>NC_140517.1:14330880-14650880 GCF_964339955.1 Pipistrellus hanaki | reverse complement strand
AAAGAAATTGAGTCACAAGAAATTCACCAGGAAATTCAGGAATTGGATTGTTATGATGATGTTCCAGAAGATGATGACATGATTGTCATTGAATAAGTGAGTAAATTCTTGATACTGTAGGATTCACAGTTTGTCTGGTTTGTCTTGACAACTACCGTACTACCGTACCATATACAGTAATAAATTTCCTTTATTTTCATTTAACCAATAAATGTGTACCATATTCTTCTTCATGGGAAAATAAGACATCCCCTGAAAATAAGACCTAGCACATCTTTGGGAGCAAAAATTAATATAAGACACTGTCTTATTTTCGGGGAAACAGGGTAGTAGAAGGAATTAATGACTACTCTCTACTTAGCAGAATTTCACCTTGAGCATATTTCCATTTCTATGCAGATTTCAATGGGTTTTAAGGATTTATTTGATATTTCTTCTTTTCTTCTACACTGATAATCTATTATTAGTGCCTTCACACCTGAGGGGCACAGAAATGCATGCAAAACTCAGCTGACATCACAGAAATGTATTCCCAGTTTGCACATTAGCCCAATCAGCTCTGGCATGAAGTTAAACAAACATGGAAGGCAACAAATCCATATTTATAGAGAAACTTATAATCTTTTCTTTGTATCAGCCAAAAAGTAAATAAAATACTTTCACTACTATTCCTCACTGGAAAACAGCAATACCTATAAATAAAGCAACTTTTTTTTTTTAAGGGAGAGGAAGAGAGAGGAGAGGTGAGAGAAACATCAGTGGGTTGCCTCCCGCCTCCCATGAGCACATGGACTGGGGATGGAACCCGAAACCTAGGTATGTGGACTAACTGGGAATCAAATGCACCACCTTTTGGTGTACAGGATGACACTCCAACCAACTGAGCCACACTGGCCAGGACAAAACAAATACTATTTTTGTAATTACTGAGATTAATATTTTAAGGTAACTGTAGCACCTAAAATTCAATTTCTAAAGACAGTGGGTAAAGAGGAATGAAAAGTTAGAAGGTATTCCCAAGTGGGAAGAAGATAAAACAAGATTGAGAATGGCTTCATTGTTTACGTTTAGGAAAACAGAGGTAAATTGGTTATTTTGCAGATCTTAGGGATTTGAGTATAGCTATTCAAAACCTGAAGATTATTACTAATTCTAACTTTAGATAAGTAGGATAAACCTCTGCAACAAGTGGGAACTAGGTCTCTCTTCTCATCAAGAGCATTTTCGTAAAGCAGAATATATCAGAATTAATATCTTAAGAATTTATTTTATAGACACAGGAGCCACCATATTTGTAACACTAATTAATGCTAACCATTGAATAATTCACAGGTTAATTTGAAATATTCTTTATTTTTTAATCTTTGGGAAAGATCAACTGGTCCATCTGAAAACAGTATTCTATATGGCAGGGGTCTTCAAACTTTTTAAAGTGGGGGCCAGATCACGGTCCCTCAGAGAGCTGGAGGGCCGGACTATATGAACTACTAATTCCTACTGTAACACCTCGGCTGCGCTCACTGCCCAAAAAACCTGGCGGGCCGGATCAGACTCCTCTGCGGGCCGCATGTGGCCCGCGGGCCGTAGTTTGAAGACCCCTGCTATATGGTATATTCATACAAAGAAGTTCTGCACTCAGTGGAGAGAAATTTTGCTCACTGCTATTAAAAGGGGGCAAGTAGACACTATTCCACACAAGCATCAAAAAGCTTTTAAAAAAAAAATTTTTTTTTTAAACCCAATAATAGTCCACCAACCTTCTGTCTAAAGAAAGTCAAGAAAGAGCCCAGGAAATATTCTATTAGTTCACTCAAGATTTTTCTTCTGTGAGGATCTTCAATGTGTATATATATATTTCCTTTAAGACTATACATTCCTTAAGGAACTTTACATTTTTTAAGAGGATTTTTTAAAAAATTGATTTCAGAGAAGAAGGGAGAGGTAGAAACATCAATGATGAGAGAGAATAACTGATCAGGTGCCACCTGCACGCCCCCACTAGGGATCGAGCCTGCAACCTGGGCATGTGCCCTTAACTGGAATCGAACCTGGGACCCTTCAGTCCGCAGGTGGACGCTCTATCCACTTGAGCCAAACCAGCTAGGGTTTTAAGAGGATATTTTAAATTAATTCCTTAACATCATTCTTTTATTATTATTTTTTTATTTCAGGGAGGAATAGAGAGGGAGAGATAGAAACATCAATGATAGAAAAACATCATCGACAGCTGCCTCCTGCACATCCCCCACCAGGGATTGAGCACAAAACTTTGCTAGGGCATATGCCCTGACTGGGAATTGAACTGGTGAACTCTTGGTTCCTAGGTTGATGCTCAACCATTGAGCTACACTGGCCCAGCAGGAACTTTACATTATTGAAATATATGTGTTATTGGTCAAAGAATGTATCTCCTTAGACCTAGATACTAAGAAAGCACAGGTCTTCTAGCAACAATCTAGATCAGGGTTGGGGAACATCCAGCCCACGGGCTATATAAGGCCCAAGAAATCATTTGGTCTGGCCCTGCCAAGGCATTAAGGGTGAGTTAATTAAATGTTTAATTTTTTTTTTTATTGTTTGAAGGATTACAAATAGTAGTACATATGTCTCCTTTTTCCCCACCTTAATCTTCTCCCAACCTCCCTTACCCCCCTCCCCCATATGCCTTCACCTCCCCCATGTCTTGTATCCATTGGTTATGTATATATGCATGCCTATAAGTCCTTTGGTTGGGAAAAAAAAATGTTTAATATAGCAGGCTAATTTTTTAAGTTGACATTTTAAAAAAGATATATTTTATTGATTTTTTTTTACAGAGAGGAAGGGAGAGGAATAGAGAATTAGAAACATCGATGAGAAAGAAACATCAATCAGCTGCCTCCTGCACACCCCCTATTGGGGATGTGCCTGCAACCAAGGTACATGCCCTTGACCAGAATCGAACCTGGTACCCTTCAGTCTGCAGGCCAACGTTCTATGCACCGAGACAAACTAATTAGGGCTAAGTTGACAATCTTGTATGAACTATGAATGATGTTATAAATATCCAAATGACCTTTCGCAGAAAAAAAAAAGGTTCCACACCCATGGCCTAAAAGAGCAGCAGGTAACTGCTGGAAAGGCCAGTACCGTCCTCAGAGATGCTTTCAGCTTTTACAATCACTACTCCACTGGAATTGCTAGCTAGACTAAGAGCATCTTATTTCCTCCCGCCCTTACTCTTATATAAGAA
Organism: Pipistrellus hanaki; assembly: GCF_964339955.1. Classification (NCBI taxonomy): domain Eukaryota; kingdom Metazoa; phylum Chordata; class Mammalia; order Chiroptera; family Vespertilionidae; genus Pipistrellus; species Pipistrellus hanaki. The sequence continues at coordinate 14,647,648 of NC_140517.1, read as the reverse complement.
ATGTGGATCAACTTATCTATAAGAGAACACAACCACTAGTATAATCCAATTCTTGCATCAAACAAATGTATAAAAAGCACATTTAAGATTTAAAGATATTGCTAGAAAGCAAAGTCTTGCCGAAACCGGTTTGGCTCAATGGATAGAGCGTCGGCTTGGGGACTGAAAGGTCCCGGGTTCGATTCCGGTCAAGGGCATGTACTTGGTTGCTGGCACATCCCCAGTAGGGGGTGTGCAAGAGGCAGCTGATCGATGACTCTCTCTCATCGATGTTTCCAACTCTCTATCTCTCTCCCTTCCTCTCTGTACAAAATCAATAAAATATATTTAAAAAAAAAAAAAGCAAAGTCTTTAGAGTAAGCCATGAATTAAGTACTCACTTCAGTACTTAATTCAAAACACTATTATTCAAAACAATAATCTCATCACATTCACTGACTAGATGAGTTATAACTTCATATCTTCTACAGAGTTTTAAAAAAAAAAAATCCCCAAACTGGAGGAAACATCTAGAAAAATATATGCTTCAAAGGTACTCCCAATAACCTTAAGAGTTACAGCGGGGAGGGGAGGGAGATCTGGGGGAGATAAGAGATCAACCTAAGGACTTGTATACATGCATATAAGTACAACCAATGAACACAAAACTCTGGGGAGGGAGGGTATGTATGGGGAATGGGGGGAGGGCAATGTTAAAATATGTACACAGATAATAATTTAATTTAAAAAAAGTATTAAAAATATTATGCGAGGTTGTGGGTTCAATCCCCAGTTAGGACACATACAAAATTCTCCCAATGAATACCTATTGTACATAAATAAGTGAAATAACAAATCAATGTTTCTCTCTCCCCTCTAAAAAAATCAGTAAAATTCAAAATAATAATAATAACATCACTCTACTATATTCCAACTACAACTATAAAGGGGTACGTCTTTAGCACCTTTTGAATCAAATTTTCCAAAACTCGATACAAATGGACCTAGATCTAATCTGGCTAAACTACACTAGCTTAGTTATATTTGACTTTTTATGAAGACCTGTATTTTCTGACAATCATGTCCACAATTTGGTATTAAGTATAAAATCGTTACAAAAAAAAAAGAGTGTCTTTTCCAAAGCGTCTTCAGAGAATAATACGTTGAAGAGTATGACTTTCCTCCCAATTAGGAAAGTCTTCTAGTTACGTATTCTTTTCCAGTTTCACTTGGCACAGACTTCAACCACTCAGCTATTTCAGGGAACTTCTGTATGTAGAATGCATGGCTCCTATGTTCCATAGCCCGTCCCATTTATTTGCAAGGATTATAGAAAGCATTAACCATATGCAATAAAACCAAGAGATTCAAGTGCCTTAGACAGTTCAGCCTGCCACCCCACTAGCTGAGCTCTGTAAATCAAGATCAATTTCTGGAATCTTCCTAATGGTCCCAGAGTGGAACTCCAGGGAGCCAGAGGTGGGTTGAACCACTTCCCGGCAGTGTAGGAAGACAGGACCCTGCAATAAAGATGGCCTTTTCTCAATTCATTCCCTCGCATAACTCTTCCCCCCACACACACACACAAAGAAAAAATATATATTTTTAAAAAGCTAAAGTTGTTTACCTTCTAGACCAGAGGGCATTACCTATCTCTCAGGCCTGCCATTTCCTGATAAATTCAGTTGGTTGAATTTTGTTGTTGTTGTTCATTCACAGTTTACATTTTCGTGACCTTATGGTTTTAAATAAATAGCCAAAAGCATTTGGGTAATTATATTTGCAGCTTAGGGTTAAGTTACAGCAAATATGTACAAGGTTTATGCACAAATGGAGATAAACTATGAAAAAGTTACTTCTTTAAGTCACTTGATTAAGACTGGAAGGCAGTAGCAAAAGCACTTCAGTATTTCACGTGGCTGCATGGATTCACCAGGTGCTTCAAATGGATGATTTTTTTTTTCAGGGTTCCCACCTTTGTGACGTCCTGCTAATAATCTTAACGACAAGTATACTGTGCTCATTCTCACTCCCAATGAACAACTATTAATGGATTTTTTTTTAACATCATGGATTTTCATTGTTTTGCAAAGTATTTTTGATTCTGAAACCCATCTAATCTAATTTCTTTTTAAATCTCTCTTCCTTCTCCCTGCAAAGTTTTAAATCCTGCTGACTCCTCTTCTGCAACTCCAGAAGGAATTCCCTTCCATCTCCAGGAAACACCTAGCTTACATATTTGACCTAAAGGGGGGAAAAAAATTCTTTCCAAGCGTTCCGAGGGCTAGTAGAAAACTCAGTCTCCCACAACCACTCCTCTTCACCATCTTCACTGCTGCCTCCCCATCCTGCATTCCTGGTGCATCTGAACTTCTTGTCATCACCGTCCAGGCTCCACTCCCTTCCTCCCCGCCCTCCCCCCTTTACCCCCCCACTTGCTTGCATCTGCCTTCTCCCATTTCCTCCTACTCCCCCAATTCCTGCCAGAAGCCCCGCTAGCTTGCTAGCTGCCTGTTGCATAACGGCTCCCCCATTAGCATCTCCACGGATGGCCAGGCCGGCTCCGCGAGCAGGAATGCCCCTTTCCGCCCGGCCCCTCCTCCCTTCTGCAACACGCCCAGCGGCTCCCGGAGCCGGGGCTCCTCCGGGGATTCTCTCCCGGCGGCGGGACGAGCTGCCAGGCGGGCGCCCCGCAGCGGAGCGGGTGTAGCGGGTCTCCACTTCGGTGGGGAAAGCCCGGGGGCAGAGCCGGGCGGCCCGCTCCCCACGCCGCCCCCGCCGGCGCCCCCCGCAGCGCCGGGCCGATCCCCGCGCCCTCCTCCCGCCCGGGCGATGCCTTCAGGTGTCCGCGAGCAGCCAGCCCTGCGCACTGCCAGCCGGGCTCTCGGCCGGGAGCCCCCGGTGCGGCGCCCGGCCCCCGGCCGCGGAGGCAGCGGCGGGCCCGGGTCCCGGAGGAGCCGGCTGGCGGCGGCGGCCGGGAGGACGCTGGACCCGCGGCGTGGGCCTGCGAAGGGGGTGGCTCGCGGCCAGGGATGGGCAGCGGAGGGGACGCCGGCGGCCGAGGCCTCCGCCAGGCCAGGCGCGAAGGCCCGGGCGGGGAGCCGCAGCCCTTTCCCTCCCCTTCCCCCCCAGCGGGACTGCGGGGCGGCCGAGCAGCCCCGCGGAGACTGACGGACTGACTGACGCGGGGTGGGGGGGTCGCCGGCCGCCTCAGCCAACGCGCTAGGCAGGCGCGGCCGCTCCCCGCCTGCGCCCCTTCTGCAACCCGCTTGTCCGCCAGCCTGTCTCACCTTCAGGACCCGGATCCCGCCCGGCCGGCGGCTCGCGGGCGCTTCGGGCGGCTCCGGGGGCTCGAGCGGGCCCGCGGGCCCCGGCTCCACCTCCCCCATCGGTGGCGGAGGCTGCACAGGGACGCCCGGCCGGCGCGACGGCGCGCGGAGCCTCGGCGGCGCGCGCGAGCGGCCCGCGGCCCCGCCCCCCGCGCCCGAGGCCACGCCCCCACAGTCACGCCCCCCCCCCCGGTGCCCGAGGCCACGCCCTCCCGCAGCCCTTCGGACCTGCGTAGCTGCGGGCGAGGTGCGTCTGGGGCGCCCGGAGCCGCATGCTGGCGGGTGGGAAGTGCGGGCACAGCCGCGGATCTGGACCTCCTCCCCACGGTCGGCTGCCTCGGCGGACCGAGGCTCTGGGAGGGTGGTTTACTGCAGTCCCCGCCCCCCAAGTGCCGGCTGGACAAAGGGCAGGTGTCCACGGTGACAGGACGCTGCTCCCCCCACACACACAGAGGGTGGCTCTTGTCACTTGTCTCCTCCCTCTCCGATGGAACGAGTTGTTGGGAATGCTCCCCTTAGCGAGGGGGGACCTTGCTGTTCCTTATTGGAGATGCTCAAGACAGTCAGCAAATTCGACCCAACCCTGTGTACAAGATGTTAATTTCTCCTCCCAGCCACGTTTTTAATTCCCCTTCTCCTTAAGTAGTAACATCAGAATTCGGTTCTCTGTCTCAAGCTGTGATGTATCGGTAACCCATTTAATTGTTTGCAAAGATGATTGAGAAAATCTTTTTAAAAGTTTTCCTTCTAGTTCCCGCATTGGCGGTAGCTTTGTGGCCGGCCAGTGGGCCAAATTCGGAATCGTAAAGCTTGATTTCAAGTCTCAGCTCTACCTCTTATTAAGCATATACCCTCGTGCAAGTTACTTGATCTCAGACTTTCATTACGAAGCAGTGAAACAGAAATTAATATCTGCCTAGCAGTTATTTTGAAGATTTTGTGAGTGATGCGGCGTGCTTATTAGCACATAGTAAGGATTCATAGTAGCCATTATAAATGTGAATTTCCAAATTTAAGATTCACTCAGTTCCTCGGAGTATTCTTGTTAATTCTGTTCCAAATTTTCCTAGGAAACATAGACTTCTGGATTTTTAGGTATTCCCCTTACAAAGGTATTGATGATTCTTCAAGCCACTTGCAAAAAATAATTTCTCAAGCTTTGAATAATTGGTAAAGATTAATCATCTATTACCCATTGCTGCAGCTTGCCTAGTCCAGACCAACTATGTTTTAATTGCAGTCTTGTGGCCTACAATAGTACTATGATAGGTATGCATTTGGAGATACTTTAAATTCCAAGGCAAAATTTGGCTCTTGCAAAGATCCTGACCCTGTACAAACTGTTTCTTCTGTAAATTTGGTCACTACATGAGTTACCTTGTATATACAAAAATTCAATCTCCAGTCATCTTCATTTCTTTGTCTCATTCTAATGAAAAATTATTTGTCTCTGTGTCTAGGTATAAGGTGAATAAAGTTCCTATTTCAATGCTTACTGGGTAACTTCTAGCAAGAACACTAGTTTGTAAAAATGGGCACCAATATAGAGACAAAAATGGACCTGCCCAAGGATAAGCAAGCAGTAGAAAGAATAAAAACATGGCTCAGGATTAGTGTGTAAAAGCCTGTTTCTTGGTGTATTACCTTTTCCTGAGGCTCTTTATTGACTGACCACCTGAAGGGGAAGGCAGTCCCCAAGGACCAGCATTTGCGTTCAGGCTGGGCAAGATCAGTGGTAGATGGCTGTTGTTTTTTTTTTAATTAATGGAATAGTGGGCTAAAGCGTCAATTCAAAATATAAGCATATGCCAAAGTTATATAGTTAGTACTTCTGTCAAAAGGGGGAGGGGGGGGGAATTTATGCCCAAACCGGTATGGCTCAATGGATAGAGCATCGGCTTGGGGACTGAAAGGTCCCGGGTTCGATTCCGGTCAAGGGCATGTACCTTGGTTGCGGGCATATCCCCAGTAGGGGGTGTGCAAGAGGCAGCTGATCGAAGATTCTCTCTCGTCGATGTTTCTAACTCTCTATCTCTCTCCCTTCCTCTCTGTACAAAATCAATAAAATATATTTTAAAAAAGGGGGGGGGGGGTTAAAGCTACCTGCCCAGATACTGCATGGGGATCATTTATGATGCAGCTCCCGTTAAAGGTCTCCATGATTTAAGATCCAGTTCAGTAAGTAGTGACAACCAGTTGATTCTGCTTTCAAATCATATACTGCCATTAATGTTTTATACTGTCTCAAAGGTCACGTATACATGTTCTCCCCAGTTCAAGGCAGTGTGCATTATGTATGCCAAGGGTTATGTAATTACAATTTCCGGAAATGGTCAACAGCGAAGACTAACCCTAAGAATAAATTCCTCTGGGATTTTTTGGTGCAAAAATCCATCTGCCCTCACTGTAGGTTCGTTGTTACAAAAATCACTGCAGGTTTGGATCAAAGCAAGGGGCATAAGTCATTAGATTTTTTTCCTCTCCATATCCTATCCTTCCTATAAGCAGCTGTGCATACCTCTCCCCCAACCTGGTGCACACCCACATGCTTTAATATCAGGGGCTTTAAGTTCATATCAGATTTTCATAGAACCATAAGCTAACTACATTGGCTTAATAATAGGTTGTCCCCACTCTTTCAATGATTACAAAGTCATCTTAAGGCTTAAAACCCTTGTTATTCTATCACAGGTTGAGCAGATTTAGATATTTCTTTTTCTTTTTCTAGAGAGATAGAGAAACATCAATTTGTTGTTCCACTTATTTACGCATTCATTGGTGGATTCTTATATATGCCCTGACGGGGGGTCAAACCTACATCCATGGCATTATTAAGACACCGATCGAAGCAGCTGAGCAACCTGGCCAGAACTAGATATTCCTTATTTTAGTTCCAAATAAACAGACAGACAGTATTTACCTGGCTTCGAGGTTTGAAGAAATTTCTTCCTGGAGCATTTTTATACCTTTGGAAGATGGGAAAATTGAACTAGGGGAGAAAATAGCATGGGAAACCCTTAAAAGCGGTAAAACTTAACGTGGTCTTTCTAGACTGAAGTTCAAACTGGAATACAAGTCATTACATATTTGTCTTGTTTTTTTCTTTTTCAACTCATATTTTTAAGTAAATATCTGGAATCTATTACTTGCTAAACTTTTCTACTGTAGCTTTTATATTTTCATTTAATTATATGTAGATGAAGGTGTTAACAAAATTTAATATTAGGAACAAAGATGTTGAGTCACGTATAAGATGTTAGAAGTGTCACTTATCAAACAGTGCCAAAGGGCACTTCTGCATAAACTAGATAATTGGCAAGGACTACATCTTTCTCCTTCTCAATCAGGGGGGACTGTTAGGAATCATCTGAGTAACAGAAAAGCTAAAGCTTTGAACTTCCAACCACTCTCACTGCTATGTAAGAGTGTGTATAAAATAGATCAGGAAGTGTAATTCATTTTGGCTAGTTAAGCCTTCCTCTTCCCAGTCACAGGTATCCTTGAACATTTCACAAATTGTACCCAAAGCACTATGACCACCCCCATACACATTTCACCTATATATGATTTCTTTGTGTGAGAACTCTCCTTTGTATAGAAGATAAGCATGGACATAATCATCTAGCTAAAATTCCCAATTACACTTTTCACTGTCTACAACTAGAAGTAGGTTTTTGTGTGTTTTTTTAAGTTGTTCAAATTCCTCTCTTGGTGAGATTTATGTACAAAAGGAACATCAATTGGTCAACAAGTTTAGCTCAAAGTTCTGGAATAGCAATTCATCCCAAGCTTCTCTAATCTACTTGTAAGAATCGAGAAAGCAAAATTTAAATCATTGAGTATTGACTTTTTTATTATTAGTCACTGTTCATAATTTGTTTCAACCAAAAGACAATACACACAGCAGAATTCTAATGCATCCCATGTAAATGTTTACATCCATTTTATTCCTCTCTCGCCTCTAAGGCTTATCATTTAATTTTAAATTTTTTTTTTACATCTCAAAAATATGTCTGCAATAATTAGAACTTCATTAGCTGTCCCACTTGGAAACAGCCTTTAATATTTTTACAGTAAAGAAGATGTGATGGGGCTTAATGAAAATGTAACTTACAATATTTTGAAAGAAAAGGGACTTTACAGGGACACAGTGGGAGTTCCCAGAGGAAAGAGTTCAGAAGCTCTTTCCCATGAGGCCCCCCCAGTAGAAAACAAAAACAAAACACACAAAGGGCAACAGCAGGTTCCAAACACAAAAACAAATAAACTCCAATGCTCCATCCCAAAGCCAGAATCGGCCTCGTGGACGTTCATGAAGCAACTGTACAAGCTGCTTCAGCATTTTCTTCTGTTTAAATGTTCCCGGTCCAAGAACCCCGTAGGTGGGACTCACTCACTGCTATTGCTTGAGAAAGTTATTCGCTTCCAGTTCTACAAGCAGCCCCACCCTCCTGAGCCAAAGCTGGTCAGAGTGTTTTAATCTTCAACACATTCTGAGCAGTCTTCTCTTCAGTGATCCTTCCCACCCCCAAACGCATGAGAACATGTACCACCTCTCCGCCAACCAGTTTTTGAATATCCACTTTTTACTCTCCGGCTCTCCGTTTAGGACAATGTGGATAAAATACATTCGCTAGAAAAAAATATATATACACATTCAATCTCTTTCCTTTAGTTCTCATGGCCCCGAAATTTTCCAATGCAGAAGGTAATGATGTTGAATCTCAAAAACAGTATCCCCTAACTGCCAACTTCTTCTAGAACATAAAAATAGAAAGCATGTTATATAGATAGAAATACTCAAACCGTTAGTGCTGGACAGTTTTCAAAGTCTATTTTTTCATAGGAAGGGGACAAAACAAGAGGTACGGACATCTTTAACCTAGCAAGAGGAAAGAATCCCCTCCCAAGTGTTACACTGAGGAATGTTTCTTTAAATGAGAAATATCTTAAAATGAACAGATGATCACCATACACAGCATAAAACATTCCATGACTGTCCAAGTCACCTCAAGATAACAGCACCGGAGCATTATGGGAGAAGTTTCTCGGGTAGAGCACCCTCCCTACTGTTTTTTAAGATAACTTAGATGAATTCTCCCTTAGTATTACTGGGGAGGCGGGGGGGAGGGGCAGGAAGGGGTAGGAGGGGCTAGGACACAAACTACTCTAGAAGAGGAAAAAATGAGGTAAAAGTGCATGTGAAATTGTCCGAGTAAGTGTGTGTAGGCTCACTGCTAATCACCCTGAAGTTACTGAAACAGCCGCGGAAATCACTCTTTCCTCACAATGGCTCTAAAGTTGTAAATCTATCCACATTTGCTCCCCCCTTGAATGGTTATTGTACTAGGGAAAGAAATTACTGAAATGTTTAAGTTATTCATAGCAATTAAGAGATTCCTCCTTTTAGCAGCAAGGCCAAGTGAGGGAGAACTAGTTCCGATCCTAGAAACTAAGGCACGCTGAAGCTTTCAAAGATCCGATCATTTGAAACAGTCTTCACAACCATCAGTATCCTAGGCAAGCAATCTCACCTCTAGTCCTTCAGTCCCGTGCTCGGTCGGGTTCACTCTCTGAAATCACTTCATATTCTACACAGCACCCTTTGTGTTAAGGCCATGATTTTTATTCCTCCTAGACAAAGCTATGGGTGATCAGACAATGCTCTACCTTAAAACTATGATCACCCAAGGAGATGCTGTTACAAGAGCAGACCCTTTCCAGCTCCTTAGCTAGCACTGCCTTAGAGCTTGGTCTTCAGCAGATTTCTCAAATTCAACTCAGTTCAACTAAAGAAGCTTGAGCTGGTTAACGATAACATGAGAGAGAAAAGAAAGCCTCTACCACAAAGAGGAATGTTAAGACAAATTCTAGTCGAGAAATCCACCAACATTGTGTTAATCCTATCATGTTTCACAGCATTAAGTGTCCATCCAATGCAATCAGTCTGCAAAGAAACCTCTAAAGGCGATTTTTCATTGCGCAGGCAGAGCAGTTGTGAAAAATACATACTAGTCCACACTTACTTCACTGAAAACTACACACAAGATAATGTCCTGTTCTTGACTCAGTCAACCGTTTACCCAGTGGAGTTAAATTTTAGCAAATCTTGCTCTTATATTTTAGTAAAACCTGGAAGTTTCCCCTTTGAAGCCTTTAGTTCATTTCCAGTTTGTCAAATGTAAGGATTAGCCTAGCATCTGATACAGAGCTAGATTTGACAAGACACTGAAGATTTGAAGTAAAGGCTTGGTGAAATGGAAGGGGAAATGGATATTTGTGCCCAGGTTTAAGACCGAAGCCAAGGTAGTCATTATACTGTACTCAATACAGTAATGATTACCAACGTTTTAAGAGCAAGGTGGGCCTGACTCTTCCTTTCTTCTTTAGTATATCAGACATGGCACCTGTGCACCTGAACGTACACAGTACATTCAACATGGGCCACAGGAGAATCACCCTACCTTATTCCAGCAACTGAGTGTTAAGGTGTGAAATCGCAAGGGCCCTTTCTACAAAGCATTCAGAACTCCTACTAGTTTTTAGAAAGCTCCAGATCTCAAGTCTTTGATGCAGACGTTCATGAGACTGGCCTCTCTCAAGAGACCAATTTCTCAGACTCAGGAAAGGATATCCCTGCCCTATGGTGTCCATTCCTCTGACATAGGGTACAAGGAAGCTACAAGGCTTCATTCCAACACCATGAAGTACAATATAGGAAAGATTTCTTTAACCGTGTGGTCTTTATTTCAGTGCCAGTGTTACAGATACAACACAAATGTTCCAGTTAGAAGAAGGAATTCAAACGAAATGCCAAGGTCCAAGCCAGGCTCAGGAAATAAAAAGGGACGTTTGGAGTAATGGAGGATGACTCCAGTATGCTCTAGGATGAGTCTGATACTCAACTCTTCCTATGAGCAAAGGTGCTTTTGTTAGAGAGTCTAATCTTTAAAAGTGGTAAACTCCTCTTTCCACCCATTTACCATAGTTCATCAGGCAAGTTATAGGCTTAAGAGAAACTGTAAAATTTGTGGTGGGAATAGGGGCATTAATAACTACTTATATATAATCTCTTTTAGAAGCTGTCCACCTTGCACTTTAAGGGGAGTCAATTTTGAAAATCATGGAGAGTATTCATCACTACAGCTCAAGAAGGGAAAGGAAGGGGAGCTGGAAGAGCCTTGGAAGTTTCTATTACAAATAGAGCACCATATCCTTCATGCCAAATCTCAACAAAAGCTCTTTTTAACTGCATCTGTCCAGTGTTTACAAATAACCTTTCAAAGTCTGACCAGTTCTTGGTAACAAGCATACATACATGTGTGTGTCTGTGTGAATACAGCAAAGCACAGAAAAGGCTCCCAGGAGCCTATTGCCTTTCAAACATTGGGGGAACCAGTAGAAAAGGCAGGTCTCCCTAATGTTCATGGTTACGTTTCCATTCTGAATGCCGGATGTAAAAAGCGCCTGATGATGGTGACCCAGCTAGTGAGGAATAAATACCCCACCTCGCCCAGTCCACAGAGAAACACAGTATAAAGAAGGGGCAACTCTGCTGCAGAGACGGTGTGAGTGTTTTCTTGCCATGGATTCGTCCTCTCCTCCAGACCAGCTGCTTTTTCCTCAGGGGCCCAGGGAATGTTGATTCTGGCTGTTAATGTGGGAGGGGTAGAGAAGTGCAGAAAAAGGGAAGAGGAGGAAGAGTGCAAACTAGCCTCCAGAAGCAGCCGGCCTCAGCGGTGGAGGAGAGGAGATTAGTCTTTAACAATGCTTCAAGGTCAGCAATTACTTTAGGAAAATCCTCCTCAACAGTTCTCTTCAGCTCCTCGTGCCCATGGTACAGTTGGGGGGGACTTGCCAGCAATCACAACCTCCTTCCCAGAGTTCCTTTGATTGAGTGGGGTAAGAATAAGAATGGTGCTGGACCTTCATTGCCAGGACTGAGGGGGAAAGTTGTTCACTTCTGCTAGATCTTGCATTGCTGAGCCCTTGTGATTATATGTGAGCTTGATCCGCATTCGCAGCTGTTGCTGTGAGAAAAGAAAAATCACACATTATACAATGAAATGAAATCTCTAGAATCTTTCCAGTCCACAAATACACTTTTAATCTTAAAGAAAACAAAATTATTTTAAAGCAAAGTTGTCCCTTAAAAATGACACACTGGCACCCAGCTGGTGTGGTTCAGTTGGTTGAACATCATCTCATGCACCAGGATGGTCACAGGATCAATTCCCAGTCAGGGCATATGCCTGGATTGCAGGCTCAATCCCCAGTAGGGGACGTGCAGGAAGCAGCCAATAGATATTTCTCATCACTGATGTCTGTCTGTCTGCTTCGCTATCTCTCCCCCTCTCCTTTCTTCTCTCTCCAAAATCAATAAAAATATATTTTGAAAAATTAAAAATGACATACGAACAGCAGCAGAAAAACCACCTAGTACTCTAGCTATCAGCCACACAGAAGCAACCTCATGCAGTCAGGCATCTCCAGAACACATCGCTGGCTTTGATCCTAGAACTGCAGTAACAGGACAGAACCACGCGAGAGCATTTTCACAGTAACATTGGCTGAGTGCTTTTCAAAAAGATTCAACTCATATATAAGTTTCTAGAAAAATTATGTAAACATATACTCATTTTATGCTCTACATTCAGACATACTGTAAAACCTATAGTAAATGTGAACATAAACTTGTTTCATTCCCAAGGCATAAAGAGGGGGGTGGGAGAAATAAAAAGAGTTAACTTATGGGTAACAGCAGTAGTTTTAAGAAAACTCAACTCTAAGTACTTTTCACTTCATGTGGCAGATTTCAAATATTAGTGCATTAAGAAAATTTTTATTCTACGAATCAGATTGTCAAAGGAATTTCTAATTGTGCTAGAGGTAGATACTCAAAATACAGTGAATAGCAGAGGAAAGACAAGTGTTACAAGAGGACAAAATCGTACTGGTATTTATGAGGCACTACCAGAAATCTTTGAAAGGAAGAAATTCCCTGAATCATTTCTAAAAACAAAAACTAGTCAATTAATTAGTATTAAGTGGAGGCAATTTATTTCTTTGAAAAAAAATATAATAAAAGCATTGCTTAATTATAGTTTCAAAATCTATTTTTCCATTTGGCTGCTTAATTAAAATGTCTCCACTTTTGCTATGCATCCTTAACAATTACATGAAATATGGATTTTTGGTTCAACAAATGCTCTTACCCCAGACTGCAACTATGTAAAGGTTAGAATGTCTAAGCTTCCACACTCCTGCAAAAACTAGACTGTTAAGCCTCTAAATAGAGAATTTTTTTAAAGCTGCATTTTATAATTCCACTAAATCATCGAATGTGTCTGGGCTCTGTTTATTATTTTTGAAAGAACAAGGTTAAACCAGACATTTTCACAGATTTCTTATGACTGTGAGTCAAAAGCTCCAGAGAAACAAAGCAGAATTTTATTTCAATAAATAAGCTTGCACCTTTCTCAGATATTGTCTTCAAATGTGCTACTCACCTTCTGTGGGTTCAGAACTTTAATGACTTGTGTGATGGTCCCCGTATTAAATGCTGGGACAACGCTGCTGCTAGGAGACAGAAGCTGCAGCTGGAATGTCTGGGGAGAACAAAGGGCATCTTCAGAAAGAAAATACACTTAATATGATGTCAGAGGAAGCAACAAATAAAAAAGTCAGTGCTAGCTGGTTTGGCTCAGTGGATAGAGCAATGGCCTGCAGACTGAAGGGTCCTGGGTTCAATTCTGGTCAAGAGCACCTGCTCAGGTTTTAGGCTCAATCCCCATGGTGGGGGTGCAGGAAGCAGCCGATCAATGATTCTCTTTCTGCCGAAACCGGTTTGGCTCAGTGGTAGAGCATCGGTCTGCGGACTGAAAGGTCCCAGGTTCGATTCCGGTCAAGGGCATGTACATTGGTTGCGGGCACATCCCCGGTAGGGGTTGTGCAAGAGGCAGCTGGTCGATGTTTCTCTCTCATCGACGTTTCTAGCTCTCTCTCTCCCTTCCTCTCTTTAAAAAATCAATAAAATATTTTTTTAAATGATTCTCTCTCATCACTAATGCTTCTATCTCTCTCTCCCTCTCCCTTCCTCTCTGAAATCAATAAAAAATATATTTTTTTTTTAAAGTCAGACATCCAGTTGATGGCTTAAGTAATAAATTTACTTATTACTACTTTCTATTTGTTTTCCAGAAATCCACAATTCATAGTATGTGGGTGGACTACCATTTCCTGGTATTTATAAAATTCCAGGAAGTCTTTGATCATGAAAACTAGCAATGAGCCCTTCTTCCTCCCCTTTCTGGCAGAAAGAACCTTATCCTACTAGTTTTTAAAAGGTGACCAATTCTTGTTCTGGCAACCTCATTTAACAATAACTAATCAACTATTCAGGTTAAAAACAGGTGTTTGTGTCTAAAAAAGAAGCTAAAAAGAAATGAAAAGAAAAACTTTCTAAAAATAACAAACCAGCATACCAGTCGCTAACTACAGACTGGGATGTGCAGACTTGAACTTTTGCTTTCTAAAGCAAAATTGGACTCTGTCAAAGCCCACTCCTATGTGAATGTGACAGAGGTGAAGAAAAGCTGGCAGAGCCAATTTGTTAATGGATCATTCCATTGGGCACATAAGGTCCTAACGGAAAAATCACATGCAGAACTAGTCCACAGAGCAAAAGACCTGGAAAACCAAAGCCATCTGTTGCATGCTGGTGGGTTTTGTTTGTTTATAGATAACAAAGGTAGAAGTGTTACGAGCAACACAAGTAAACCATAGAATTTTAAAATATCTTTCCTGAAAGTTCAGTCTTCTAAACTATTAAGGAGGGAGTAGAGAGAGGGAAAGAGAAGGAGAGAAAGAGAGACAAGTGAAAAAGAGAGAGAACAGAATGAGAAAAAAGAAAAAGGGGAGGAGGAAGGCCGAAAACTGGTTTGGCTCAGTGGATAGAGCAGCATTTTTCAACCGCTGTTCCGCGGCATGTTGCCTGGTGTGCCGTAGGTGCAGACAAGACAAGAATTTTATAATTTTTCACTATTTTGTTTACTTAATATTTCATAATAAAGTAATTATAAAATACTTTCTTTGTGTTTATTTGATTCCTATTCAAGAGAATTACTTTATATATAGTCAATATAGGCACAGAGTTAAATTTTTTAACATTTTCTAATGGTGGTGTGCCTCGTGATTTTTTTCATGAAACAAGTGTGCCTTTGCCCAAAAAAGGTTGAAAAACACTAGGATAGAGCATCGGCCTGCGGACTCAGGAGGGATTGGGGGGGGGGCCGGGGGTGTCCCAGGTTCGATTTTAGTCGAGGGCATGTACCTTGGTTGCGGGCACATCCACAGTGTGTGTGTGTGTGTGTGGGGGGGGGCGGTGCAGGAGGCAGCTGATCGATTATTCTAGCTCTCTATCCTTCTCCCTTCCTGTGAAAAATCAATAAAATATATTTTTTTAAAGGGAGGGGGGAGGGGAGTAGGAATTCTATCCAGTCTTCTCTGAAGCCAAAAATTTTAAGAGTAGAGATTTAATCTCAATACACAGGTTTATTATTTTGGGTCGTACTCATAATTTTATTGTCAAGATAAATTATGTAAGCTAAAATATTATTCACTTATTTATATTTATTTAATTAAATATAAGATACTATCAATTATATACCACTGAAGAAAAAAAAAAACCACATGTTGCTAATTAAACTATGCCAAGATATCAATTTTATTTTTTTTTTAATATATTTTATTAATTTTACACAGAGTACAGAGTTAGAAACGTCGATGAGAGAGAAACACCGACCAGCTGCCTCTTGCACACCCCCCACTGGGGATGTGCCCGCAACCAAGGTACATGCCCTTGACCGGAATCAAACCCGGGACCTTTTAGTCCGCAGGCCGACGCTCTATCCACTGAGCCAAATCGGTCCCGGCCAAGGTATCAATTTTAAAATGTACCTCAATTTCAGAGATAATAAAAAGTAAAAATTAGTCATAGAATCTATGTACTATATATGACAGTTTGAAATCCAAGATATATCATTGTTATGCAAATAGGCATAGTAAGTATAGCACCAAGAATAAGACAATGTTTTACGAGCAGAGATGATGTATTGCTAGAACAGAGGCAAGTGACCAATATAAAACCCTAAAGTTGCAGTAGCTAACACTTACTGAGCACTGATCACATGGAAAGTACTTAAAACAGTAACAGGGACATGAAACTCAATTATTCCTCCTGAAGAAGATAATCCTTAACACCACCTTTCTTTGCATATGAAGAAACTGAGACACAGAGGCTAAGAAACTTATGACTAGTATGGAAACCACTTTCCTGCTTCTAAAATATCGACAATATTCAGGCTCCTAAAAAAGCAAAAAAGAAGATTGCAAAATCAACATAACCACAAATAAAAGGACTTAAATTTCCAAAAATGTGTGGTCTGAATGTCATATTTCCTTCATATGTCACTGCAAAAATGAGATTAACTTACTCTAAACCAGCAGTTGGCAAACTATGGCCCATGGCCAAGAATGAACTGACACCTGTTTCTGTAAATAATGTTTCATTGGAACAGAGCTACACTTACTGTCTGTGGCTGCTTTTGCACTATAGCAGCAGAATTGAGTAGATGCAACAGGGCCCACAGTGTCTAAAATACTATCTTCGTCTAGTACAGAAAATTTCTGCCCAATCCTCATTCTAAACTCTTCTTCATTCAAACTTTTCTAAGTACAAATTGGCAGTTACAAAATAGTCATGGGGATATAAAGTACAGCAGAGTGAATAGTCAATAATATTGTAATAAATATGTTTGATGCCAAATTTACATGGGAAATCACTTTGTAAATTGTATGTCTAACCACTATGCAGTACACCTGAAACTAATATAATGTCAAATGTTAACTATCATTGAAAACAGAATTTTTTAAAGGGAAAAAAACTTTACTATTCAAACATGAACATAAACACTCCTTAAACCTAGATTTGGTTTAAATATATCTCTTACCAAGAAAGGTTTTATTTATTTATTTATTTATTTATTTAAAATACATTTTATTGATTTTTACAAAGAGGAAGGGAGAGGGATAGAAAGTTGGATATATCAATAAGAGAGAAACACCAATCATCTGCCTCATGCACGCCCCCTTCTGGGGACAGAGCCTGAAACCAAGATACATGCCCTTGAACAGAATCGAACCCAGGACCCTTCAGTCCATAGGCCGACACTCTATCTACTGAGCCAAACCGGTTAGGGCCCAAGTGAGTTTTTAAAAGATTAAGCCAATCTTTATTTAAGAGAAGAAGGCAAAGAAGACATTGTATGTAGTACCTTTGGTACCGCAGCCTGGAAAACGAAGTCCGTCATGTCCAGCTCTGTGCTGTTAGAGGCCTGTATCGTTATCACCGTGACACTGGGGTTGGTGTTTGACCGTTCAAAGGTGAACTCTATCTTCAAGCCATTCTTATTGTATGCTGTGATAGAGGGGATGCCTGGGGAAGTACAGGAAGCTTAGCCTAACTGTAGACAGGCTCATACTTATAAAATTATTATTTGCTTTCTTCAATAACTTTAATAGCATCAGTAATCGTACCTGTAGTGATGTCATTGAAGAGAGGTTGTGATGAAAGCCCATCCAACAAGAAAGGGGGCTGGGATATCTGTGGGGCTGAGGCAGGGGCAGGAGCAGCAGTTGGAGCACCTATAGGAAACAGCCCAACGTTAAGTCAATATTACCCAGCATGACCAAACTCATCAAGAAAATATAGGAGAAAAATATTATGACCTCAGGTTAAGAGAAAGATTCCATAAATAAGATGCATAATGCATAAACCAGAAACGGAAAGAACTTAAAATTCAAACACTTTAAAATTGAATAATGTCTGTTCATTAGAAAATACTGTAAAAAAAAAAAAAAAAAAAAAAAAAAGAGAGACCACAGGCAGCAGAAAATGCTGCTACAAGAAAACTAATGAATGAGTATCCAGAACTATAAATATCTTCCTACAAGTCAATAAGGAAAAAATAACCCAATTTAAAAGTGGTAAGAGATAGGAATATCTTATGAAAAGAACATCTTATGAAAAAAGATGCTCAGTAATTAGGAAATGGAATTAAAAGCCACAGGGAGATACTACTTCACATCCAGTACAGTGGTGAAAATTTCAATGTATAATACCAAATATTAGTAAGAACGTGTAGCAATGGGGACTTCTAACCTGTCATAGGAATATACACTGACACAACCAAACTAGAGACAATGTAGCAACAATAGAGCTGAGCATGAGTATATACCTAAAGTTCCTCAATCTCAAAACTCATAACACTTTAAATGATTCTTTGTGTGGGAGGCTGCCTTGTGCATTGCAGTGTTTATCAGCACCCCTGGCTTCTACTCATTAAATGACAGTAACATCCTCCAGTGTGACACCTGAAAATATCCACTAAGCCCTGGTGGGCAAAATCTCCCCATTGAGAACCAGTGCCTTTTGCACAAATTCTTAAATATGTACACAGGGAAACTTGTATAAAAGTGTGCATAGCAAGATAGTTTGTAACAGTGAAATACTGGATACAACCAAATGTCCATCAAGATAATGGGCAAGTAAATTGTGAGAGGGTGCAGGCTGAGCTGAGGGGGGGACCCCCCCATACACAAATTTCGTGCATCAGGCCACTAATTTTGTATGATAAAAGTAAACATACACATACACAATAGTAAAACTGTTAATGCACTAGAAGTGCAGTTGACCCTTGAATAATGTGGAGGCTAGGAACACTATTATTCCGTACAGATCTCCACACATGAGGATTCCCAATGAAGGAGTTGATCTTTGGACAACTCGAGTTTGTACTGTGAGGATCAACTGCACGGGTCAACTGAACATTTAACATGAATTATTCATAGATTATTCTCACAAATACAATGTTCAGCAAAAGCAAAAGAACATTCAGTTGGATATCATTTCTATAAACATAAAAACTGGCAAAACAATATTACACACTATTATCTATATATATAAAAGCCTAGGTGACCATCACAACTGAATGGACAACCACACAGGCTGCATGGGGCAACCAGACCAGCAGGGGGTTAGTGAGGTGCGACCCAAGGACCGAACAGCAGGCTGCGTGGGACAACCAGGTCCGCAGGGGGGACAGTTGGGGGCAACCAGGCAGTGGGGGGAGGGCAGTGAAGGGCAACAAGGCTGGCAGAGGGGGGCAGTGAGGGGTGACTAGGCTAGTGGGGGTGGCAGCTGGGGGTGACCAAGTCAGAAGGGGAGGCAGTAAGGGGAGACAGGACCAGGGAGGCACAGTTAGGGATGATCAGGCAGGTAGGCAGGTGAGCAATTAGGAGCCAGTGGTCCCAGATTGTGAGAGGGATATCCCAGGATTGGGCCTAAACCGGCAGGCAGACATCCCCCGAGGGGTCCCGGATTGGAGGGTGCAGGCTGAGCTGAGGGGGGGCCCCCCATGCATGAATTTCTTGCATCAGGCCACTAATTTTATACGAAAAGTCCAATATTGTGTTTAGTTTGGACAAAAACAAATATTAAAAACAACTTGAAATTTGGTCATGTTTAGGGCATCAAAATGGACTGTCGACTTAATCCTACATAATAAAAGTGTAATATGCAAATTGACGGAATGGCCAAACAATGGAAAGACCATCTGGGACCACGCTATGACACCCACTGGTGCCAGGCTAGCCAAGGTGGGAGTGATGCAATTGGTCAGAGACCCAGCCATTGCCCCATGGTCTCCCTCAGAGGAAGGCTCAGGTCACCCACTGGTCTCCCTATGCGAGGGAAGACCAGTCCCAGGTGCCAGGGGGAAGCCGGTGCTGGCAGTCAGCGGAAGGAAGGCCCGCTCTTGCATGAATTTCATGCATTGGGCCTCTAGTAAAGAAATATACAGAAACGGTAAACACCAAAGCTAAACACTGCTTCAGGATAGACAGTAGTGACCTCTGGGACCAAGAGGGAAGGAATTCATGGGGAGGTACAAAGGGAATGTTAACTTTCATAACAATATTTTATTTTATAAGCTAAGTAGATCAAGGCATTTATTGAATTTTATAGATGTTAAATATTGTATAATAAAAATTTAACACACACACACCCTGGAGAGAGTTGTATGAAGGAGGGGGGTAGAATTACCAGATTACCATTTTTATTTGATCCTTCCCATAAGAACAAGGAGGATCATACAACTGAGAGCAAATGATAGAATATGGCCATGACCTGAGAGAAATCAAAATTCTAAGAAGTGGTATAAGAAAATTCTGCAAAATAAAGAAAATGCATTTTATATTTAAACATATTTAAAATTACTTATAAAATTGAAATTATACTAATAACAAAATTTAAAAAATAAAGGAAGAGTGAAATATCCTTTGAAAAAATACCTAACTATACTAAGGGAAAAAACAACAAGCATGCTAAAAATTAGCAAGGAAGGTAGAAAAACAGATGACTAAGCAAAGCACAAGAAGTTAAAAACAGATATGACACTGCAGAACATGCAGTCAAGCAGATTGCCTATGAAGTATACAAAGAAATATTCATATAGTTCTGAGTTTATATAAATCTAATCTACTAATTTTCCCACAATTACCATTTTCAAAACAATTTTAGAAACATGTTCTCGTGGAAAATTAGAGGCTACCAAAATATATAGATAACATATGGGTCCGTACGTCCCTTAAATTTTAGCCTTTTTCTCCTCTGAAAATACCATAGGTAGTACCACAGAAACTTACTGTATCAATTCCTCTAAGAACACACACTAAATTTATTTAGATTTCCACTGATTTATATTACTGTGCATTAGGATATAAGTAATGATGGCTTAAAGAATCTACAACTCAAAAATAGGAAAATATGTTTAAAACACATTATGAATTAACATAGGAAAATCTAGACTTGACACATTATTGTTTTGCTTTTTCATATAACACTGGGAAAACAAGTAAGAAAGAACAAAAGCAAAATAAAACATTAAGACTCCATGATAAATGAGTTAAGGACTCAAAAGGAATGTGGGAAATAAAATTCATGTATAATGCAAAAATGTTGATATAGCCGGAACCGGTTTGGCTCAGTGGATAGAGCGTCGGCCTGCGGACTGGAAGGTCCCGGGTTCGACTCCGGTCAAGGGCATGTACGTTGGTTGTGGGTATATCCCCAGTAGGGGGTGTGCAGGAGGCAGCTGATCATCAATGTTTCTAACTCTCTATCCTTCTCTCTTCCTCTTTGTAAAAAATCAATAAAATATATATATATATTTAAAAAAAAAAAAAAAAAAAGTTGATATATATGAACCATTCCCTGTGATTGAAAAACTTGAAATTAACAAAATAATAGGGCCAATTTTTAATCTGCTAGGGCTCGTAAAAAAATGATAGTACACAATACTTACTATTGTATAGTAAAACTGGTAGCAATATACATGGAGATTAAGGTAAAAAAAACATTTATCATATGCCTACTATGAGTCATACATGCACTGAATAAGTCACCATTCCTCATAAATATTCTCTGAGGTTAAGTATTTGTCATGTTTTTTTTTAAAGAGATTTTTTTAAAACATATTTTATTGATTTTTCAAAGAGGAAGAGAGAGAAATAGAGAGTTAGAAACATCGATGAGGGAGAAACATCAATCAACTGCCTCCTGCACACCTCTCAGTGGGGATGTGCCTGCAACAAAGGTACATGCCCTTGACTGGAATCAAACCTGGGATCCTTCAGTCCGCAGGCCTATGCTCTATCCACTGAGCCAAACCAGTTAGGGCTGTCATCTTTATTTTAAACAGATTCAGAAAGACTAAGTAATTAGTCAAAGAAAGTAATCCAAAATAAGGACAAATTTATATAACCTTCCTGCGGTCCCTCCCTGACCACCAGCCCCAAATGGGACTGGGTGAGATGGCCCTGATCAGCCCTGATCGCTAGCCAGGCGGGGGGAGGACGAAAGGGAGGGGCCCGGACACACGACGACACCCGTGCATGAATTTCATGCACCAGGCCTCTAGTTGCTTTAATAATAGGGAAGAAGGGAGCTCTGAAAAACTAACAATGAATAGAAAGAAACCTAGAGAAAGGAAAGTGATGTCTTCAGATACTAATTAAAAGCAAAGGTGACTTGGGATTTTTTTTTCCAGCCTGAAAGTTTTAAAATGCAAGTAATTATCCCCAAATTAAACAAAACAACAACAACAAAAAATGGACTTTAAGGAATCCCTCGTCTCTAGAGCGTTAGCATGGCACCTTATATACCGGATGTTGTGAAGATTCTAATCTTGCTTCTGACTTACCTTTGCCCATCTTCAACTGATGGATGTGCTAGAAAGTCCATGTTCAGCGTAGTTTTTCCCCAAACCCTTATCCCTATCTCAGCATTAAATAATTCCACTCAGGCCTCACCTGTAAGGTTGATGTCTCCCAGCAAATCAAGAAGCTCTCCACCAGCAGAAGCTGGTTTGCTTGTAGGTACAGTTGGAATAACAGGTGTTATGTCATTTCCTCCCAACAAATCCAATAAATCATTGGCCTAAACGAGAAAATAATATCTCAATTTATTAATCATTTGCCTAGTCTACTTCTAATGCAAAGCTCTTTCAACGCTTAAAAATAAGAGAATCATCAGTCAATCTCGGAAGACTGAAGGGAATCAGCTAAGAGATTACAAGGAACTATCGATCATCAGTGTCCCCAGGGAAGCCAGTGAAAAGCTACCTGGCTGCTCGGCTGTGGCCCAGAGGGCGGTGGTTTGGTCTCTAGCGGAGCTGGTTCTGTCTCTCCGTTTGTCTGCACAATCTCCGTAGGACCATTTGTGGTTACTTTTTCCATGACAGGCATTCTCTCAAGCAAGGCAGACCTGAAAAAAATATCTGAAGTGGTTAAATTCCAGGCAATTAGTCTAGATTCCCTACCCAAAACAATCACTGTAACTATATTGGGGCCAAACATGAAAAGCCATCTCTCCTACCCACCCTACACATACATTAGTGGATTATAAGAATACATGACCTAAATTCCTAGCTGGATTGAGGGCAGGCAAGAAACCTTGAATGAACAAGCTGTCTACCTAAATCCCAAGAAATTGAGATTTCTCAGTGGTAGAGAAGTTGGAATGAAAGCAAGATAAATCAGTAGATATTAACAGGTGCCAATAAAAATACTGTATAACAAAAGGGGACGGTGGGAGATGACACCAAAATATTCATAGTAATATCTGATGAGATTCTCTAGAGAAAAATACAGCTCTTACTTCTGAAACCAAATAAAATGGAAAATGAAGCTAACTTTCTGTACCAAAAGAAAGGGGAGAAAAGGAACGAAAAGCCAATTAACTTTTTTCTTTATAGAGATTAGGCAGAATAGGAAAGGAATAAAACAGAAGCAGTCAAACAATTAGAACTGAACAGGGTAGTGAAGGCCAGTTAATAAGACATGAGGGATGAGTCTCCTTTATGGATTATGACAATCAGTTTGGGATGCTAAGAGGCACATGCATTGCTTAGTTTCTTTTACTTACCTCATATGGTCATATTTCTTAAAAAGTGCATTGTATTCTACTGCCCTCTGCTGGAGTTCCACATCAATGCTGCTTCCATAGATGGAAACCACTTTCTTTATTCGGCTTTGGGATAAAATGACAAATGAATTCAAATATACAAAAGAAAGTTCATGAACAAGCAAACAGAATAATGTTTAAACCAGAGTTTTCTGGTTAAAATTTTCAAATACATTTTCTTAATTTACACAGTCTTTCAAAAACAAAACATTTTTCCTTCATCTTCATTCATCCAACATATACACAACATACACTGAAGTGAAAACCATCACAATCAAAGTTACTCACAAGAACTCATAAAGAACCACACTGGCTTCCTTACTTATCCAGTGACCGGACTTTCAAAAGAATCAACAACAAAACCAAGAAAAGTGACCCCTACATCCAAAAGGAGAAATTCTCTCACACAATCTCTTGGATCAACAAAGGCCCAGAATTTGAATTCCTTTTGGGTGTGGGTGGGGTTAAGAGGT
Source organism: Pipistrellus hanaki (assembly GCF_964339955.1). Taxonomy (NCBI): domain Eukaryota; kingdom Metazoa; phylum Chordata; class Mammalia; order Chiroptera; family Vespertilionidae; genus Pipistrellus; species Pipistrellus hanaki. The sequence goes on along the minus strand of NC_140517.1, from coordinate 14,624,285 downwards.
TATAGTTTTTCAGAAATAGCCTGGAATGTCTCATCCCATTTGTCTGATACCCTTCTGTAACTTGCCTTTAAGGGGGAAGGAAAGCCTTTGTTTACAGCTACACTAACACTCCGGCCACAGCTAGCACCTTGTTTGTTTTGTATTCTGGGCTAAAAACTCATTAAAAACAGTACTACTCTTGCCGAGACCGATTTGGCTCAATGGATAGAGCCTCAGCTTGGGGACTGAAGGGTCCCAGGTTCGATTCCGGTCAAGGGCATGTACCTTGGTTGCGGGCACATTCCCAGTAGGGGGTGTGCAAGAGGCAGCTGATCGATGACTCTCTCTCATCGATGTTTCTAACTCTCTCTCTCTCCCTTTCTCTCTGTACAAAATCAATAAAAAAAAATACTTTTTTTAAAAAAAGTGCTACTCTTAAACACACACACACACACACACACACACACACATATACTTCAACACCATCATCTCTCTTCCTCTCTGAAATCAATAAAAAAAATTATAAAAAAAAAACTAAAAAACAAAACAAAATAGTAAACAGCAGAATTTTATCGCTTCTTGGCCTTTTGGCTAAGATCAAGTGTAAACAGCAGAATTTAAATACTTAAACACCACAACCCTCATGATTTTCTTCCTATCCAGACATCTCAAAATATTACAATAAAACAGAATCTTTATATGGGAAAATAACTTCTCAATTTGATATCAAGTCACAGTTAAAAATGAAAATGGGCATTGGAAATCTGATTTTAAAAACATCACAAGCTCAAAATAATCTATGATGGGGTGTGCAAAGTATAGATGAAATAAGGAATAACCACAAAATGATGATTGTTATTGTGGTATAATAGGTACATGCAAATCATTTTATTATTCTCTCTTTGCTTGAAATATTCCATAATAAAATGTTTCAAAGGTTACAAAACAACCTGTTCACCCTATTTTTTTCTCCATACTCACTTTACAGTACAGGTGAATCGAGTAGAAAGCTTCATAATGGCAGTGAGGGAATAACCTCGTGTCACAGAGGCAGACATATTAGAGATTAAGACACTTTCTAAAATATCCAACACTTCATCTTCTGTTACCTGAAGAGAGAGAAAAAAAAAAAAAAGACAATGTACAATGAAATGTAAAAGTAATTATCAAAATTTGATATCAAGTCACAGGATGCCACCAGAAAGGCAATCCTACCATCACTACCAAAGCTTCTAACACAAATCTGTTCTTTGCCAGGATAACTGTCCAAACTGATCCATCAACCAGAAGCAGGTGGAAGGTATGTTTTAAAAAAAATGTGGAAAATACCCATTGGGGGCTGAGAGGCATATTTAGCTGCAAGAGGCAGAAGTAGAGGAAGGGGAAAAAAGTTACATGGAGTTCAAATATTGTTGCCACAACTTCTCCTAAAAGCCAGTTGTTTAATGAGCAAATGGAAATATGGCTATAGGTCTCATTTCTTCTTGTTTAAATCAACCAGAGAATAAGAGAAATAATATAATTCTCCCTGACAAAGTGGAGAGTGGATTTTAAAGTCTCCAAATGGCTCATTAAGTTCCACTTGAAAAACTGACAGGTTTCCCAATATAATTCCAGTATTATTTCTTTAAAGAGGTTTTCCAGGAATCAACCACAACTCCTCACTAAACACTGCCTGCTTATGACCAAAACTACTCTATTCCCCATCTATGACCAAGAGGAACAAGGGGTACCTGAATAGGCTCTTCCTCTTCACATTGGCCAGATATGAGAAGATCTCCGTATTCACCTATACACCATGCAGCTACTTGTACCAAAGGTTGCTGTCAAAAGAAAGTCATCGTTTGTCAAAGATTTTAACCCTTAGAAAGATTAATGCAAATCATAGGTCATCTAATCATAAAGGTCAAGATTTAGGTACATCTAGAGCAGTGGTTCTCAACCTTTCTAATGGTTGAGAACCGCTAGCAGGGTCGCCTAAGGCCATCGGAAAACACAGATATTTACATTACGATTCATAACAGTAGCAAAATTACAGTTATGAAGTAGCAACGAAAATGATGTTATGGCTGGGGGTCACCACAACGTGAGGAACAGTATTAAAGGGTCTCGGCCATTAGAAAGGTTGAGAACCACTGATCTAGAGTGTGAGTAATAAGAACAAACAAGAAAAATAAAGTGTAATTTCCTCCCAAAGCAGAAAAAAAATAAATAAAAGGCAAACGAGGTACTTACTTGAGAATAATCACCGAGAATTGCTTTGTATAAGCGCTGGACAGTATAGGCATGCATCTCCACACTGTTGGTTATTAACTGGATCAAGTTGGGGACGGCATCATCGCGAACATAGCTTCCTGCCTGAAAGGAAATGCAGACAGTTACCCCTAGAAACACATAATGATGATAAATGTTAGCTATATTATCGCTGTTAAAGGGAGACTACTAAAAAAAACATTCAAAGATAAAGTTGATTCCTATTTTCAGGTTCATAAACAGCTCAAACTTCAGTCTTACTTATTTAAATTAATATTCCAAGTTTTTTAATTTTATAAAAAAATAAAATCTTCTCTTTGTCCATAGTAAAAGGAAAATATAAAGACTTAAAAATTTCAAGAAGTTACTAGCTACATAAAGAATAGGTAAATTTTATATAGTAGCCTTCACTGTTATAATTCAGTTCCTTTTTGATATTGGTACTTTAGCCTCTGAGCCTTTATCAAGCTCACACGCAACATTTGCCGAGACAGACCACATTCTGAGCCATAAAAAATACCTTAAATTTAAAAGAATAGAATTCATACAAAATTAAACTAGAAAGCAGTAACACAAAGATAGCTGAGAAATCCCCAAATAATTTGAGATTAAACATGGTACTAAATAACACATGGGTCAAAGAAAACATCGAAAAAATTATTAAAAACACCAGTATGTTTTAATAAACATTTTTCTTAAACTAATCAAATGTGTGAATGTTTACCTTTATGATATCTACTTCTGGTAACATAATTACACACAGTTAGTTATATTTCCTTTATTTACCACTACACTTTCATTTTTACTCTGACATCTCTTATCCCTATTAATCAAATAGAAAAATCTCCAAAATTTTGGACAACAAAGAAAAAATACCTTATAAAACTGTAATCTTAAATCCAGAACAAATGTAGTCACTGGAAACCTTCCAATGGCTTCCTAACACATTCACAATAAAACCCAAACTCCTGTGAGGCCCCATTTAATCTCGCCCTGCATCAATGTCACCAATCTCTGCCTTCACTTGCCTTCTTGCTCTCCAAGTAGTCCAAGCTGATTGCTACCTAACGTCTTTGCTACCCCTGCTGCGCTCTCAGATTAGTACACTTCTTTCCCAAATCTTTGCGTGGCTAATTTCACTAAGTTCTCTACTCAAAGGTTAGTTCCTCAGAGTGACCCTCCCTGACTACCTAACATACTTGGCCCATTGCCCCATATTCCATCCTCCCCGGCCATCACCATAGTCCTCATGCTGTTTTAGTGTTTCTTGTAGCATTTTCCCCTGCCTGACAGTACAGTACATATTTCCCCTGAATTTCCTATCTCCCCCACTAGCACATAAGCTTCATGTGAATAAGGGCTTTCTCTGCCTTAAACAGCACATTGGGCAGTTAGTACATGGTGACTTAAAAAAGCTACTTACCGTTGTCAGAACACGCATAATTGTGTCTATATGCCACCGTTTGGAAGGTGCATACCTAAAAAAATAATGGCACCAGGTGAAGAAATTGGAACCTGTAAATCATACTGTGCTCAGTGACTTTCAAAAATCCTGCCTATTATCGTAAGTGATTATATTTGGGGACATTTCACCTTCAAATCTAGCAGCAATACCCATTTCCCAGGGTGATGAAATGGCGAACTGTCAATTCAGATGGTCTACGTAGTATTGCAATAGGAATTGCTGAGCTAAGAAAAGAGACTGTCTGAGAAAACAAAGTCAGGTAGGAGAGGATAGAGAAGAAAGAAGAAAAGGGACTGTTCCCATACCCAGACACACCAGAACTAGGTCCTTTAAATTCACAGTGGAAAGTGTAGAAATAACAGTACTACCAAAATCTTTAGGTATTTCTTCCTAAAAGTTTTACACACATCCACAATTCAGATGCTGAAACATCTATATCCTCATAAAGAGGGCATCATGGATGACAGGTTAAAGAACAGATTACAAAAGGATTATAAATCCCAGGTTTTATAAAAGAGGGATTTTTTTTTTTTTTTTTTTGGGGGGGGTGTCTTAGTATACTTAAATGCTGGCTATCATGGCCTCCTCAAAGTTAATTTCTAATTGGGAGCTTAAAATAACCATTACATGTTTTAAATATGTTTACAATATTCTTCTCATCTTTTAAAAATGCTTTTTAAAATTCCAAGCATTTTTTATCAATAAAGGTAAAAATTAAATCTTACTTTTCTGCAGCAAGAAAGATTCCAGATGCACAGTCGGCTTTAAATTCTGGCTCACAGGAATCCAGAAAATAAAGTAATTCCTTCATCATGCCTCGGATATTATTCCCATTTACTAGGGCAAAACTCAATTCCATTGCACGCCTTGCAGGGGAGAAATTACAAAACAAAACCAGAAGAAACCAGTTATATTTACTGTGGGAATGAAACAAAGACCCAGGGATTTTCTCTCTGAACTCCAAGCACTGGGGGATGTGTTCCTGTTCTTGCAGGATCCTGTAACCCTATCTTTGCACACAAGATAACAGTCGGACACTTAGCATATTAGGCTTTTATTATATAGGATGATGCAAGTGTTAGCTGCATTATATAGCTATGATAACTGTTTGCAATATATGACTGTTAAATTAATGCACTGTACACCTTAAATTTGCAGAATGTTATATGTCAGTTATATCTCAATAAAGCTGGGGGGAAAAACTGAAAGAGAGAATGAGGGCCATGAAAAGGAAAAAAGGGCATGTGCTATGAGGGCAAATAAAAGTTTTTATAACTGCCTATCAAATTTTCTAACCAAGGCAAAATAAAAATGTTTAACATATAAAAGTTATAAGGTTAATATAAACATCTTTTCATATTTGGTCAATAACATCAAACATGGTATATAGATTGATTTTCAAAAATATTAATAAGGAGAAAGTACTGTCATCTTAGATAATTTATAAGCAATTATAAATTTAATTATAATTGCTTATAAATTATAATTTATAAGCAATTATAAAAAACCAATCCTTATAGAAATACAATAACAGATAATTCTTATATAATGCTTAGGTACTTTATTTATATTAATTCAATTTATCCTATATAATCCTAGAAAATGGGTTCTCTTGTATGGAAATTTTACATATGGGACAACTGAAGCACTAAAAGGTTAAGTAACTAGACCACATCTATTTTGGGCAGAGGCAGGATTCAAAATAAGACAGTTTGGCAGTCAAGGAGATACAGATTTTACTTTTGAAATCCAAAGCCCAGTAACAAGCTATAGAAAAATAAAACAAAACAGGAATCAGAAGGCCTGATTTCTATTCCCAGGTCTGCCCTTGCACAAGGGGTACAGTTTGGAGTAAGTAATTTGATTCCTTTTGGGACTGTATTTTCACTAATCTGTTCACTGAGAATAGAAGAAATTGCCTAGTCTCACTGGCTTGCTCCGAGAACTGAGAGTGTTCACAGATCCTTTACTCTGCAAGAACTGAGTGAAAGTTGGTATTGCTGAGTCAAGATCTTATCTTTAGATTGTCCAAACATTTAGTATGAGTTCTCGGCAAACAAAATAAACTTAATGTCAATAAATGTTTGTTATGTGAATAGTTTCAGAGATCATTTCAACTCTAATTTGTTCTGGATTTGAACATACAACCACAACTAAAAGTTCACTGGACCAACTATAGTGAGGTTTCATAAACCATTTATAATCCTTCTAAGAGGAGAACCAGTATAGCTATTCCATGGAGAGGAAAAAAAATTAAAAAGTGCTATCTACCTCCTTCCTAACATCATTCCTAGATGCACTTTTCTAAAAAACACGGCTGCCTCTAGCACCTTGGAGCACAGTACTGTGAGGAAAAGTGTGCTGTCAGCAATTTGAGTTTCAGCATCGTGATAAAACACTTAGCCGATGGATCACTCTGTATTTTTCATCCTCCAGCACACAAAGCACAGTACTTCCATAAAGTAACCTTTTGCCAAGCTTCTCTTTATCAGTTTTATTTATCAAAGAACCAAGGACAACTTCATTGTGCACTGAAGCATTCCTTATTGGCCTCCTTTATTGACCTAACCTTCGCCCTGCCAATCCTTTCTAAAAAAGGATTGACTCTGCAGGGAATTCATCTATGAAAATGAGGACAATACATAAAGGTTAACATTCTCACTTCTAAAACTATTACAAAGTTACCAGGTGGGGTGGAGGCAAAGAACTATCAATAATCTGTTACCGTTTTATTGAGACATCCAAATCTTTCAGACAGTCCACAATGGTGCTTCTGTGCCTCTGCACTGCATTATGATCCGTCTGCACAGTCTTCAACAAAGATGTCAGAGCTACATATCTGGATGAAACGAAGTTGCAGGAGAACAGAATTAAAATGTAAAATTCAGGGTGTGTTTTTTCTGCCTAAAATAATAACAAAAAATGTCTAAAGACTAAGGGAAAGCACATATTTTAAACATGTAAAAAAAAAAAAGACAATAACTATAATGGTAACATTTTAAAGGTATAGAAGACACATTAAGGTAATGACAACCAGAAGCAGCCTTGAATTTAGAATATTTGCCAATATTCATGGCCAAGTCCATTGCAACTTCTAAAAGTGACTGGTTCAATTATTTCAAGTACTTCCAAAAAGTACAACCAAATAAGCAGATAATATGCCTTTTTGGGACCTTAGCCCTAAAATGCAAAAGGAAATTATTTCAATTTTACCATTTGTATTTACTCTGCTTTTGAGACTCATACAAAATTTTGAGTATAACATCCAAGTATGAAAAATTCTTTTGGAAGGAGGAGATAATTCAGGATATCACAATAATTATTTTCACGTGTTTTTTTTTTTTTTTCAAGTTTAACAAGGTAAGAAATTTTTTTCTCCTGATTAAAAGAGGGGAAAGGCAAACAGAATAAACTACAAAGAAAAGATAGTACTAATAAATTTATCTACTTTAAGTAGTCACCCTGGCCAGTGTGGCTCAGTTGGTTGGGTGTCGTCCTGTGTGCTAAAAGGTTGCTGGTTCAATTCCTAGTCAGGGCATATGTCCAGGTTGCATCCCTGGGAGGGGGCATGCAGGAGGCAGCTGACCAACGTTTCACTCTCACATTGATGTTTCTCTCTCTCCCTCTCCTTCTCTAACAATCTTTTAAACACACACACACACACACACACACACACACAAATAAATGGAATTGATAAACACATTCTATATTGGGTCAGTAAACTTCAAGCTACCTGCAAATATCCAGTCCTCTGCTATCTGGTTTTGTAAATCAATTTTTATCAGAACAGCAACGTTCATCAATTATATGATCTATGACTGTTTTAATGCCAACAGGCACAGCTGGGTAATTGCCACAGAGACCAAAGGCCCACAGAGCCTAAAATATTGACCATTTGGTCCTTCACAGAAAAACTTTAATGATTCCTGATTTATAATATGCAGAGGTGTAAAAATTAAGCCACGAGGCAAATCCTCAAATTCTTTACAAAACAATAGTTTTAAGACCAGACTAAAATAGAAATCCTGAGTTTCCTCAGCTGAAGTTCTAGATAAGTCACTTAATACATGTATGATCTTGAGCAAAGTCACTCTTGAAAACAAACTTTATAATAACAAAATATAAGACAGTTTTCAATTGCTTTACCTAATATTCTTGTCATTGTTCAATAAGAAACGACCCAGGATATTTATGGCTAGGACCTAAAGAAAAATAGCATAAGTTAAAAATCTAGAAAAATTAAAGATTTCTATTGTTTAAGGATCACTTCTGGCCTCTGTTGAGTGCAAACTATTTATAGGGGGTAGTTGGTATTTTATGGCCTGGAAAGACCAGAAAGTTCTGAAAATCAACAACGGTGTTTGTTGCACAACAATGTGAATGTACTTAATGCCACTGAACCACAGATTTGTTGTTGTTGTTAAACTGGTAAATTTTATGCTATATTCTAGTTTTTTTGGGTTTTTTTTAATGAAAATGAGCTCTATTCATGAATATAGACTAGCTTCAACATAACATTAAGTGAAAAAAGTAAAGTGCAGAACGATATACACGATATGTTACCATTTTGTTTGAAAGGTGGGAAAAGGAAAAGAATCTAAGTTACTTTGGTTATTTAAATAATGTAATCTAAAAAGAACTATACACAGATATTATATTATAGTAAATTTATTTCTTATAAGACTATCGACGAGTTATTCTTACATTAATAAATGATTGAAAGAATGAATAAAATAATGAGGGAGAATTCTTCCTTACAGAAGAATTCCAGTTATTTAATGAGGACAAAATGAGGGAAACAGAGAAGTGTCATTAGATCACCACCCTAACAACTACTGCAGACAAGATCTTCTGAAGAATAAAATTGATAGGCAAAAGTCTGAGGAGAACAAGATATCTGCATAGTATTAAAGCATCTTCCACAAAATATTTTTAATTACAAAGGGAAAAATAACTTTACAGTGGAAAGACACAGCAGACACCACCTTAATCAACTGACCAAGGTTAATATCACCAGTACCGAGACAAATAGATATAGCATGTACCTCCTGATATGATGTTAAGAAAGGCACATCACTTCTATGATAGTCTTACCAAAATGACATAACCTCAATCTAATTATGATAAAGTATCAGACAGAGCCAAATTGGGGGACGTTCTAAAAAGTAACTGATCAGCCCAGCCAGTTTAGCTCAGTAGTTGAGCATTGTATGAACCAGGAGGTTAGGGTTCGATGCCCAGCCAGGGCACATGCCTGGGTTGCCGGCCAGATCCCCAGTGAGGGATGTGCAAGAGGCAGCCAATCAATGATTTTCTCTTATCACTGATGTTTCTATCTCTCTCTCCCTCTCTGAAATCAATAAAAATATATTTTAAAATAAAAAGTAACTGATCAGTGCTCTTCAAAGTGTCAAAGTCATGAAAGAAAAGGAGAGAGAGAGGAACTGTCACAGACTGGTGGAGACTAAGGAGATGTGACAATGAAATGCAAAGTGGAATCATAGATTAGCTCCTGGAACAGGAAAAGGACATTAGTAGGAAAATTGGTGAAATCTAAATAAAGTCTATTGTTTCTGTAAGACTAAAAATATTTCAAGTAAAAAGATTTTAAAAGTAGGGAAGAGAAGAAATACACATATACAAACACATTTAAATTTTTAAAAAATCCCTGAAAAAATACATTATAAAATGGTAACAGTACTCCCCACTAGTAGAATTGAGAGTCATCACATGAAAACTACAGGCAGATGTTTTCTTCCCTATATATCTTCTGTACTGTTTGAGTTGTTTTACTGTATGTGTTTATTTCTATATAAAAGCAAATATTTAAGACATTCTTCCCAAAAGTTAATTTTCAAATGGAATACATTTCCAAAGTGCTAAATCCAAATCAATTATTCGAGATGAAATGTTTAGGGAGAAGAAAATATATTAAAAGACTTACTCGCAGTCCACTCTCTGACTTAATATCCATGATAGTCAAAACTGTTTCATAAAGAATAGCATTTCCTACATTTTTACTAGTCTCTGTATTAGTGGCAACCTGAAAAGACACAGAGGGTGGTACACAATGATAAAACAATGCTTCCAAAAAATATCCAGAAGTAACAAGAGACATTTTGTGATTGATTATAGCCACCAATGAGGAAACACAAATAAAAATTGCTCCATATAACCACAATCATTCCACTCCCTACTATACTAAGATGAACATTTAATATAAATATAAGGCAAGTTTGGCCTACTCACCTGTGCTAATATATCATTCATAGCTTCACTAGAGTCATCATCATTTCGTCCTAAAATTCTTAATAACCGTAAAATGCGTACCTAATGTGCAAAAATATGAGAAATGTCAACAAATTACGTCTGGAACAAAGAAACTTTTTGCTTGGTATGAAATTCAAGTATCTTTTTTTTTTCTTCTAGATGTTTCCTGCATGGTTTGTCTCCTCAGTCATCGTCCACAGGACTCTGAGAAGTCGTAGAAATATGCAGGCGCAGACTCAAGGCCCGGCTTTCTCTCCAACATTGTGGAAAGGGACTGTACATCACGGGGCAGAGCCCTATGCTCCCCTACGCCACTTGGACAGAGCCCGGGGAGAGTGACCTCCCGGGGTATCCACGTTGGGGAAATTTAAGTATCTTAAATGAAGTCTTGGATCCCATTAGAAATGGTAAAAATTCAAACAGAAGATTTTAAATACTATCTTCAGAGAAATGGCATGTGTTTCTGTGTCTTAAGGAAGTTTTTAGACAACCACAGCTAAAGGATGCCACCATCTGCAGAGCTGCAATACAGGCATACCACGGAGACACTGAGGTTCAGTTCCAGATCACAGCAATAAAGTGAGTGGTAGCCTTTTTGCTGGTGTAAAAAATAAAATACAACATCTGCAAAGTGCAATAAGCAAAGTATAATAAAACAAGTATGCCTATAAACTGATGTCTCTATGCAGTACATAATTTTGATTCTAACTATAATATCTTTCTATTAATTTTATAAAATACAGAACTGTGTCATTATTCATTTATTAATGTAATTAATCAGTTAACTATAAAATTCTACCTGACACAAAGAGGGAGGAAACGCTCTATTCAAAGCTATTAAACATAAACCATAAATTCAAAGCTTTCTTCCCAGCTCACCTGCAAAAAGGGGTCACTGATACCAGAAACATCATGTTCTGGTGAATATCCGGACATGATGAGGTTCTTTAGAATACGAACTAATTGGGGCACAAGCTGCAGGGAACAAAGACGCATCAAAAAACAGTGAACATCAAAGACTTTCTCATGAATAGGCAGGTAATTTGGCTTAGAAAAAGGGTACAAGGGTCTGAGTCCAAGCAAATGGTATTAATACAATATACTGGTATATTGTTGGTATTGGTTAAATATAACTTAGGAGGCTCTAGCCAGTTTGGCTCAGTGGATAGAGCATCAGCCTGCAGACTGAAAGATCCCAGGGTTTGATTCTGTTCAAGGGCACGTGCCTGGGTTGCAGGCTCAATCCCCAGTAGGGGGCATGCAGGAGGCAGCCAATCAATGATTCTCATCATTGATGTTTTTATCTCTCTCTCCCTTCCTCTCTGAAATCAATAAAATTATATATATATACACACATATATGTGTGTGTGTGTGTGTGTGTGTGTGTATATATATATATATATATATATATATATATATATATATATATAATTTTAACAACTCAGAGTATTTTTACTAAGAATTTAAATTCAGATAAAATTAGACTTTTTAACTCCAGAGTTATATATGCAAAGATACTATAATAACAACAAGTCAGAAAGCCTATGGGAAGTAAGTAAAACAGATGCCTATGAAGCATATTGCATTTCTACGTCAATAGATTGACATACTTAGGTGTGGCACAAACATGCTCAGTTTTTATCCATTCACAACATTTGGATATAGTGCTAGCTTCACATATACAAACATCTGAATATAAAATGGTATCATACCCAAAATACTAGTGACCTTATTAAAATTATAGTTTTAAAATATACTATCTCAAATAGAGAAAAAATGTTTTCTCTTCTTGAGATAAGCTAGTTATGTCTTTTTCCAACTAACAACAGAGAATATAAAAGCTTCCAACACTGACCAAGTGAAAAAAGATACACGAAAAATTGTATCTTTCACCTTAAGATGATGCCAAAGCCATGAATATCTAAACTCATTTAACAGCATTTTCAGTAAAATTAAATTTCAGCACCTAATTATACAGACTGATCTGTCACCTGTTTTCCTATCTAATCTTACTAATGAAACTTCCTTGTGGTCAAAATTCCCTTTTTGTCTTTCCTTTACTTTGTTCATTTAGTCATAACACAAAAGGAGGCAATTTTATTACCAAGCTGAATTAAAGATGCTTTAGATGTTATTATTAATTCCCTTCTGTTGATTAACCATTTAATGTTAAAACCCTAATCCAATGTTTGCCACAATAGGAACTTTTCCAGTCTCCAACTAAAAACTCAATTTAGCTATATAAATAACTTTAAATATCTAAAAGTTAACAAGTGTACACAGTGAACTGAATCACCTTTTCTTCTGAGGCAATGAGGACTGCCCCAATTTTGCTACAACTCAATTATTTTTTCTCATTGTATTTGAACTCTGTCTCCTCCCTACTCCCCAACTCTAAAAGGGAATTAAGATAAAAACAAAAGTCAAGAACGCCCAAGGTATACACTTAAAACATTTTCATAATCCTAAGGCCACTTCTAAATATAAGAGAGCATAATCTGTGTAAATTTAAATAAGCTTGGCTATAACACTTTAGAATTAAATGATTCATAAAGTTACCCACACAAAAATCTAATTTGGATGACTCTAAAATTAAAACAAATCTAAGCCACAGAGAGAAGCCACATTAAATCTATCAACTGTGGGCCGATTTATATTAGAGGTAAAAATAATATAACTTTATACACTACTTTAAAATTAACATAATAAAATCAGGATTATCTAGTTAACAAACTCTGTACAAAGTCTCGCCTTACATACTTTCCAATGGCCTACTTTTGTGTACTACATAGCCCTAATAATTTTTTAATCTGGTTTAAATCTTGAAGAAGTCCTTTTTCCTTGCTTTATTCATTGCCAAAAGGCCAGCACACCACATTGGATCACCCTGGGTCAACAAAGCACAAATGTCTATATGTTCAGCATACTAATTCTTGGAACCCAGCTTTATTATTCAGACAAAAACACAAGTTGCTAAAACGGATGACAGGACAAACAAAAAGTAAGATGACAAAGGGAAAGGCTGCAGCCATGAAAATCAGTTGATGCCCACCTGCTCCAACTCAAAAATCCTTTTTATATTCTAACACTTCCAGGCAAAATAAGTGCAGGAAAGGGGAAAAGAAAAGCTCTAAGTCTGAACTGAAAGCTCAGAAATTCACACGCAGCTTTTTTAAAGTCTGAGGTTATCCACATATAGCTCTAAAATATCTACTTCAAAAAGAAGCAGTGTTTGTGTCAAGGCTCCAAACTGATCTGGAATTGCCATCACCAAAACCACTGGGATGCTGCTCAAGGTTTCTCAAGCAAAGATAAAGGAGAGGCAGAGAAGGAGGCTTACAATTCAGGAAAGGCTACAACTGAAATCCAAGGCTGACTTTGGAATCGAGTTTAAGTGACAAGACAAAAAACTGGACTAGGGAGTTAGCCAAAAATGCTAGAACAAATAACTCACAGTGTTAAGCATAGCTTCAGCATTAGTATATTTTTAACAGCCACATTTGTGGATGGATACACAAAAGCTACTAAGAACCTAATGCCAGCATGCACCATCTAAAAGAGGGTTAATTCTTACCTTTTCATTCTAACATACAGCAGGATTCCAAACAGACAACAGGAACAAAACATACAAAGCAAGCATTAGGGACAGATACAGGTCTCATACTATTTTACAATAATTTAATCAAGACATAAACATCTAAGGGGATGAAAAGGGAAGGAAAAAAAAAAGAACTGCTATTAGAACCTCATCAGATTTAAGTACAAAGTAAGCCCCACTTATGGAGTGATCAGCGCCCTATTAAAAAAAAAAAAAAAAAAAGTAAATGGATGTAACTCCAAGAACAGTCTTTCTCTGAGTCCTCCTTACTATTGCCTTCTAAAAGTCAGTGGAGAAAACAAAAATTTCCACTTTAGAATGCTGTAAGAAAGGGAGGAAAGGAGAGAGTTGACAAAGCTAGAGACTTCCATTACCGAAGTCAACAGCCTAAAATGAACAGTGGGACCCTGTATTTGGTAAAAGTTAATGTCAAAGTTCAGTCTGCACTTTTCACCTTTAAAAAAAAATGAGATCACCTGCCTAAAAATAATAAACCACACAAACACATTCCTGTTTATATTCTGACGGCAGGTTACAATTTCTGACTTTAATGTGAAAACAGCAGATAAAGCACATGAGAAATTGGTGTGTCTGCTAACAATGAGTGAAGATTTCTATTATAAAAGGTAAAAATCACTGAATTATTGCTAGTTCTTAATATGCCTAAATCTGGCTTCCAACCCTAAACACAGTGGCTCTGGTTAAATCCTTTATTCAGCTTCATAGCTTCCTTTCAAAAGAAAATTTATAAGTGAGAACATCATGTACTTTTCAGAAAAATCATTTTCAGGAAAGACTTAGCATGTTGAATGGCACCTACCTTTCTGAAATGTGCAAGCATGTCTGGGCTTCGCTCACACATTTCTGTGAGGAGGACTACAGATGTGTGAAGGACACCTGAAAGAAACGAGCAAATGAAAACTAAAAATGAGGCTGCATGTATTAGTCAACTTTGTAGAACAGGAATTTGAGATCTGAAGGTCACTTTCAAAAGGATAGTTGCTACTTATGTTTTTTAATCTCCCGAAGAATCTACTAAGCATTAAGGTGAATACAAAGGAGGTATTTAATAGATGCTTAATGGTTAAGTCAGTCAAATTAGAATATTTTAAACAATTACCTGACCAAAATAATTGCTTTCTAAAATATGACAACCAGTCCAGCCAGCCAGCGTGGCTCAGGGGTTGAGAGTTGACCTATGAACCAGAAGGTCACGGTTCAATTCCAGTCGGGGCACATACCCAGGTTGAGGGCTCGATCCCCAGTGTAGGGCATACAGGAGGCAGCTGATCAATGATTTTTCTCATCATTGATGCTTCTCTCTCTCTCCCCCTCACCCTTCCTCCCTGAAATCAATATATATTTTAAAAATGAAAAAAAAAACAACCAGTACAAGCGTCTCTCCATCTGAGAATATACATAAAGACATGCTCACAGTCAAAATAAGCTGGATATCACCTGCTCCGTACTTAATATGCTCTTAGCTGAATTCTGATAGACAATTCAAGAAGCAAACATCTTAATGAGAAGTTAAATTTCCAGATAAAATAAATCAGAACTTCAAAGTACAGTCATTGTGGATGACAAGGTGAATTTGCTTGTTCCAGAATGAGGGGGGGGGGGGGGGGGGGAATCACACAATAGCTTCCACTAACAAGTTCCCTAAACATTCATTCAAGTATTTTTTTGAGCCTTCTAGTTTTAGGATGGAATTAGTCAAATTAAATACACCCTACCATTTTTTTTTCTCTTTGCATTTAGGACAAACATTTTCTTTATTCAAAACTTGCTTCACTGACTTCAAAATAACAATAAAATGTTTGAGAAAGAATAGTTACATATTAATTCCTCTTAACTTTTATATAAACATATCTAGTATGCATTTCAAATTCCTGTTACAAGTAACCTAAAAGAATTTTCACAAATCTTATACTCTTACCACAAAACAATAAAGAAATAATTTTTTCTCTAATATAAAGTAGCCAGGAAATCAAAGAACTTTACACATGAAAATCGAGGATATCATCATTTGTATATTACAATGAATATTAGTAACTGAATACAGTACTTTTAGTATAATAAAAGAGGACCAGAAATGAAAAACAAATTTGCTATGAAGTTAATCTTTAATTGTAAAACTAGGAAAGGAGAGTGGAAGAGAGATTGGACTGATCAGCCCTTCCTGGAAAAGTGTCCAGCACAGCAGAAAGGCAACTCGACTACACTGAGACAGAAGGCTGACACTGCCCAAAGCTTTTTCTCTTTCCCCTTCTCCTTCAGTACTTTACCAAATGCACCCAAATCACATTACCATGGTTTTTTTCATTCAGTAAGTTTTTTGTTGCTGGTAAAAACATCTCCATAAGTTCAGGAACCTTCCTGATGACATGAACAGCACACAGTGCTGCCTATAAAAAAAATTAAAAAGACAAAAGATTTATTTCAATTAGGACAGGGCAACTAATCGTATAAAGAACAACAACAAAAAGCCCTTATCAACTAGTTCACCTACTAGAAAAATAAAGAAGAAAAAAGATATCTGATTTATTAACAGGTTAGGGCTTTCTAATTTATATGTACCATTGCATCAATGAGAACTTCTAGCTCACCTGTCCCTCTATTCATATATTGCAAAATAAGTAAATAAAATTTTTCTAAACTAGACCATGGTTAACATGAATTTACCAAGCAAGTTAAACATAGCTTATGTGGCCTTTCAAAGTAAAAAATAAAGTCTTCCATCTATGATAATCATTCCTGAGTAAGATGACCAAACAAGGATTTTATAAAAACATCATGCGACTGAAAGATACATACTGCAGATGCTTTAAATCTGCTGTTACTTCTCATAATATCTGTATCTTCCTCAATTCTCTCTCTGCTGACTGACATCAAGAAAATCATTTGAAAGACATTTAGCTTATCTCTCCCACAGAAAAGACTGTCATAGCTTGTTTACTGGAATGAAAGGTACTTTCAGAGACATATATTGGTTACCCCACAAACTAACCATATTTGTTGAAGTAGAATACTATATGTTTAGCCACATTAACAAGAAAAGGTTTTTAACTAATTCTTCCCATGAGATAGAAGATTCCCCCCCCCCCCTAATTTACACTATTTAAGGAAATAATATACTTTCTGAACAAGAGCAGCCCACCCATTCTTTAAGAGAAAGGACTGTATTTGGTTTGCACACATCATTAACAGTGTTTGATCCTGGAAAACAGATCAACACCTCTGCCTCACACCGTTAATATAGAAGGCACAGTAGTGTGTCTTCACTTCTTGGAGTTCTACATTTTATAACCTTTATTAAGGTTTTAGGGTTCAAACACAAAAAGTAACAATAAAATGTTTCCAACAATAAATAAAAGCAGCCGAGACCGGTTTGGCTCAATGGATAGAGCGTCGGGGTCCTGGGTTCGATTCCGGTCAAGGGCATGTACCTTGGTTGCGGCCATATCCCCAGTAGGGGGTGTGCAAGAGGCAGCTGACAGATGACTCTCTCTCATTGATGTTTCTAACTCTCTATCTCTTTCCCTTCCTCTCTGTACAAAATCAATAAAATATAAATAAATAAATAAATAAATAAATAAATAAATAAATGCAGAGAATAAGATCACTGTCATGCATTACTACTCCATTTAGACATATCAACTTTAGAAAGTGTGTTCTTTATCATTCCCTAATAATTATCTATAATAGGTCCCAATGGAAGTGCACTTCCACAGATATAAAAGCGCTAGGACAAAGGCTAATTATTAGGATGGAAGTAAATTTATAAATATTGATTCATTATCACTTTAATACTGTTTAGAATCAGGTAATTTAGGAAGCAAATATGCCATCTAGGATATCCAGTTATGGTTGATTTATAAATAATTTCCCTGAAAAAGAGGAATTAAAAAAATTAAAGTGTTCACAATCACTTATCAACTGGAGAGTTAATTAGTAACAAAAAAAACCTCCAAAATCAGTATAAAAATAGATTTTGATTTATAAATACCTGATTCATATATATTCATATCTACTGCACAGAGAAAGACATATTGTATATATACATCAGAGGTTTCAAAAATGAATAATTCGCTTTCTCATTTCCATCGTACTCCCTAACACTAACACAGACATTTGGTTTTACTAACAGTTACCTTTTTTCTTAAGTAAGAGTTGGAGGTCTTCAGGAGTTTCTCTACCTCTCCTGCAAGATCTCTGCACATTTCTGAAGAGCCCATGCAGCCGAGGGTACACAGTGCTAGCCCCTGTACATACTGCGTGCTATGATTAAGATCACTGCCAAAGAAAGAAAAAAGTAGAAATGAATGCGTTGTGTCTGGTGCTCCCCATGAAGAAGCTTCACAAGAAAAGGTTTTAACTAATTAAGACAGGGCAACCAATCTCATGGCCGATGTGGCTCAGTGATTAGAACATTGGCCCTCACACCAAAGGGTCTCTGGTTCCAGTTCCAGTCAAGGACACATACCTGGGTTGCATGTTCGCTTCCTGCCCCCTTGTGGGTGTATGCGGGAGGCAACCGATCAATGTGTGATGTCTCTCTCTTACATCCATGTTTCTCTCTCTCTTCCCCTCCCTCCCTTCTACTCTCTCTGAAAAAGCAATAGAAAAATATCCTCAGGTGAGAATTAACAAAAAGCAGCTTCACAATCTACCAGTAAAGAGGTAGCTCTGCATAATTCATGATTAAAAATATCAAACTTTATTGATAGGTTTCAGATTCTACATTATAATTAACCCTTAAGAAACTACCACTTGTGTAGTTTTGGTATAGTATTAAAGACTATCCATAGTTATTTGAAAGATTATTAACATCAACTTCCTTTTTCTAACTACATTACCTATAAAAGGCTGAATCTTCATATATTTCAATTAAAACATATTACAAGAATCCTAGCTCAGTGGATAAAGCATCCACTTTGGCTCAGTGGATAAAGCATCGACCCGCCAATTGAAGGATTGCAGGTTTAATCCCAGTTAAGGGAATATACCTGGGTTGTAGGTTTGAGCCCCAGCCCCAACTGGGGCACATGCGGGAGGCAACCAATCAATGTGACTCTACCATTGATGTTTCTCTCCGTCTCTCCCCTTCCCTCCCCCTCTCTAAAAATCAATGGAAAAAATATTCTCCGATGAGAATCAACGAAAACAAAAAACATACAAGAAACTGAAAACAGGAGCATCTATTAGGCCAGATACTACAGAGATTTTTAAAAATGTAAAATAATGCCATTCTTCTCATGAATTGTTCTTGTTATGAAAAATATTTCTTTTCATTTAAAAATGTTATTTAACACATAACGGGTTCATAATGGCTCATTTTAAATAAACTAATAAGTAGTTTCAGTCTTTACTGAAGACCAAAGGAAGGAAAAGAAGGCCAGGCTGCTCTCTCCACCAATTTGAATATTTTAAGTTAAAATTACTGGTGAAATGAAGCTTACTAACCATGGCTTTACCATCTAGGCTTCCAGTTGCTAAGAATATTTAATTGACTTTTCATTCATTTTATAGTAATTAATTTGCATAATGCAAATTCTTAAAATATATCCAATTTTAAGGATTTAATGTCATATGAGTTTTCTAGGCCAATGAACAATGGGGTAAAGATGCATTAAGGAACATAAAAACTGCTGATACACTACGATGTCCTACAACACAAACAAAGAGGGAGGGAAAAGCACACAGAAAAGCAACCAGAAAAATCCCATTTATTATCAGGTTAAAAAAATAAACAAATGATCCAAAGTCCTTAATAAGAGCTTAGACTGCAAGTGCCATATCAATTTCTAACTATTAATAACTCTCCCTAAATTCACTTGGCCTTTGGCTGGATCTCATTAAAATTAAACACAAAGATTTCTTTTTTGCCTATGTGCCTCATTCTTCAGTTTTTACCAAGCTATACCTGAGTTTGGTATTAACTCTCTAATATGAACTTGCTGCAAGGCAGAACTGCCAAATTATCAGCATGTGATTGAAGGCTTGGGTAATAAGGGCAACAGAGCATGAAAGAACAAAAATTTAAGAAACTCTCAATGGCCTGAACAGAGTAAATGTATAAAAGAGTCATGCTGAAATACTAGAATGTAACCTCCATGATACCAAGAATCTGTTCCTTTTCCTCAATTCTCCATCCCCACAGCTTACAACAGCTACTCACATGCAACAGGTATGCAATAAATACTGGTTGAATAAATGAATCAACTTAGTATTTTCATTATTAATATTTATTTCAAGACCAAAAAACAAGATTCTCCCAAAATTAAGTTCACAGACTCAATATATTTACATGATACATGCAATATTTAGAATCAAATCATTAATTCTTATTTTGGAATTTCTCATTGTCCATTGAGAAATTGTTTTTTTAATACATTTTTATTTATTTCAGAGAGGAAGGGAGAGAGAGAGAGAGAAACATCAATGATGAGAGAGAATCATTAATCGGCTGCCTCCTGGATTCCCTACACTGGGGAATCGAGCCCCTAACCTGAGCTTGTGCCCTGACTGGGAATCGAACCATGACCTCATAGGTCAACGCTCAACCACTGAGCTATGCCAGCTAGATGTCCATTGGGAAATTTTAAAGTAGAACATTATTTTTCACAGGAAATTATAAGAGTTCAGTATTTATAAATTCTATATCCCCCAATTCTATTTTATGTCAAAAATACAAATACTGCAATATAATAGAAATCTAAAAAATGAGATTAAACATATTAAAACAATCCAAAAAGTTCTTTTACTGTAACCAATAGCCCATGAGAACTTCCATGGGTTTCTAACAGAAATTTGTTATAAGAGAAATGCTGGAAAGAACTGCTAAATTCCCTGCTTGGGTCCTCTAATTTCTCCATAATGGCAAGCATTCCTCAGTTTGTAAGTTAAACAAATATAACTGGACTAGTAAATCAGTAAAGCACCCATTTAAAAAAAATGACTTATACACAAATATTCATAGGGCTACATATAATTCCACACAATGGATATCTTGGATTAGACCACAGACAAGATTTCTATTTTTAAGTAATGTTTATTTAGAATATATACTGATAATTCTTTAATAAATGTAATATGTTCATTATTCATATTATTCCAACTCCTAGAAATATAAGATAAGAAAGCTCAGATTTACCAATGTCTTTTCTATTCTATGAGGGTCCAAATGTTATTTCATTGCTAAATTGTGCTTTTATACCTGAAGATGTATAGCAACACTTTTATTTAATTAAATAATCTCCTGAGGAAGTTTTAAGCCTTTGCTAAGTTTCTTTACATATAAGCTACAAAACCAAAGCAATTGAAATATATTCTAGAGAATAAATATAAAACCAGTAAATAGCCGAAGCCAGTTTGGCTCAGGGGTAGAGTGTCGGTCTGAGGACTGAAAGGTCCCAGGTTCGATTCTGGTCAAGGGTATGTACATTGGTTACGGGCACATCCCCGGTAGGGGGTGTGCAAGAGGCAGCTGGTCGAAGTTTCTTTCTCATTGACGTTTCTAGCTCTCTATCTCTCTCCCTTCCTCTCTGTAAAAAAATCAATAAAATATATATTTTTTTAAAGCAATAAAAAAAAAAACAACCCAGTAAATAGAAGATGCCAAGATTTACTGGTATATTATAGGAAAAACCTAAAATCACAAAGTAGTCCCTAGAAGGAAATGTTAAGACTTACTTCTTACTCATGAACACAGATGACAGTGTGCTGATTTTGAGGGGAAGAGAGTAGGGGTGGAAAAGAGTATAGGGGGGATAAATGGTAATGGGGAAAAATGAAAGAAAAAAAATCCTATATAAAAGCCCAGCAACTGAATGGCGGAACCAGAACCGGTCAACTAGTCACTATGACGCACACTGGCCACCTGGTGGTCAGTGCGCTCCCACAGTGGGAGAGCTACTTGGCTGACTGGAATGAGTGGCTGCACCTGCAGCGGGAGCAGCCACTTAGCTGACCAGGATGAGCAATGCTCCCACAGAGGCCAATCCCCGCAGGCCATGCCCCCCACTAGTGCACAAATCCGTGCATCGGGCATCTAGTCTAGTATATATATAAAGAGACAATAAAGTATGACAAGGCAAAATAAGATTTAATACCAAATAAATTAATCAATTCTATAACTTTAAAAAAAAACCTTACTTTTTGATACAGTTGGTCATGAGAAGATGGACATCTTGTCTTTCATCTAATAACAGCATTGCCCCTAAGTAGCCAATGCGTTTGTCTGTGAATTTTTGAGAGGCAATAAGCTTGAGGCACTCCAACTGCAAATTAAAAAAAAAAGAAAGAAATTAAGAAATTGCTGCCACAATCAGGAAATGTTTTTAACCCAGATTAAAGTAAATAGATATAACCAGTATCACCAAACCATCTAAATGACAAAGATTCAGGATCTTCAGGTAGCTTAATAGTAATCAATAGCCGAAGCCAGTTTGGCTCAGTGGTAGAGCGTCGGTCTGCGGACTGAAAGGTCCCAGGTTCGATTCCGGTCAAGGGCATGTACATTGGTTGCGGGCACATCCCCGGTAGGGGGTGTGCAAGAGGCAGCTGGTCGATGTTTCTCTCTCGTCGACGTTTCTAGCTCTCTATCTCTCTCCCTTCCTCTCTGTAAAAATCAATAAAATATATTTTTTTAAAAATAGTAATCAATAAAACAGATCATCTTGTCAAGATTCTATGACAACCTTACCTTAGTTCTACAGATTCATGCAAAAGTATTATAAGGTATTAACACATTTCAGACGAGGAGTTTTATTGCTGGCTTTACCCAATGGCCAGATAAAGTTTCTATTGAACAAGTACAAAAACCGTTTTACATAAATGTTAAAGGCACTCTTTAAAATAAAATACCCACTGCATTCTGAAGTTATTTATTTCATGTTCTTACAAGCTACTATCTTTTTAAAATATGACACTTTGTAAAACACTGTGTAATGTGAAGCAAGAATTCTCTTGATCTGTTCACAATGTGTTAATAAACCCAATTCCTAATTTAATCCCCAGGTTACCCATTTAAAGTCTGATTCCTATTTTGAATATCAAAAAATTCAAAAACTAGAAATACAACAGAGTGCCAAAGACTGCTGCCCTGCACATCAGGAATGTACAACTGCAGAAAAGACAGAAAATAACTAAATTTAATATAATGTTGTAAGTGCTACAGTACAGCCCTAGCCCGTTTGGCTCACTGGATAGAGCAACAGACTGCGGACTGAAAGGTCCCGGGTTCGATTTCTGTCAAGGGTACATGCCAGAGTTGTGGGCACTATCCCCAGTGAGGGACTTATAGGAAGCAAGCTATTGATATGTTCTCACCACTGATGTTTCTCTCTCTCTTCCTCCCTGAAATCAATTTAAAAAAAAATTTTTTTTAAAGTAAGTGCTACATTAAGGGCTTAAGCCAATACTGTGGGAGAAGTTAGGAATCAAATATAGAAGAAGGAAAAAAAGCCAGAGGAAAACTCAGTAGTGGATTAACCTAAAAATTTTATATGCTTTTTTTTTCTTTATATAATTGTTAGAAATACTCAGAGTTTAAGAGTCTTTGTTAAACAGTTTGTTACTACTTAGTTTTTCTTGAATGTTACAATCACTGTGCTGCATTTTATCATTCCATCTTAACATGGAAAAGGTCAAACATACCCCTCTACAGGAGTAATTTTCAAAGGGTGTACACAGTTAAGACTCCCAAGAGTTTTTCAAACTATGCTCCCATTTAGAATCACCACATTCGCAAAGGAAGGGGCGCAAATGCAGACCCATGTACACAGGAATCTAAGATCCTGTGAGACTACTTCCTGCCTGAATTTGCCTATAAGTTCAAAAGTAAAATAGAGGAAAGTAAGAGTTCACAAATAAAATTGTCTGGAGTTGTTTAAAAATTGTTTTCTTAATGTACCCGCATTAAAAAACACCTAAAGGTATCAGAAACTATCATGAGCAAGTCAAAGAAGAGGGAACCATCAGGATCAAAAACAAAAATGTCTCCTGAGATCGACAAAAATTAGGTAAAAACCATTACCTTTCCCCTATACATTCAAGTTAAATTTTTTTTTAAATTTCAGAAATAGAAGATGATGAAAAGTCATTTTTACAATGTCAGGAGAAAAATTACTGAAGTGAATGAGAAAAATCAGAAGATAAAACATTATTAGAAAAATCTTAACTCTTTCAAACTGAAGGTTTTTAAATCTTGCCTTTAGTAAGACTAAATAAATATTTTAGAGGAGAAAGGAAATGTTCTTAGAATCAGGTAACACTGAAATTTTTATCATATTTACTGAATCATGCTTCTGGCAAAAAACAGGCATTACACAATAAATTATCCAAAAATATCTTATTAAGATAAACTAATGAGAAAGACATTAACATTACTTTGTATTTTTTTAAGACCAAGTTTTAAGTTAGTCACACTAAAAGTCACCAGTGACTGGTGAGTAGAATTTGTTGTTTTTGTGATATTTATTTAAAATTTACCTAAAAACTGCCGGGACCGGTTTGGCTCAATGGATAGAGTAGTCGGCTTGGGGACTGAAGGGCCCTGGGTTCGATTCCGGTCAAGGGCATATCCCCAGTAGGGGGTGTGCAAGAGGCAGCTGATCGATGACTCTCTCTCATTGATGTTTCTAACTCTCTATCTCTTTCCCTTCCTCTCTGTACAAAATCAATAAAATACATATATTTTTTAAAATTTACCTAAAAACTAAACAGCAAAAAGATAAACTAAAATTTAAAAGAACCAATACTAAATTAATTCTTTTTTAATATTCTCAATGGTACAGTGATTTTGCTTTAAGAATAAGAATTTATTTTTTTAAAGGTGACAAATTTTAGGGGAAACATAAGATTATACAGCTGCAAATGGCACTTGAAATACATCCTCCAATGAAAGATTAACCCAGATCACACTTCACATTTAGGTGGAGGTAGCTAGCAACAGTGCTGAGGATGTACCATGTTTTATCAGGAATGTTATCAAAGTTTTCACATATTGAAAAAGAAAAAGGTTGGAGGGCGGTACAATAGGATGTGGAAGGAAGGATATCCAACAATCACTAAAACACAACTCAACTTTCTGTGTGAGCTACTCAAGAAAAATAGTAATCAAGTAAATGTATCACTCCTTAGGTAATAATCTCAAATTCATCCAGTAGTATTATTCCTCACTGAAGGCTACTTGAAATCCCAGGTGAAACACTGCTAACCCACAAATCTAGCAAATACTTTAAGATCCCAGTAAACAGCCCAGCTTTTATATTCACACCAGAAAATTTTTGCTTTTACCTGTGAGCAGTCAAAAGACAAATGACAAACTTGGAAAAAATATTAATTCACAGTCATAAAATCCTATGTAACAGGATCCTATAAATTGATTTTTTTAAAAGACCAACAACTCAAGCCAAAATCGGTTTGGCTCAGTGGATAGAGCATCAGCCTGCAGACTGAAAGGTCCCAGTTTGATTCCGGTCAAGGGCATGTACCTTGATTGTGGGCACATCCCCAGTAGGGGGTGTGCAAGAGGCAGCTGATCAATGATTCTCTCTCATCGATGTTTCTAACTCTCTATCCCTCTCTCTTCCTCTCCATAAAAAATCAATAAATTTTTTTTAAAAGACCAACAACTCAATATAAAATGGACCAAAATATGAACAATACAAAGAAAACAAAAATAATTCAAACATGAAATGGAGTTCAATATCTTCATAAAACAAACGCAAACCCAACTAGAATTTTACTAAAAGAAAAAAAATTATTGAATTGTACACTTAATAAAAGTGATTATATGATATACAAAACTGCCTTAGTGGGCTGGCTAGCATAGCTCGGTTATTGAATGTCAACCTATGAACCAGGAAATCACAGTTTGATTCCCGGTCAGGCCATTTGTGCAGGTTGAGAACTCAATCCCCAGTGTGGGGCATGCAGGAGGCAGCTAATCAATGATTCTCTCTCACCATTGATGTTTCTCTCTCTCTCTCCCTCTCCCTTCCTCTCTGAAATCAATAAAAAACATATTTTTAAATGCCTTAGTGAAATTATTACAAAAAAAGAAATGCAAATCAAATCCATACTGAGATACTTTTAACCCACTGTATTAATAAAGATTAAAAATTGTCACAATAGTGCAAGGGCATTAATGGCAGGAATATAAACTGGCCCAAACTGTAATAAGAAAGATCTGGCCTATCTAAATACACATACCGTTTGACTCAACAACTGCACTTTTAGAAACTTATACTACAATTCATTCACACATGTGTAAAACAATGGATATTATTCAACAGTAGTATTATTTTAAATAGTAAGATTAGAAATAAATGTCCATTAATAAGGCATCCATTTAACAAACTATGATTCATACATATAAGCTGGATATACTATCACAAGCATGTCAAAACAACTGGGGAAATAGAATGAGGAAGCTTCTTATGTTCACTGGAGGCCAGGTGCACAAAATTCGTGCACAGGAGGAGGAGAAAAGGGAGGGAGAGTCTCTCAGCCCAGCCTGCATCCTATTGCAACCCGGGACCTAAACCAGCAGTCGACATCCTTCTCGCAATTCATAATGCTGCATGCACCAGTGATCATACTTTTTATACAGGTGAAAGGCGTCTTGCTGTTGTATGGGCAGCTACATTTTTTTGCCCTGATGATAAAAAGTAGTACATAACATGATCCTTCTGAGGCAGTATAACGTTTTCCCCATCTTTTATTATATAGGAAATGAGCTAATCTTCATGACATTAATAAAACAGTGCAGGCCGGCCGAAACCGGTTTGGCTCAGTGGATAGAGCGTCGGCCTGTGGACTGAAGGGTCTCAGGTTCGATTCCGGTCAAGGGCATGTACATTGGTTGCGGGCACATCCCCAGTAGGGGGTGTGCAAGAGGCAGCTGGTCGATGTTTCTCTCTCATTGACGTTTCTAACTCTCTGTCCCTCTCAATTCCTCTCTATGTAAAATCAATAAAATATATTTTAATAAATAAATAAATAAATAAATAAATAAATAAATAAAACAATGCAGGCCAAAACCGGTTTGGCTCAGTGAATAGAGCAACAGCCTGCGGACTGAAAGGTCCCAGGTTCGATTCTGGTCAAGGGCATGTACCTTGGTTGCGGGCACATCCCCAGTAGGGGGTGTGCTAGAGGCAGCTAATCGATGATTCTCTCTCATCGATGTTTCTAACTCTCTCTCTCTCTCTCTCTCTCTCTCTCTCTCTCTCTCTCTCTCTTCCTCTCTGTAAAAAAATCAATTAAATATATTTTTTAAAATTATTTTTAAAAAATAATAATAAAAAAATAAATAAAACCGTTCAAACAGTATGTGACAGTATGTATTTTAAATGGGAGGGGGCGAGAACATATATATCCATTGTCTGAAGATGTATAAAATATCTGTGGAAGAGGAGCCAAGAAATGGATGCCAACCAATGCCTAGAAAGAGGGATACGAACTCTAGCTGGTGTTGCTAAATGGTTAGAGCATCCGCTCTGTCAAGGGCATGTACTTGGCTTGCAGGCACCATCCCAGGCCTGGTGGAAGCAGCCTGTCCCCCCCCTCTCTCTCTTCCCCATCTCTCTTCCCCCTTCCCCCCACCCCATCCACTCTATCTAAAAATCAATGGAAAAAAATATGCTCAGGTGAGAATTAACACAAAAAAAAAAAGAGAGAGAAAGAGAGAGGGAAACTAAGTGATTACAATAAAGTAGAAAGCAGTTTTCATCACATATCCTTTTGTATCTTAAATTTTGCATCAGTGAACTATCAGCATCTATTCCAAAGAGATAAATAAAATTGGACTAGGAGGGAAAAAATTTAAAACTGCAGTATAAAATGAACTTATATCTAACTTATGGTTAGAAAAATTCATATTATAATTTAAAAGGGAAAATAAAACAACTTAGGGAAATCACGTGTACCCCTTCCAAACTGGAACACATATATTTCAAAAAATGACAAAAAGCATGTGTCTTGGAATCTTTTTGAAAAAGACTTTGAAAGTTTAAGACCAGAATCTTATAAAAAAAAAAATATATAACTCAGTAAATGGGAAGAATCAGGTTTTCTAAGATAACAGGTTCATAAAGAACAATTGTGCTATCCTATTATACTTGTGAAACTCTGAGCAGCTTAAGAAGGATGTTCATTCCTTATCTCTAATCCCCAGGATGGCTCCCTTTTTCCTGCTGACGATAGTTTTGTATTCTTCACCTACTATCAGTTTCTCCCTGTCAACAGCACTCTTGCTATACTTGCTTTTCCGCACAACTTTCTCCCTCCACCAAACCTTTCACCCCAAAGGGCTAACTGTAATAATTCTTTGCTACTCACTGATTTTTTTAAACATTTACTTTCCAATTGTTTGGAAACACTGTGGTTTTGCTTTAATTTAGTAAACTCCTGCTGGGCATACATCAATATGTTTGACATTGTCTCTGATACCCAGAAGGGCACAAAACCAATAGTTGGATATGTATCATAAAATATGACATATACACTATGACAGTTACGCACAAGCTACTATGAACACAAAACTGAGGAAGGGCACCCAATTCAGGCTAGAAACAGTAAGAAAACATCAGAGAAAGACTTCTTTCTCTGTATTGAATACATAGTGGAATAGAAAGAAACCAATTTAAGTCAGGGGCTGTGCCTCCCTAATCCTATTTCTAGCTAAACTATTTCAACAAGCCTCAGGTTTCCTCATCACTATGATAAGGAAGCCACGTTGTGGAAGACAGCCCTAACATTCTCCACTCGCCTAATTCTCACCAGTTGATCCTTGAAGTGGCCTCAAATTTTTTCCCCAGAAGCATTCCAGGCAGCCTTAGCAACAAGCCTAAGAAATTGGAGTTATCAGCCCCCTTTGGGACAAATACAGTCCCTTAAGAAGTGGTTCCCAAACCGATCAAAATCATCTGGGAGAGTTTTGAAATATAAGTCACCCCAGGATAATCTGATGTAGATTTGAAGTAGAGTCTGACAATTTAATGTTTACCAAGTTATTCTGTATGACTCAATGTTCCAATTTCCTTTGAATGTCAAAGCAATTTTAAAAAAAATAACTTTACCAGGTTTCTGGCCTTGTTCCATTTTTCTGAAGAAAGTACAAACATTGACTTTTATCAACATGTAATCTGGTTATTCTTTAGAAAAAACTAAACCCATTTTGTAAACTTCTGAACAATTTCCCACAAGGTCAATGCACATATACATTTGCCTTTCAATGTAACACTTAGAGGTTTTATGATGTCAACAATCATCTTGATGAAAAGATGCAATTAAAATACTATAAACATTAATGGATCTGCAACAGGTCTTTTTTAAAGTTATCTATTTCATTTTAATACTCAGAAATAACTTTCTAGTACACACACACACACACACACTTTTGAAGAACAAGCTATAACCTCGCAACATAAACTCTATATAGACCAAGAACCTATTTTTTCACCCTTATGACAGAAGGAAAAAAACAAACAAAAAATACATTCCTATTGCTTGAAAAAATGTATTATGAAATATTTCACTCAAAAATACACAAATATCTGGAGAATCCAAGATGGCTGCACAGGTAAACACCTAGCCGCAGCCACACACAACAATTTCAATAAAATACAACTAAAATATAAAATGGACATTACCCAGAACTACAGGAAAGTCGACTGACTGGGAATTCTACAACGAGAAGCAAGGAGAAAACCAGAAGGAAGAGCGGAGGAGCTGTAAAAGCCTAAGGAACAGAGACACGCGGCGCGCACTGAGAGGACTGAGCAGAAGAGGGGCGGCTGATTGCCTGGCTGGCGTTCACTAGCGGGAAGGAGATAAAAGCTCCGACTGTGCTGGGCCCCAGTTCCAACTGCTCTGAACCCCAGTTCTAGGCCAGACCCCGGGGACCCAGGCTCATCCAGAGGGAGCTGGGCTGTAAGGCGGAACCCCAGGGGAGTGGCGAAAGGAGGTCCCAGAGGCTCGCACATTGCTCGCAGAGAAGGGACGGTTGGCTGTGCCTCGGGATTACCCTGGCGGAAGGGAGACAAAAGCTCCAGACTGCTCTGAACGCCACCTCCAACTCCACTTCCAACTGAACTGAACCCCAGTTCCGGGGTCATTGGGGGAGAGACTAGACTGTTTGGTAGCAGGCGAAAATCAAGGGCACCTTTCTCTCAGAGGTGCTTGCAGTGAGTACTGAAGGACCCTGAGACCCAGAAGCCACATAGGGCAGGACTGATGGAAGCCAAAGCTGTAGGCTCCACCCTGAAACACCGCCCCATCAGGGAAGCTGCTTAAATGGGACAACAAAATAGATCACAAACGAAAGAAATGGAGGAAAAGAAGAGACTGGATATAGAGTTCAAATCTACGCTTATAAGGTTTTTCAAGAATTTCCTAGAAAAGGTCGATAAGACCTATGAGGATATGAAAAGGGATCAACTAGAATTAATAAGGAATCAACAAGAAATGATAAGGGATCAACAAGAAATAAAGAATACATTGTCTGAAATAAAAAAATATTATACAGAGTCCTAAAAACAGAATGGAAGATCGCAAGAATCAAGTCAAAGATTTGGAACATAAAGAGCCAGAAGACACTCCTCCGCAGAAGCAAGAAGACAAGAGAATCCAGAAAATTGAAGATAATGTAAGAAACCCCTGGGACAACGTCAAGCGAACCAACATCAGAATTATGGGGGTCCCAGAAGATGAGAGAGAGCAAGATGTCGAAAACATACTGAAAGAAATAGTGACAGAAAACTTGCCCCACCTGGTGAAAGAATTAGACTTACAAGTCCAGGGAGCGCACAGAACTCCAAACAAAAGGAATCCAAAGAGGACCACACCAAGACAAATCATAATTAAAATTCCAAGAGCAAAAGACAAAGAGAGAATATTAAAAGCAGCAAGAGCAAAGCAGGCAGTTACCCAAAAGGAGCACCTATACGATTGTCAGCTGATTTCTCAACAGAAACCATGCAGGCCAGATGG
Source organism: Pipistrellus hanaki (assembly GCF_964339955.1). NCBI lineage: Eukaryota > Metazoa > Chordata > Mammalia > Chiroptera > Vespertilionidae > Pipistrellus > Pipistrellus hanaki. The sequence continues at coordinate 14,593,719 of NC_140517.1, read as the reverse complement.
GAATGGCAAGAAATATTCAAGGTGATGAATAGTAAGAACCTACAGCCAAAGATAATCTACCCAGCAAAGCTATCACTCAGAATCGAAGGTCAGATAAAGAGTTCACTAAAAAAAAAAGCTAAAGGAGTTCATCACCACCAAACCAGAATTATATGAATTGCTGAAGGGGGTTCTTTCAGAAGAGAAAGTAAACAAAGATAAAAATTATGAACAACAAATACATAACTATCAACAAGTGAATCTAAAAACCAAGGAAATTAAAAAAAAAAAAATCTGATGAACAATAGTAACTGGTGAATATAATAGAATCAGAGGTATGGAAGGGGAGTGAACTGATGATCCTTGGGGAAAAGGGGAGAGGGGGATGTGGGAAGAGACTGAACATAAACTGTGCACCTATGGATGAGGACAATGGGGGGTGGGGAAAGGGCAGAGGGTGGGATGGGAACCTGGTGGAGGAGAGCAACGGAGGGGGGGTGGGAAAGGAACATTTGTAATAATATGAACAATAAAAATTTATTTTTAAAAAAAATACACAAAAATCACATAACACTCATTAACTCACCAACAAGCTTTATCAAATCTTTATGCCCATTTAATTTAAAATATTTTAATATTACAAATTTAATTGAAGCACTCAATCCCATTTCCCTTCTCTCCACCCCAGGACTAATCAAAACTCAAAGGTTTTGTTCATTTTTGCCATACTGCATGTCCTTATTATACATGTAAAGACAACTGTTTTTGAATATTTTTAAAAATATATTTTATTGATTTTTTACAGAGAGGAAGAGAGAGGAATAGATAGCCAGAAACATCGATGAGAAAGAATCATCGATCAGCTGCCTTCTGCACACCCCACCAGGGACGTGCCTGCAACCAAGGTACATGCCCTTGACCAGAATCGAACCTGGGACCTTTCAGCCCGCAGGCCAACGCTCTATCCACTGAGCCAAACCGGTTTTGGCTCTTTTGTAGTATTTTAAACTTTATGTAACTATCATATAATATTCCTGTTGTTTTCACTTAACATCTTTGAATATTACTCACATCCAGACAAGAAGCTCTAATTCACTAATATTCCATAAGTTACCTATTCTTTTTGTTGATACTATATAGATTGTTCTTAATGTATCCCTATAAGAAACAATGCTGCAACAAAATACTCTTAAAAATGTCTCTTTAAAACAGAGAAGGAGGCATGATCAGATTCAAGTTTTTCAGTTTTTGTTTTGATTTAGCTAATACACTTCATAGGTGGTGCTATGAACTTTCATCAGAAGACGTATAAGTATTTCCGGTGGTTCTCTCTTCTGTGGCAGTAGCAGTAGTGATATCATCAGGGATTACAAAATGGCAATATAATTATTTCATTCCTTCTTCATTTATTAGCTGGACTAGTCCTTTAAGGTAAGGTGACCAGACGTCCCGCTTTTGGTGGGACAATCCCGACTTTTAACAATTTGTCCCACGTCCCTCGGCGTTTTAAAAAAGTCCTGATTATTTCAACATTTAATCAACATAAAAAATACTAGATATTTTATATCTTTTGTACTAAGGCTTCAAATAAGTATGCATTTTATACTAATAGTATACCTCAATTTGTACACTACATATCTATCAAAAATATTTGGCCGTATTTCATAAAATTTACAATTGATGAAGTGAGGTTCACATGCCCAAATTATCTAAAACATATTTTAAACCTTTCCAATAACTGCATCAAGTACCTTCCCCCCAAAATTTATTTTCCTTTAACATTTGCCTCAGTTGAACTAGCCACATTTCAAAAGACCAATGGCTACACAGCTAGTGGCTATCATAATAATGAACAGTAGGTTCATTGTGCAGTTCTAACAAATACAATGCAGTTAAAAAGTGACTATTTTTACACATAATTAAATGAAAATAGCACTATGATTCAGACATGCAAGTGAGAGACTCCAGATAGGAACCTTTTTATGGGTACTTCATACAGGAAATTCCTATGGGTGGGGTACCAAATTACTGATATGCAAAGGGCCATGATTTATTCAAATAAAGGAAACAAAATAAGGAATTTAAAATTATGATTTGTATTCCCACTCAGAAAAATCTTTATTTTTTGTTCCAAAATTTAGTACAATTATCCTTGAACATTATTAACTCTTTCCACCTAACAAGTAAATGTTTTATCAAACAATTAAGTTCCAAAACACCCAAAACTGCCACTTAAAGAGCGTATACCATGTTATAGAAGTAAATTCTAGAAATATATAGAGAGCTCTTTTTACAAAATAAAATATCACCTACATCTTAAATCTATCCCATGATTTTAAGAGTTTATCCTCAGTCCGTAGACCGACGCTCTACCACTGAGCCAAACCGGTTTCTGCAAGAGTTTATCTTCAAAGAACTCCCTTGGGAGTATGTAAATCTACTGTATCAAAGATGTTAACAGTGATTATCTCTGAGTGGAGGACTTTTATAGTACAGCATATCAGATTTCTGTAAATCTAACCTAATGTGTCTACTTAAAATAAATTAAGAAGAATATACGAACAAATGTTTGCTTTATATTAACTGTCATGCACCATATGAATAACTACCCAAATCAATTTTTGATGTGGTAAAAGCATATAACATTTTTATTCATAGGAGAACACTGCACTTTTTGCCTAATAGCTGGTCCTCCTTTCTGCTATTAACACCTCCATTTCCTTTGGTGAAGTAAAGCTCTTCCACTCTCAGTCATGTTTTTCTAGAGAGGCTGATCTCATTCATCCCCAGCCCCATGATGAGCATAAAACTAACCTAAGTCACTCTAATAAGATTCAATCCCATTATTTTTTTGTTTTAACTCAGGGTTGGGGAAAACTGCTTCTATTGAAGTTATAAAGCTCAATAGAAGATACACTGGTGGTTGTGTTTCCTAATACATTACACATATCAAAACAATAATATTTATCTTTGAATAATGGAAATATGGAAAGTATTTTTCTCCTTCTAGCTAGTGTTGCATATTCTATTTTAATTTTGCATTCTTTTCTTTAAAAAGACTACATATCATAAAATACAATTCTTAAAATTGAGTGAAATAAAATTTAGTAGCATTGCCCTGGCCAGTGTAACTCAGTGGTTAGAACATCAGCCAGGGCCCCACTTGATTCCCAGCCAACGTCACATACTTTGTTTGCAGGTTCCCCAGCCCCAATAGGGGCCCATTCAGAAATCAACGAGTCTCTCTCACATCTATGTCTGTTTCCTTCTTTTCTTTTCTTTTCTTTTCTTTTTCTTTCTTTCTTTCTCTCTCCCTCCCCCTCCCCACCTCTTTCTCTCTGACTTTCTCTCTCTCCTTACCTCCTTCCACTTTCTCTTAAAAAAAAAAAAAAAAAAAAAAAAATGGAAAAAATATCTTCAGGTGAGAATTAACAAAAAACATTTTTTTAATTTAATAATACTAATAAGAATTCCAAAGTAACCCACTGTATCCTTCTCTGAAAAGAAGAAAGCAGTTATAATAAAGAATATCAGGCTCAAAGCTGAGACTGGCTATATCAATATGCATTTGTGTGTGAGAGAGGATCAGGAGGCAGACCTGCACAGTGGTTGTAGCAATCAAAGAAAGCATGAGGTAATTAGGACAAAATCTTTAATACCATTATTTGGCAGCCACCTAATATCTTTTACTTAAAAACATCTGTCATGGGAGTTCCTTTTCATAATATGGTTCAGAAAGAAAATAATTAAGGACACATTTAGCAAACTTTCTTAAATACTCATTATAGTCCAGACCCTCTCAAAGAACAATCTACTGGTTAATCCTGGTCAATTTTTAGGAAGCTAGCTGCTACTACCGTGTTTCCCCGAAAATAAGACATCCTCCGAAAATAAGACCTAGCGCAACTTTGGGAGAAAAAATTAATATAAGACACTGTCTTATTTTCGGGGAAACAGGGTATCAAACATATTCTAACCCAGATTAGAATATAAGAGATTCCCAATGGAAAGAATTGATGGCAATATCACCCTTTTCTAGGTCTGCAGCTTTCTCTCTCAATTCCACCCTCAGTTCCACAGTGATCATACTACAAACTACCAAAAGAATCCTATCCTCCATGGTAGGAAAGAATTAAAGCCTCTGAGCTACTATCATTCAAACAAGAGTACCCTTGCTAGATGTGATCTCAGCCCAGCCTACCTGTCCAAAGTGAGCAGGATAGCCCAGCATGTGCATATATAGTAATTTTGCCACATTCCGACATCGGTATGTATTGTCTTCTTCTCTAAAAGATGACCGGATTGCAGCACATTCTTTCTGGATCATTTCTCGTTCTTCAGCTTGGGTCCGAGCTGTCCGGATGGTCCGGATCAGCTCCCGCAATCTGATGGGGGCTGGCATCCTCTGGATATGAAAAGACATTAAAGATGTTCACATATTTTTACTATTAAAACCATTCACACAACTTCCCAAATAAATTTCCGATTTTTAAGAATTCAAGCCTTGGCTCTCCCTCACAGGAGCAGGCCGAACCTTTCCCTTTCCCTTCCCCGTCCCTGCCCCAGGCACATTAATCACCATTAGCTTCCCCACTGCCAAGCTCCAAGGGCCCCGTCCTTTACCTCCTTTACCTCGAGAACTTGTTTCCTACACCCATTTCTTCTAGGAGTTACTCTATGATTTACCAAATAGATGTTCTCTTACAAAAAAATAATTTAAAAATTCAAGCCTTGCTAATCCATAAATACAAAGCAATTATTACATACAAACCCCTCAACTCGGTTAATTTCTGGAAAAAATACAAACTGAAGATGTTAAAGACATAGAATACACTAATATGTAAAGTCCATCACTAATAATCAAAATATCTTAGAAACTCAACTCAAATAATCATTAAAGTAATAAAGAACAGTTTATGACCTAATCTTAGAAAAGATATATTCTGCTCAGTTTTTGTTAAACTCAACATAGTTCAACAAAGTATCAGATGAGTATTGAATATAATCATAATCAAAGCTCAACTCAACAAAATGTCTGACAGTTGAAAAGACCAATTGTCAAGTTAAATCACCTTTCCAATAAATGGTAATCTTCTCAGAACACTTGGATACTTCTTGAAAATGTGTTGAGAAAAAAATAATAAAACAATCTCAGAAGATTATTAGTGTCATATTCTCATGAGTATTTTTAAAAGTAAAAAGTTTAAAAAATAATCTATAGCCCTAACTGGTTTGGCTCAGTGGATATAGCATCAGCCTGCGGAATGAAAAGTCCCAGGTTCGGCCCAAACCGGTTTGGCTCAATGGATAGAGCGTCAGCCTGCGGACTCCAGGGTCTCGGGTTCGATTCCAGTCAAGGGCATGTACCTGAGTTGCGGGCACGTCCCCAGTAGGGGGTGTGCAAGAGGCAGCTGATCGATGTTACTCTCTCATCGATGTTTCTGGCTTTCTATCCCTCTCCCTTCCTCTCTGTAAAAAATCAATAAAATATATTTTAAAAAAAAAGAAAAGTCCCAGGTTCGATTCGGTCAAGGGCATGTACATTGGTAGGGGGTGTGCAAGAGGCAGCTGATCAATGATTCTCTCTCATTGATGTTTTTAACTCTCTATCCCTCTCTCTTTCTCTTTGTAAAAAATCAATTAAAAAAAATATATTAGCCAAGACCGGTTTGGCTCAGTGGATAGAGCGTCGGCCTGCGGACTGAAAGGTACCAAGTTCGATTCTGGTCAAGGGCATGTACCTTGGTTGCGGGCACATCCCCAGTAGGGGGTGTGCAAGAGGCAGCTGATTGATGATTATATCTCATCGATGTTTGTAATTCTCTATCCCTCTCTCTTCCTCTCTGTGAAAAATCAATAAAAATAAAAAATAAAAAATAAAAAATAAAATATATATATTAAAAAAAAAAGGGGGGGGGGGCATGTACCTTGGTTGTGGGTACATCCCCAGTGGGAGATGTGCAAGAGGCAGCTGATGGATGTTTCTGTTTCTCTATTCCTCTCCCTTCCTCTCTGTAAAAAATCAATAAAATATATATTTTTTTAAAAAGAATCTATAATAGCCAAAACAATCATAAAAAAAAAAAAAGTTGGAAAACTTAAGCTACCTAATTTCAAGGAATACTACAAAGCCACAGCAATCAGGATACTGTGAAACTAAATTTAAAGGTAGAATTAGAGACCAGCCAGAATGGCTTAGTGATTGAGTGTCAACCTATGAACCAGAAGGTCATGGTTTCAATTCCCAATCAGGGCACATGCTGGGTTGTGGGCTCAATCCCCAGTAGGGGGCATGCAGCAGTCAGTCAGTCAATGATTCTCTCATTGATGTTTCTGTTTCTCTCTCTCTCTCTCTCTCTCTCTTTCTCTCTCTCTCACTCTCCCTTCCTCTCTGAAATCAATAAAAATATATATTTTTTTAAAGAGAGAGAGACTAATGGAGCAAAATAGAAAGTCTGGGAATAAACCCACACAAGTATGCTAAATGGTTTTCAACAAAGGAACCAAGGTTATTCATTAGGAAAAATGTAGTCTTTTAACAAATGGTGCTAGCACTGATGGATATTTATATGGAGAGGAAGGAGATTTATCCCTGGACCCTAATCTTACATAATAAACAAAATTTAATTTGAGTCTTCCAGTCAAGATGGGTGTAGGTAAATGCTGTACTCAACTCCTCCATGAGCACTTCAAAATTACAACCAAACTACAAAACCACCATCATTGAAAACTGTCTGAAATGCACATGAAGAGAAGAATTCCTATCACTAAGGATACAAAAGAAGCTGCACTGAGACTGATAGGAGGGGCCCAGGCACAGATTAGGTTGGTTTCACACCTACATATGGCCCTTAAAAATTGGGAGAGTTGTCTCTCTTCAGAAATCCCCCCTGAGGAATGAGGTATCCCAACCTCATGTTAGGCCCCCAGCCCAGGCATCCAGTGCTGGGAAGAGAAGTTCTCATAACTTCTGGCTGTGAAAACCAGCAGAGATTATGGCCAACTAAAACAAAGGGTTGCTGGAATCCCAAGTGTTCCTGTTAAAGAGCCAACACTCTCACATGCTGACAAGCTTACTCCTCAACAGGAGCTTGAATAGTCTGGCCCCAGGGCAAGGGATGGAGGGACAGCTTTCTCCCAGACAGAAATGCTGGCAGTGTTCCTTTGATGAGCCCTATCCCTGAGGCACAGGCTGGCACCATATCCCAGTTTCCTTCAAATCAGCTAACACTCTTTTGCCAGCCTTGGTGATTCCCTGAGACCTGACCACCCAACTTGAAGGCCCACCAAGCCCATTTCCAGTGGCTTTTCCATACAAATAGCCTGTGTTGGTTCATGCTATGGGCTTTCCTAAAATCTCTCAAAGGTTCACAAACCCCAAACAAGAAGCATCTGGCCTCAGTTCACAGGCAACTCCGAGCCCAGAACAAGTGGCAACCATCTACAGATCACTTTGTAGCTCATACCACGTGGCATTGGGCAGGGTACAGGCAGCAGCTGACCTTGGCCTGCATATCCCAAGAGGCTCCAGAACCAACGCCCCTGGTGGCCAGCTTCAGACCATATCAGAGAAACTCCGGAGGACCCCACAAATGACACACTCAAAGGGCAGGCTCAGCAGGCACCAGAGCAATGGTAAAGCAATTCCTGCCACCTGGGATCAGGCTTGTAGTATATAACATGATCCTTCTGAGGCAGTAGTACTGGTACCATTTTCCCCATCCGTTGATCTTGTGGCAGCTTTTGATCAGCACTTGCTTCTCTCTTTCTCTCCCAGTCTGGCCAGTAGCCACGCCTCCATTTCTCTCCAAGCATTACTATATGACCCAGCAATTGCTGTTCATAATTGCCAAAAAATGGAGAGAAAAAGATAGTAAATTAATAAAATGGAACACTATGTAGCAATAAAAAGGAACAAAATATTTCTACACACCATAAGAAGCACAGCTCTAAGACATTATGCCTAGTGAAAAAAAATGTCTCAAAAAGTTACATATTAAATAACTGCACTTATATTTTTCAAAAAGACAAAACTATAGTGATGGAGAAAAGATTAAATGGTTGCCAGTAAAGTTGAGGGTTCTAAAAAGGGACAGCATGATTATGTAAAAAAGTCTATTCTGCATGTATGTGTCCAATTTTCCCAACACAATTTATTGAAGGGATTGTCTTGACTCCATTGTATGTTCATGCCTCCTTTGTCGAACATTAATTGAGCATAGTGACTTGGGTCGGTTTCTGGGTTCTTTATTCTATTCCATTGGTCTAAATGTCTGTTCTTGTGCCAGTACCAGGCTGTTTTGAGAACAGTGGCTTTGTAATACAGCTTGATATCTGGTAATGCAGTACCATCTCACACCTGTCAGAATGGCTATCATCAACAAACCACAAGTGCTGGCGAGGATGTGGAGAAAAAGGAACCTCATGCACTGCTGGTGAGAATGCAGACTGGTGCAGCCAGTGTGGAGAACAGTATGGAGTTTCCTCAAAAAATTAAAAATGGAACTCCCATTTGACCCAGTGATCAAACTTTTAGGAACATATCCCAAGAAATTAGAAACACCAATCAGAAAGGATATATGCATTCCTATGTTCATAGCTGCACAATTCACCATAGCTAAGATTTAGAAACAGCCCATCAGCAGATGGGTGGATTAAAAAACTGTGGTACATCTACACAATGGAATACTACGCTGCAGTAAAAAAAAAAGAAGGATTTCTTACCATTTGCAACAGCATGGATGGAACTAGAGAGCACTATGCTAAGTGAAATAAGCCAATCAGAGAAAGATAAATATCACATGATCTCACTCATTTATGGAATATAATGAACAACTTAAACTTATGAACAAAACAGATCCAGAGACAGAGAAACATCAATCAGGCTGTCAAACCTCAGAGGGAAGATAGGGGAGGGAAGGGGTAAGAAGGACAAATCAACCAAAGGACTTGTATGCACGCATATAAGCCTAACTAACAGACACAGACAACAGGGGGTGAGGGCATGAGTGGGGGGTTGGAAGGGCAATGGGGGGGATAAGGACACATTTCTTATCCCCCCCCCCAATTGCCCTTAATCAATAAAGAAATATTTTTAAAAGGGCTGAATTATTGGAAGATGATGTAACCTCTCAAGGCGACTTCAATGAAGAGGTAACAAATTTTTAAATGTATAATGTTGGATTTATTTGCTTAATAATATTAGAATTAATCTCTACCAATTCCTATGTAAAACCATAAATATGTAATTATATGTTAATAGTTTAATATACAAATGATTGATGCTCAAGTTCTAAACAAACTAGAATATTTCAAAGTAATGAAATAAGTGTGAGCTAACCATATAATAGATTTGTTTACTATATATACAACATTGAAGGAAGTCACTTTATACTTGAAGACCAAATTAACAATTAAAGCTGATGTTAAAATCCAAATAAATAAGTAAATAAATAAATAATTTTTTTGAAAAAAAGAAAGTCTATTCTGAAAATTCCAGCCATCTCAAGTCCTGCAGAAGAGAGCAAGAAATTTCTGTCTATATTTTGGCCAAAGCACTGAAAGGAGGAAGGCACACCACAGAAACTATGCATTGGAAGAAACAGCTATTAAAGTAAAACAATTACAAGCAAAAGGACAAACAACTGAGGTACAGAATCAGGCCTACTAAGTTTGCCTTTCCTCCTGTCCTTCCACAAAGAAGACTTGGAGATCATGGTTTTATATATATACTAGAGGCCCCCTGCACAAATTCGTGCACAGGTAGGGTTCTGTCAGCCCACCTGCCCCACCCCCAATTGGGGGGGTGGGCTGATCAGGGTGGGGTTGGCTGGGGGGAGGACCCACAGATAGTTGGCCAACCGGCCCTGCATAGTCAAACTCCTGAATTCTTGGTCAAGTGAATAATTTGCATATTAGCCTTTTAGGATATTTTAAAAATATATTTCTTTATTGATTTCAGAGAGGAAGACGGATAGAGAGATAGAAACATCAATGATGAGAGAGAACTACTGACTGGCTGCCTCCTGCACAACCTCCACTAGGGATCGAACCTGCAACCCAGGTATGTGTCCTTGACCAGACTCGAAACCAGGACTCGTCAGTCCACAGGCCAATGCTCTATCCACTGAGCCAAATCAGTCAGGGCTAGTTTTATATTTTGAATGAAGAGGTTTTTTTAAAATCCTCACTTGAAGCCGAAACCGGTTTGGCTCAGCGGTAGAGCATCGGTCTGTGGACTGAAAGGTCCCAGGTTCGATTCCGGTCAAGGGTATGTACGTTGGTTGCGGGCACATCCCCGGTAGGGGGTGTGCAAGAGGCAGCTGATCGATGTTTCTCTCTCATCGATGTTTCTAGCTCTCTATCTCTCTCCCTTTCTCTCTGTAAAAAATCAATAAAATATATTTTTAAAATAAATAAATTAATTAATTAAATAAAATCCTCACTTGAAGACATGCTTACTGACTTTAGAGAAAAAGAAACATCGATGTGAGAGAGAAACATCAACCAGTTGCCTAGTAATGTGTCCTAACCAGGAATGGAACCCACAATCTTTCTGTGTACAGGACGATGCTCCAACCAAGCCATTCTGGCCAGGGCTTGAATGAAGATTTTTGAATGGTAGGTCAAAGTTCTTAAATCTTTCAAATACGTACTCTTAATATCATGATGTTTTCCTCAGATGGTTTCTATAAATCATGAAAATCCCATTTAAAAAAAAAACAAAACATATCTTAAAGAAATATTAGAGCCAAAACATTAAAAGAAAGATCCTAATAATTAACTATCATCGTCATCCAAGCAACTCAGGGCAAACCATCTGACTTCTCTAAGCCTCTTTTCCATCAACTAATAAATAAGGGCATGGAATTACCTCTAAAAATTCATGCAAACAAATATTTAATGAACACCTTACTTATCATCCTATTTTCAGTTTGTTAATTTTAAAAGTGTCATTCTCTGTATATCAAGTGTATTCCCCCTAACAGATAAATACTGTCAAGCAGTTCTCTATAAGGAATCAACAAAATGAACTTCAATAAGGAGTAAATGTATCATATACTCTACTTAAGTGAAATACAGCTATAAGTTTGAGAATCTTGAATTCAGAAAGGGGCAGGAATAAGATCTATACTTTCTCATCCAAAACCTTTAAGGCAGAACTCAGAATTTTCTGAATTTTAGAAAGGTAACACAGTGTAAATACTATATATCATAACTGGTCCACCATGTCTGGGGCAGCAGTTTCATTATCAAACAATCATTCTACAACACATATGAATATTCACAGCAAAATAGAGAAATAAATATTAACAGCCTCAAGTCTGGTCATATCTGAATTCAACACCAAAAAAAATTATAAAGAACTCTTGGTTTTCGGAGTTTTTTGGATTTGTGAAGTGAGATAAAGGATTGTAAACCTTTATTCTTATTCAATGACTCTTATTATTATTTAAAATGATTCTCCTGGAGTAAAATTATCTGGATTTGAATCCCAGCTCTATCACTTATTAGCTGTGTCCTTGAGTAAGTGGCTTAACCTCTCAGAGCTTCCATTTTCTCATCTGAGAATACATGTGAAATTCTTAGCACTGCCTGGTACATAATAAGCACTAAACAAATGTTGGCCATAATGTTGGCTATATAAACTACCCTTACATAAATTAAACTTGCACAAAAACAAGTTGCAGTAACATTTATAACGTTTTAAAACATGTAAAAGAATCTATTCTTTAGAAATATAAAAATGCAGCAAGAAAATAAGAATATACATGTGAAAGATAAAGATCAAATCCAACACAGTGACACCTCTGGAAGGGAGGTGAATATGATCAGGGACAAAGTAATACAGAAGAGCCCTAATGGCTTGGCTTAGTGATTGAGTGTTAACCTATAAACCAGGAGGTCATGGTTCAATTCCCAGCACATGGCTGGGTTGTGGGCTTGATTCCTAGTGGGGCCGTACATGAGGCAACCAATCAATGATTCTCTCTCATCTACACTAATAAAAGACTAAGATGCAAATTGACTATCAGCCAATCAGGAGTGGTTATGCAAATTAACCCAACAAAGATTGCAGGTTAATTTGCATGCACAGGTGCTGAGTGGCTGGGGGCAGGGCGGGATGCTTGTATCGTCTCGTCGCCATGGTGATGATGCAGGCATTTAGCACCTCCCAGCCACTCCTAGCCTCTGGGCAGTGTGGGAAGCAGAAAGGAGGCTCCGGGCTTGGAGCAAAGGAGGTGCCGGCAGCCAGGGAAAGGAAGGCCCATTCTTTCATGAATCTTTGTGCATCAGGCCTTTAGTCCTATATAATAAAAGGCTAATATGCAAATTGTCCCCTTGGGAGTTCGACCACTGTGCACTGACCATCAGGGGGTGGAAGGGAACGAAGGAAGGCCCTAGCCAGCAGCCAGGAACCAGGGAAAGAAAGGCCCCAATTGCCGGCCAGGTCTAGGGACCCTACCCATGCATGAATATCATGCACTGGGCCTCTACTCATTGATATTTCTCTCTCTCCCTCTCTTTTCCTTTTTGAAAACAATAAAAATACATTTTAAAAAATAAAAGAAAAAAAAGTGTTATAGAAGAGGCTTCAGCTATATTGGAGATATTTTACTTCTTAGATTAGGTTGCAGTTAAGTAAAGGTTTATTATTCTTAATCTGTTTTATCTCTGATATATTTCATATTAAAAATTTAATTCAAACATATCTAATTTACGTAAACCAAATAGTCTAGAAAACATAATCTACTTGCTTTTGTTACAATGTTGAGAATTTCCTTATTTTTTGAAAGTTTTTATTTGCTTTTAAAAATACTCAAGAACCACAAAATTCCTTAAAATACAACAGATTAAACACCTTTTATAAATAACAATAACAGCCGAAACTGGTTTGGCTCAGTGGATAGAGCGTCAGCCTGCAGACTGAAAGGTCCCGGGTTCAATTCTGGTCAAGGGCATGTACCTGGGTTGCAGGCACATCCCCAGTAGGAGGTGTGCAAGAGGCAGCTGATCGATGATTCTCTCTCATCGATGTTCTAACTCTCTATCCCTCTCCTTTCCTCTCTGTAAAAAGTCAATAAAATATATTTTTAGAAAAATAAAAATAAATAACAATAACAAAGTTTATCTTAAAAAAGAAAATAAGGTATTGGAATGGAAAGTAATGCCTCAGCTATACAGAACATAGCTGAGAATTCAAATCATTTTTATAATCTTGTGCAGCCAGTACCGAGACATACTAAACATCAACCCATTAAAACATCTACTTGACAAAGGTTCTCAAGGTCCTTGTTCAGCCTGTTCCAGACCAGAACAAATTAGAAAGCTGAAGGGGAAAGAGAGAAGGGTGGGGCGCCAGGAGACAGAAGCTGTTTTAGAAAAGGACACTGATGACAGTTTCAAACAAAACCTAACAGCAAGGGAAGAAACTAAAACAGCAACAAAACAAAAAACAAATAAATAAAACCTATATATAACAGAAATAATCATTCAAATAGAATAGCAAGATTAATAAATTCTAGAGATATGCAACACTGTGCCTAGTTAACAATCCTATCGAATCTCGTGCACTGGGCCTCTAGTACTATACTATAAAATATAAAATCTGTTATGAGGCTAGATTTCAGGTTGTTGTGTTTTTGTTTTTGATTTTTTAATATATATTTTATTGATTTTCCACAGAGAGGAAGGGAGAGGAATAGAGAGCTAGAAACATCAATGAGAGAGAAACATCGATGTTGTTGTTTCTCTCACATCAATGTTTCCCTTTGTCTTTCCCTCTCTCTTCTACTCTCCCAAAAAAATCAATGGAAAAATATCCTCAGGTGAGGATTAACAAAAACATAATAATAAAAAAATAAATTAAAAAAGATAACAATTGCATCTGTGGAATACCGGTAACCCATTTCTAAACATTTTATAATCCATCAAAAACTGAGAAAGATATGTTAAGTCTAACATTTTGACTGTGTTTCTATTCATCTCACCTTTTATATCTAAATATTTATATTTAGAGGTTCAATTATTTTTTTTCAATGCCTGTTCTTATGTTTTATATTCACATGGTTTGTACACTGTATCAAATTAAATGTCCCGCTTTAGGATAAGGATGAACAGAGAACAGAAAAAAATTAAAAGTCTGACTTGTTAAGGTATAGGGATTATAGATTATTGTATTTCTATTTCATTAGTGGTTATTTGGCAGATACGGTGAAAATATAGAGGAACTTTTTGAAAAAAATTTATGCAAAATGGTTAAACAAAATGAGGTGTTGGAGTTTTAACTAAATTAGATTACCCAAAGAATAATCAAAATAATAAATGATTACAGGAAATAAAACTTTAAACAGAGAGACAAAAACAATCACTAAGATTCCAGCTGTGAGAAAGGCATCAAGACTCAATCCTGCTCAGTTAACATTCTTCCCACTTCTGAGCTCATGCTACTGGGCTGTGTGAGCGACTGACAGCCAAAAGTCAAGAACATATTAAGAATATTGATCAAGAACATATAACAAAACAAAAAGAACTGGGCTCCTGCTGCTATGTGATCCTTCTTCCCCTAAACCTAAAGCGATTTTGAGCTCTAAATCTAAAGAGAATTCTAAATTAAAAGCAAATTTTCAATATTAAAATCACCTCCTTTCCTACCCAACACAAAGACTGTATTTGAATTCTTCCTTTTACACTATAAGATTCAAGAAAAGAAATTAGATTTCAATTAATTTTGTCAATATAACATCTAGTCACAGAATTGTAAGTATGGCTGAGAATGCTGAAGGGACCTAAGTTAACACTAAGCAAAATGCTCCAATAAAGGTTTCATGCTTTCTTTCTCACATTCTCCATATAGACTATTATATTATGCTCCACACAGAAGCCCTATTTCATATTTTTATTCCATACACACACACACACACACACACACTTTGACAGCTGATAGTTCAATTTTGAAAATGAAATGTACTTTAATAAACACTGCCTTTATAATTATTCAAAGTATGTATATACATTTTTGGGATAAATATGTATGTATTTATAAATATATGTTTTTATAAATATATTTATGCATTAAAGGAATATATTCATATATAAATTCCTTTAATGCATTTACAACTCGCAAAATATTATGGCCAAATGAATAAGAATACTTAATAGTTAGGAAGTTTACACCAATTAATCAATAGTATTAAGCTTCAATCAGACTTTTACTTTCTAATATTATCTTATAGGTACCAACTGTTATTAATTAACTTAGCAAATTTTTTTCACTGTCTTTGTGTTTTTCTCTCTGGGGGTGGGAGAACAGAAGTACAGGTTCTATTTTCCCTGCATGAAGAAATGTGTTTATAGAAGGGAAATGTTCTACAGAATGAAGAAAAGGGGAGATCAGCATTAGTACATCACTGTTTGAATGAGAGAGATTAAATCTGGAGATAAGTATTTTGGTCACTGAGGGGCAAACACCATTGTGGGACAAGGACAGTTCTTCCATCAGGTTTTACTACAGACTAGAATGATGGAACACTCAAGACCATCCAACTTTATATGCTTTGGTCTTAGGCTTACAATTTAACTTTCTGATTAACAGCCTTCTCAAGCACCTTGCCTCCTAAGTACCTCCATACAAGGAACAGGGTGCCCTGGAAAATTGATACAGGTAATAAATGCTTAGCCCCTTGTGAATCACAACACTGTCATTCTAACTTACACATCAATGAGTTTGCTTAGGCTGAATCATTCCTACGTGAAATACTGAAATGGAATTTCTTGATCTTCAAGGCTAAGGAGAAGTCTGTTCCACCACATTGAGATACCACCACACTAGCTAGGCAGCCAGCTGGCATTCCTAAAGGTCTTAAAAGCAATTCTCCCTAAAATACAACAGTAATTAATATGCTTAATCATCCATACCCAAAATTCACCAAATCTGAGATTTTAAAAATAGGTGTATGCAAATACCCCTAGTGAACAATTCAATTGCATTAAGATGCATGAAAACCAGTAAAGGCCAAGCAATGATAAATAGGATCAAATCTAACCTGACACTAATAAAATAAAAAATGTTTTCACTTTCCCTACCTCAATTGTCAAGAATTATCACAAAATTCTCAAAACAAGGTCTTAGTTTTTAAATATATTCCTGAAAGGGCATAATAATAAATGTTAAGAGAGACTATCAACGACTAGTGTGAATATAGATACCTTTTTAATTTCTGTATGTTTTCTGATATCTTTCAAATAATTAACATGTATTATGAGCAATAAATCTTGCTTTAAAATTCAAAAAAATTTTAACAAAAACCAGAATGGATAAAGTGAAATTGTAAACTTTCAAAATAATAAGATGGCAGTCATTCTAAAAGAACAGTCACATTTATCTAAGTTTATTTTTCGGATGGCATTAGAAAGTTTTATAAGTGACTTCATACTAAGGTAAGTTTTCCCTACTATATTCTTCATGAATCCAAGTTGTTTTAATTTGGGATACTAAGAAAGGGCTAGGGCAGGGATGGGAAGACTATAGGAAATTAAAGAACCTTTTTAAACCAAAGTTTTTGACATAAGTTAGAAAGGGAAAAAGTCCCTTGACAATAGTGTCAAAAACTTCAAAATATCTAGGAATAAATTTAGCAATAAAGATATTGGAACTAGGTGAAGAAAACTATTAAATCACTGAAACCTTTACTGAAGGACCTAAAACTAAAACCAGACCTGAACAAATGGAAATTCATCATAATAAAGAAAAATTATCATCATTAAAAATATCACACCTCCCAAAATTAATATATGAATATAATGCAATCCAAATAGTAGACTTTTTGACGTTTTCTGAAGTCAACAGAATTATTTTCAATCAATATAGATATAAGAATAAATGTTTGCCGAAACCGATTTGGCTCGGTGGATAGAGCATCGGCCAACCCGACTGAAAGGTTCCAGTTTCTATTCTGGTCAAAGGCATGTACCTTGATTGCGGGCACATCCCCAGTGGGGAGTGGGGAGTGAGCAGGAGGCAGCTGATCCATGTTTCTCTCTCATCGATGTTTCTAGCTCTCTGTCCCTCTCTCTTCCACTCTGTAAAAAATCAATAAAATATATACTTTTTAAAAAGAATAAATGTTTAAGAATAGTCATCCACAGCCTCTGCCTTGATTGCACAAAATGTCAGTACGAGGAGTTGGAGGCAGCTGATCAATGTTTCTCTCTCATCAATGTTTCTCTTTCTTCCTCTCTCTCTCTGTCTCTCTCTCTCTCTCTGTCTCTCTCTCGCTCTTCCTCTTTCTCTAAAGTCAATAAAAACATTTTTTTAAAAGAAATAACCAAACGGATTTTTTTTTTAAAGAACGGTTTATTTAGGCCTGACATATTTGGCTCTCTATTCAAAGGAAAACCCCAAGACACCCCCTCCAACACTCTTCATACCATATAAAAAATTTACAGTTCCGAAGATTTAAGTTCATGTCTTTCTCATATTTACTCTTCCCAAGAATACATAACATTAACCTCACAGCTAGAAAAGCTGAAAAGCCTAGGATGGTTGCCGTCTGCATGAAGCTTTTGCATAAGAAAAAGTCTGAGTTGCCGAAACCGGTTTGGCTCAGTGGATAGAGCATCAGCCTGTGGACTGAAAGGTCTCGGGTTCGATTCTGGTCAAGGGCATGTACATTGGTTGCGGGCACATCCCCAGTAGGGGTGTGCAAGAGGCAGCTGATCGATGATTCTCTCTCATCGACGTTTCTAACTCTCTACCCCTCTCTCTTCCTCTCTGTAAAAAATCAATAAAATATTTTTTTTTAAATCTAAGTAAATCACAAAGAGTAAAAGATTACAGCAATTTCAGAATTAAATAAATAATTTTTCAAAGACGTGAAGACAAGGTTTTGTATATGTTTCCTACACCTGAAAATAAACTGCATTGACATCAACTCTACCAAGTAAATGGCCTGCAGTAGATTCACATAATTCACTCAGCACCCGACAGCTTTTGGCTCTAGAATCAACCAATTACCATATAGCTGAGCACCTGAACAGTTTTTTTCATACTGTTTTCATTCATATAATCTACTCCACAGAGTAGCTACTAAGTGTCAGGCACTATGCTGTGTACTAGGGATACTCCAAATTAGATGGTTCTTATCTTCTGAAGACTGGGGGAAGTAGACAGTAAGTACTAAAAAGGGCTGCACCTCTTTGCCTGGGGGGATAGAAAGAAGGAAGAACAGGTTCGCTGGTGCAGGGAGAAAGATTCCAGGTATAGGAAGAACAGGTATAAGGAGAATGAAAGAACATGGAGTATTCAAGGAACAGCAAAAACTTCAGTATATGGAAATAAAAATAATACAACTACATGCTAATAAAATCAAATTGTAAGCTACTTCCTCATTCTACTTTCTAAAATAATCAACATTTATTAAGCTTTCATCATGGAAAGTTTTTAAAGAAAATACAGAGGTGAAGCATTAACTGGTAGAGACAAATACACATTTATAAGACACCACATATATTTGGTACTATCAGAAATAAAGGTTCTCTCCTCTTAAAATACTTTCCTTCAAGGATCATACAAAAAAACTAATACCAGCCAAGATTCAATTACTCTACACAGTGTGCCTAATTATTTTCAGCATTCATCTCAAACCAGTGTTTTGACCATATTTTTTTATCTTTAGATTATTTTTATTTTTATATGTACACAGATAATAATTTAATTGACCATATTTTTAAAGTATCATGTATTCAAAATTTTCATAAAGTGAGAAGGGAACCAAATCTTTTGTACAGACTTCTAAAAAGGAATAAAAATTACCTTCCCTTCTTTTTCTTCAGCTTAAAACTGAACCATTTCCCAATAGTGAGGTTTAGTAAATAGTTTCACTAAATTGAGCCGTAAACACACTAATGGAACTTCTTTTAATTTGAGGTATACAACTAACTGTCTGGTCATTTACAAGTTAGATCTCATAACCAAATACATCATCTATTCTATGGCAGTCTTTATTTTAACCCAAAGGCTTTTAAAAATGAATGTGCAAAAAATTTACAGTTCCAAAGATTTAAGTTCATGTCTCTCTCATATTTACTCTTCCTAAGAATACATAACATTAACCTCAAAGCCAGACAAAGCTGAAAGCCTAGGATGGCTGGTACAAAGAAAATATAGTCAGCTACAACAAGCAAGCTGAAGTGAGCAAAGCATTTGTATCAGGTTACACAGTGACTGTCACTCTGTGACAACAGAGAAAGGGGGGTAGAAACTACTTGCCTTTAAGATGTCTTTAAATATTCATTATGTACAAAAGTCACAAATATCTTCTCCGCCTTTTAAAAAATGAATTTTTTCCTTCTAAGTCTATTTTTCACTGACAACATTTATAACTTATTAATAAATTTCTTGCTCCAGTGGTTTCAGTGGGCCAAAAAACAAACAAAGACTTCTAAGTACCTTGTGATAAAACAGCATTTGTTTCATCACATTATCCTAAACCTTGCACTTTTACACAAATGTTAGCTGATCCTGACTCAAATTTGGCAAGTATGTTTTTTATTTACTTACTTACTTACTTCAGGGCCCTTCAAACATGGATGTGACTGTTCTAGTAACCAGAATTCATACCAAATTAAGTGGGATGTGCTACTCCTTCAGTGAAGAAAAAATCTTATGCATATTTTAAAAATAGAAATGACTGCCTTTACAAAAAATAAGATTTTCTATGCAAAAAGGCAAATGAAAATATTCTGCTACTGTTTGACAAAGATGATTTTCAAATTCTGTAAGCCAAGAAATATAAGAGCTTAGATCAATCTACATGTTCTCCTAATTTTAAAATTGCTTGCTACTTTAAATATTATCCTGAATGAAACTGAATAAAAGTAACAAAGGGATGGAGAAAAGCAAATAAAAATTGAATCATAAACACCAAAAACAGCTAAACAAGTTGCTGGAGTTTGAAGAAAAGTTATTATTGTAGATTTTCTGACACTAAACCCAAATAATAATTTAAAAATTTTTATATCAATTAAGTCCCTCTGTATACACAAAACTTTTAAGTCCTCATCAAATAGGAATTAAGCATTTCAAAAATCTGTTTTGGTAAATAGCTTCCCAATTTTTTAATTAAAAATAATCTTTTGAGTCCTAGCCAGTTTTTTTCAGTGGATAGAGCACCCTGAAGGATCAGGTCAGTTTTTAAAATTAGGAGAACATGTAGATTTATCTAAGCTCTTATATTTAATTCCGGTCAAAGGCACATACCTTGGTTTCAGGTTCAATCCCCACCCTGATTGGGGGGGAAAGAGGGAGTGTGGGAGGCAACCAATTGTATCTGAGTCTTCCACCTCCCTTCCACTCTAAAAAAAAAATCAATGGAAAAATATCCTGAGGTAAGAATTAATAAAAAAACAAACCTTTTGGCGGAGACCGGTTTGGCTCAATGGATAGAGCTTCGGCTTGGGGACTGAAGGGTCCCGGGTTCGATTCCGGTCAAGGGCATGTACCTTGGCGGAGGGCATATCCCCAGTAGGGGGTGTGCAAGAGGCAGCTGGTCGATGACTCTCTCTCATCGATGTTTCTAACTATCTCTCTCCCTTCCTCTCTGTAAAAAATCAATAAAATATATTAAAAAAAAAAAAAAAAACCTTTTGAAAAAATACTTTTTCAACTTTTTCAATTGGTATAAAAAGTTTTCATAAATCATAAAAACCCGGGTTTTTGTTTTAGTACACCACTGATTTCAAGACTACTTTAAAAAATAAACAGAAGGTCACCAAAGGTTTTGCTGACAATTTTTATACTTTACAGTTTCACTCTCAAATCTAGAGCTTGCTGTCAATGAAACAGACCAAAGAACTGCTCCCAAAAGAAAATGAATTGTTTTCCGAATAATAATTTCAAGTATAATCTCCACAAGGTTAGACAAAGCAGACATTCAAATCTGTAGGTTCTAATCAATCAACAGTACACTAAACACCATTTTGCTTATAATTTGTAAGACAAAAAGACTCTTTCTCCAATTGAATGCAAAACATTTAAATACCAGTACAGTGTGCCACAAAATGAACTGAGTTAAATAAGACCTATCTAATAGCTCTTCCAATGCCTTGTTTTAATGCTGTATCTCAGAGATGAAACACTTCAGTAGCAGTAAATGAGTGAGTGTTCCACAATGTTTGGTACTTGACAGTTGCTTTAAATCAGAGGGCCATTGGGGTCTTTATAACATCATTCGCTTAATTTAATTAATTTAATATAAATTCATATTGCTATGAAAAAAAGCTCCTTGATAATTTCGAGCCCAGCCTGCGGTTGCCTTGGCAGGGACAGACCAAAGGAAGGGCCAGAAGTTCCCCACCCCGGCTTTAAACCAAAAACAAATAAATAACTCCATAGTTTCAGAGTAAATACACAAATAGTAACTAAGATTTTTTTTTTTTAAGTCTCCTTAAAACAAGTAAGAACACTGACTATTTACAATGAAAACATTCAGTCTTCTACTGAGACATCATATGACCAGTACAGGAAGGTACTACCTGATAACTGACGATAAGAAAAATGCATTTGTGCATGAACTGGAAGAATTAAAAGATTTGACCCAGTTCAAGTTATACATTTTCGTTTCAGCAGTCACTAGACTGTCATCTCAAATAAGTTACTGCTCTTCTGAAAATGTAAAAAAAAAACCCAGGCTAAGATGACACAGAGGTGATTCAATAACACACACTAACTTGAAATGTAGGAAGTCATCATGCTATACTGCACACACACTTAAGCACAGACTAAAAGTGGCGATGCCCAGGCCGGTGAGGCTCACCAGTTGAGCGTCCACCCAGGAACCAGGAGGTCGTGGGTTTGATTCCTGGTCAGGGCACGAGCCCTGATCCCCAGTTGGGGATGCGTGCAGGAGACAGCCACCGATGTTTCTGTCTCTCTATCGCTCTCCCTTTCTCTCTGACTCTCAAAATAAATAAAAACATTTTCTAAAGTGGTGAGATTATGGGTACCCGGAGAATCTACCTTTTTAAACTGAAGGTTAACGTGTATATATAGTCGAACAAATCTTATTGGGAGCAGAGGAATGAATCCAACTATCCCCTGGAAAATCCAAGTACTTTTTTAGAATCAGTCAACAAAGATCATTTCAGAGCAAAACACCTGAAAGTTAAGATCACTAAGAAATCTTCATTCAACTCCTCTGTTCTGTGAACTAATCCCTACAGTAGCCAACAAAAAAAAAAAAAAGTTGCATTCCTTTCTACCTTTATCAGATTAAGATTCTTCTTCACGAGCAGATTTCCATGCCCAAGGCCATATAACACCAAGAAAGATACATGAAGTGTCAATAAGTACCAAAAAGCTAAATGTTCAGCACTAGAAGGGATGCCGCAAATGAGAAAACACCTTGACAGCCTCCTCCCAACCTATTCCCCCAACAAGCCATTTAATCAGCTTTATAAGACACATTTACGGCAGAAGTTACACTCTGAGCGAGACGCCAGAACCCTGGCAGGAAAACAGAATCAACCGTCCCGACTCTTGGAGGCAGGCAGTCGGGAAGATTGGGAGAATTATTAGAAACTGGCGTCCGCAGGATCAGGAGTTTGAGAGAAGGGTAAGCGGTGTACTGGAAGGTGAGTTTAGACACACACACACACACACACACACACACACACACACACACACACACACGCCGGGGAAATTAGGGAAGAAGTTGGTGTCGGAA
This sequence comes from Pipistrellus hanaki, assembly GCF_964339955.1. Classification (NCBI taxonomy): domain Eukaryota; kingdom Metazoa; phylum Chordata; class Mammalia; order Chiroptera; family Vespertilionidae; genus Pipistrellus; species Pipistrellus hanaki. The sequence continues at coordinate 14,571,016 of NC_140517.1, read as the reverse complement.
GACTAGGAGGAGGCGAGGCCCACGTCCGCGTCCGAGAGAGGACACGGCATTGCAGGTGCAGACAGCAATTCTCTTATGGCCTTTGGAAATGCCGAAGAGTTCTACCAAAGACCTGACTAGGGTGCAAGATGCAAAAATAAAATTAAAAAAAAAAATGTTGTTGATACGTGGCTCTCTGAATGAGCCCCCTTCCAAGAAGGGTCGCAGCCCGATCGAGTCAATGGGTCCAAGGAGGCGGGCACCGGCCGCGCAACTCCACCGGCGACGGAACGCAGTCGTGTGCGCACAGCCTCCCCGGTCCGAGGCCTCAGGGTCGGCCAGTAAGAACAGGAGCAGCGCCTGGGGCTCCGGGGCTCCGGGCCCCCCTCCTGGCCCAGCCTCTGTCCTCTCTTCTCACTCCCCCCTCCCAACCCCCCCACAACCTGGGACCGGAGCCCCGGAAGCTTCCGGCCGGGCGCTCCCGGCAGGCGTGGGGCACAAGAAGCAAAACGCTCGTAAGCGCTGCGAGTGACACTCACCGGCCCGAAACCTCGAATGAAACCAGCAGCTCCGGGGGCGGCGGCGGCGGCAGTGGCAGCAGGAACCGAACATCCAAAATGGCGGCTCCCTCGGCCACACCACCGCGACTGCAGGCGGAGGGATCCTCAGGAGGAAGGGGGTGTCGAACGGAGTTCACCCGCTACTGCCGAACACCTAGGTCCCTCGCTTCCTCTCCCGGTAGATCCCGCGTCCTCGGGCCGCCGACTCCCCGCGCCTCCCCTCGCCTCGTCCCCCGGAAAGCTCGGACCCCGCCGAGGACTATTTGCCAGGGAGGAGGTGACTGCTCCCGGCAGAGCGACGCAGAGCGTAGCGAGAGGTCGGGGCTGTCACTGATGACGCGAGACGCTGCTGCCGAGTCACCGCTGCGAAGGGTCTGAGCGAGAAAGATCCGGCTGACCCCGGAGCCCCGCGGACATTGGTTCCGCCTGGGCGGGGCGGGGCGGGCCGGGGCGGGGCGACCAGGAAGCGACCCGGCCACCTGAAGGGGGCGGGGCCAGCCCGGGAGCTAGGAAGTGGGAGAAGCCAAGCAGGTGGGGACCCGGAGCTCTGAGCTGGGGGGCTGAGCGGTCCGAACGCGCGAGAATCCCAAACTCGTTCCTATGAAACCTTAGCTTTTGCTTTTTCTTTTTTTTTTTAATTTAAATACATTTTATTTTTTTTATTTTATTATTTTTTTTTTTTAGACAACCTACATGACATGCTTCCCCCAGCTTTTTCTTTAGGTACAAGTCAGGAACATGCACCAGGTGGTTTGGGATTCTGTGGTTTCATGGTATCCTTTACTTTTAAAAATTAGAGGACGCCAGTTATTGCAGCCTGCATTGGACGAGTGGTGTAAACTCTTAGGGCCTCGATTTCCTCATCTATCAAAAGAGCTAAAAAAAAAAAAAAAAAAAAAAAAAAAAAAATCCTTCCAGAGGGGGCTTTCGGACTGACTTCATGAACTCATGACCTGATGAGCCCAAAGACAGCTACAGGGACTGGCTTGATGAATAATTACTAACACCTGATAGGGAATATTTTCCATGTGAACGGACAGACAAGCCATGATCTCTTGGCCCATTTAAAGGAAAGGTGACCTACCTAAGCTAAAATCCTTCAGGTAGATTGGCAATAAGGTACGCGCCAAAGTAAATAAGGTACAGTACCTGGTTAGATGCCAAGGAGAACTAAACTAACCACAAATCTGGAGTTCAGAACTTGTCATAGCCAGGAGTTTGCACCTTTTTTTTCCTTTAGCCACACTTATTCAGGAATGTCAAAAGGTTTTACAAAAATTGAGTGGGCTGAACTGTACAATTTTGTTCTTGCATTTACTGGGGTATGGGGGAGGAGGGGGAAAGGCCAAGGACATAATAATAGTAATTATTTTTATTATTAAATATTGGTATCACACACTGCTTATAAAAGCGTTTTCATATGTATAACATAACTTCACCTCCCAACAATCTGAGTCAGGCTAGATAAGCACATATAACTTAGTTTTACAAATAAGATTGAGGCTCAGAGAAACTGACATGCTGAAAGACTCTCTCTCTCCCCTCCCCCATGGAGTTCTGTATACCCGTGCCACCTTGCAAATTAGAAAAGGGTACCTGCCGAAACCGGTTTGGCTCAGTGGATAGAGTATCGGCCAGTGGACTGAAAGGTCCTGGGTTCGATTTCAGTCAAGGGCATGTACCTTGGTTGCAGTCACATCCCCAGGAAGGGGTGTGCAGGAGGCAGGTGATCAATGTTTCTCTCTCATAGATGTTTCTAGCTCTCTATCCCTCTCTCTTCCTCTCTGTACAAAATCAATAAAATATATTAAAGACAAAAAAAGAAAAAGAAAAGGGTACCTGCTCTGGCTGCTGTGGTTGGGTCCTGTGGACCAAAAGGTGTTGGTTCAATTTCCAGTCAGGGCACATACCCAGGTAGGAGGCATGCTGGAGGTAGCCAATCCATTTTTATCTCTTCCTCTCCCCTCCTCTCTAAAAATCAATTAAAACATATATATATTTTAAAAGGTACATATCCACCCAGACCCACAGGCAAGGTATAATCAACCAAGGGCAATGGTTGGGGGGGCAGAATGCTTATGGAATTCAGTCACCTCATACTCATTCCATGTACTAATATACAGTGCAACTCTGGGTCACAAAGCTAGTGAACATGTACAGTTGTACAGCTGGCCATCAGTATCCTTCAGTTCCACATAGGAGGATTCAACCAACCGTGACTGGAAAATAGTTGGGAATAAAAGTGTTATGTTGTTGCCCTAACTGGTTTGGCTCTGTACATAGAGCGTCGGCCTGTGGACTGAAAAGTCCCAGGTTTAATTCCGGTTAAGGGCATGTACCTTGGTTGCAGGCACATCCCCAGTAGGAGGCAGCTGATCAATATTTCTCTCTCATTGATGTTTCTAACTCTCTATCCTTCTCCCTTCCTCTTCGTAAAAAATCAAAAAATATATATATTTATTTAAATGTTATGTTGTTGCTGATGTGTTATATGTAGTCAGGCCTACAATGGTTGACTCTGTACTAAATATGTACAACTTCTTGTCATTATTCCCTAAACAATCCATCATGACAACTAGCTATATAGCATTTACATTGTATTAGGTGTTATAAGTAATCTAGAGATGATTTAAAGCATATGGAAGGATATGCATGATTATAGGCAATTACTACCCTATTTTATATAAGGGATTTTAGCATCCTTGGCTTTTGGTATCCATAGGGATCCTGGAACCAATCCCCCACAGATACTGAGGGCTGACTGGTAATAGTGTAAAATTAGAAGACCATAATTATGTCTTGACGTGGGTTCCTCTGAGGTATAGCTCTGCATGAACACATGCTAAAATACTACAGTTTGAGACTCCCTTAAAAGAAAGGAGTTTGCGCCCTAGCCGGTTTGGCTCAGTGGATAGAGCGTCGGTCTGCGGACTGAAAGGTCCCAGGTTCGATTCCGGTCAAGGGCATGTACCATGGTTGCGGGCAGATCCCCAGGAGGGGGTGTGCAAGAGGCAGCTGATCCATGATTCTCTCTCATCCATGTTTCTAACTCTCTATTCCTCTCTCTTCCTCTCTGTGAAATGTCAATAAAATATATTTAAAAAAAAAAAAGAAAAAAAAAAAAGAAAGGAGTTTGCATGTTGCAAAGCAGTGCAAGTATTCCATTTGCAAGGTCACAAAAATTTGCTTAGAGGTCAAATTAAATGTTTACCATTGAGAACCACCAAAGAAAAGTTAAACCATCTTATTAAGAAAGAGGAAGGAGTTTTTTCCCCCTACCATTCCAAATGACAGATAATGTAAAAAAAAAAAAAAAAAAAAATCAATAAAAGAATATTTTTAAAAACTGCTCTTCTCTTTATTGAGTGACCTTCAGCAAGTTACTTAATATATCCAAGCACCTCTGAACCTCCGTGTACCCATCTGTAAAATGGAGTTAATAGTAGCATTGGCATCTTAAGGCCAATGTGATAATTAAATGAGCTGGGACACTTAAAATACTCAGGACAGCAGTTGGCATATAGTAAAGGCTCAATAAATACTACCTCTCTTTAGGATAAATATTATCATCCCCCACTTTAGACACGAGGAAACAGAAGCTCAGAGAAATGAAATGACTCGTCACGCCTACATACAGCAGAGACCAGACTCCAATCTAGACCTTTCAACTTTGAGTATACCTTTTGGCCCATATAGAAATCATTCAGCAAACATGCTGCCTGACCCTATCCACCACCCCACACTGTCCTGGGGGTACAGAACCTGTAATAGACATTCCAAAAGAGACTGTCCCTACTCTCCAGATGATAATGATCTCATTGAAGAAAAATAGATTTTTTTTTAAATCCTCAAATACAAAAACAAAAAGTTAATAATATTATTATTCAGTATATAAATCCTAGGTCCATGCAAAAGCAGAAAGGTGAGAAATCAATCACTAGAATCCAGAGCAGTGAAAGAGGGCTTTTGAGAGACATGACATGCAGTTGGAATATGCGGTACTGAAGGTGGTGGGGGGAGGGACCCTCTCTCTTCAGTGGTTCAGCATCATCAGCGGAAGCCATTTGACCTTCACAGCTGATGAGGGAAACCCTCCCTGCAGAAATATGGTCAACGTCTTTCTCTGGCAACTCCTCCTCTCCAAGTGCCAGAAACCTCCGCCAAGAAAGGAGCGTGAAGAGGCGACACAGCCCTGTAGGAAATACAGGGGCATGAGTCCAAGAGGCAGTTCCACTGGCTTGTTTTGTTATTGTCTGAATCACCCGAATCTCTAAATAAGCCAGAACGTCAGAGAGAAATGAGTCCCGCTGTTGTGTATGTAATGCTCTTGCAAATGGGATTTTTACAGTTATTTTTAGCATGGTGCCTCATGGCAATGTATCCTGGCCTGAGGAAAGGGTTGGGGAATTGATCCTTCAGTTGTGACAAAAGCCAGAGTGGAGTAAAAATTAAAAAGCCATGCACTCTTGGACCTCCTACCAAGAACATTAGGAAATCTACTACATGTTCCTTCAGAGTACGGGCCAAAGCCCAGAGGATATCAGGCTCAGCCAGTCACTTCCTTTGCTTTAGAGACATTTTAAAAGAGGCAGCCCACCTGAGAGGTTTTGCATCATATTTATGTTATATTTGTATGTGGAGTAGACTTTGTTTGAAAATGAGCTTCTGTTCTCCTCTTTAAAATTTTTATTGCCGAAACCAGTTTGGCTCAGTGGACAGAACATCGGCCTGCGGACTGAAAGGTCCCAGGTTCGATTCCGGTCAAGGGCATGTACCTTGGTTGCGGGCACATCCCCAGGAAGGGGTGTGCAGGAGGCAGCTGATGGATATTTCTCTCTCATTCATGTTTCTAGCTCTCTATCCCTCTCCCTTCCTCTCTCCCGTCCTCCTTGGTCTATAGCAGGAACACCCCTCAGCAGCAGGCAGACACAGCAGGGGGTCAGGACACCCTGCTTCCTGGGGAAACCTGGTTTGTCATCCCACCACTGATTTGAATCACAGAACCCTTCCATTCTTCACCCAGAGCAACCTCTGTGGCCATACGCTTCTCATAAAAGATACCAAGTTTGGTTCATCATCCACTTCAATGAGTTTCTGGCAGCCAGTGGCTGGGAAAGAGCGGTTCAGCTTCTTCCTGAAGCGGCCAGCCATCTCCGAGGCCCCCTGACAAAGAGCAACTTGGCGTTGTTCTAAGAACTTAAACCTGCTCTAAAAAAATAGTCTCTGGAAAGAAAAACAAATGAACAAAAAGTACCAGTTACACAAGAAACAAACAAAAATATAATTAATTTTGCCATCTTGTTTTTTCAGCTTCTCCTTTACCCAGTCTCATGGAATCATTAATATAGAGTCCAATGGAACTTATCAGGTAATAGAAACTAGATAGAAAAATCAGTGTTTATTGAGAACCTACTAAGTGCTAAAAAGCTTTACATACATTATTTCTTTTAATCGTCATTATTTCCCCCGTTTTATAGGTGAGGAAAAGGAAGCTTAAAACTAGTAAGAAGCAGTGAAAACCGGTTTGGCTCAGTGGTAGAGCGTCGGTCTGCGGACTGAAAGGTCCCAGGTTTGATTCAGGTCAGGGGCACGTACGTTGCAGGCACATCCCTGGTGGGAGGTGTGCAAGAGGCAGCTGGTCGATGTTTCTCTGTCATCAACGTTTCTAGCTCTCTATCTCTCTCCCTTCCTCTCTATAAAAAATCAATAAAAATATATTTTAAAAAAAAAAAACTAGTAAGAAGCAGGTTCAAAATCTTAACCCAGGTATGCAGGATTCCACTGATTTCCAGAAAACCCTTTTCTTATTCACTCTTAGTGTTTGCACATTCCTTAGGATACTCATTTTTTAAAAGACATGCATTCCTCTAGTTCCTTAGCTCTCTCGTGCACATCATCTGACAAGAGAAGGTATCATTTACCAAAAATCTTGTTTATATAGCTAGTAAGTACAGGGATGAGATTTAAATACACATCCTCTGCCACCCTGGAAAAAAAAACAATAATTATGAAAGAAATAAGAATCTCAGAGAAAATGAAAGTTTATTGGCTATCATTAATAAAATTCTGGCCCAAACCGGTTTGGCTCAGTTGATGGAGCATCAGCCTGTGGACTGAGGGGTCCAGGGTTTGATTCCAATCAGGGGCATGTACCTTGTTTGCAGGCACATCCCCAGTAGGAGGTGTGCAGGCGGCATCTAATTGATGTTTCTCTCTCATCAATATTTCTAAATCTCTGTCCCTCTCTGTAAAAAAAAAAAAATCAATAAAATATATATTTTTTAAAATAAAAATTAAATTCTGTAGGTCAGGAATCTTCACCTAAGAATTACAGAATTTTAAGGAACAGAATTATAGAATCTTAGAATTACATAGAATTTTAGAATTTTAAGGAACAGGAATAATTATATGATGATATGTATATGCACACAGAGACATAGACATACATTATTACAGACAGAGAACCACAGACTGTAAGGAATGGAAGAAATTGTAAATGAGGAAACTTCAGACCCACACATCGGTGGCCATATTAAAATGTGTGCCCAAGGGTCCTAATTCCCAGGCAAGTACTCAATCCAGGATTAAGGAATTATGTGGTTTTCTTCAGCATTTCAAGTCTCCGGTCAAGATCATCAAAATCAATTTCCTCAGAATCATAAGGGTCAATGGAAAGACTTGCTTGAGGTTTTACATCAGGCAAATCAGGCAGCATGAAGTCATCAAAACCAATGTTGGCTCTTGGTGCTGGCTTTGGAGAAGTTTGAGGGTTGAATCCTGGACCTGTTCATTTAAAAAAAAAAAAAAAAGTAATTAAAAATTACAACAATATGTCCGTCCCCCCCTCCACCCCCATGAAATCTCAGCCTCAAAGACAGTAGGCTATTACTGCTTTTGAAAGAACAGTATATCATAGGAGTATATCATAGGCTGGAAAACCAGGCAATCCCCCCAACAGGGAAATGGTGGTATAATGGTTACACTGTGTTGGCAATCTTCCCAAAGAGCAATTGGGATTTTTTTTTTTTTAAGGCACAATTTTTCAAAACATGTGACAAGATGATCTAGTATAGTAGTGGTTTTAAAACGTTATCTGTAGTGAAGATCTGTTTGTGATCCATATCCACTTTGAAAATTGTTAACTACTGTAAGGGAACATTCTGTACTCTGGGCAAATCACTAGTAAACATCTCTTATAACAACTGAAATAGCTTCCATGAATAGCAAGCAATTCCAGCTACTCCCAGGATTCCCTATACTTACCAGGAACCAGTGCAGGATGCAAATCATTCTTAAAGGAATCGTCCTGAAAGAAAAGAAAGATCTCTGGGAAGCAACTGACTTGAGTTCCAAGCACATAGTTTGTTCATAGTAAGCCTTCAGTAAATATTTCTCTAAAACTAACTTAAGTGAACTTTATTATAATCACGCTGCCTTCTTGTTTGAGGCAAAGTGTTCTGATGCCTTCTGGAAATCAGCCTTAGGAGTGACCATAGTTTTTCCTTCTTCTGTCACCTGTGGCCTCATACAAGAACGGGGAAGTCTTTTATCTTCCAGTCTAGAGATGCTGCTTGTGAAGAATGATTCAGTTTAATAAAATCAGAGGGTTTTTTCTCAAAAAAAAAAAAATAGCACAAAAAAGGGAGAAGTGGGAAAATGGAAGTATTAGAGATTTTAAAAAAAATTAAAGAGACATATCAACTGAACATAATGTGTGGATCTTTTTGGATCTTAATTTCAACAAAATAACTGTAAAAATGCATTTTTGAGACAATCAGAGAAATTTAATATGGATTGAGTATTATATGATACTGAGGAATTGTTTTTCATTGTGTTAGCTTTCATAATGACATTGTTTTATATTATAGAAACAAAGGGTTCACCCTAACTGGTTTGGCTCAGTGGATAGAGTGTTGGCCTGGGGACTGAAGGGTCCCGGGTTCAATTCTGGTCAAGGGCACATGCTCTGGTTGTGGGCTCGATCCCCAGGGTGGGGCGTGCAAGAGGCAGCCTATCAATGATTCTCTCTCATCATTGATGTTTCTATCTCTCCCTCTCCCTCCCCCTCTGCCTCTCTCTCTCCTTTCCTCTCTGAAATCAATAAAACTATATTTAAAAAACAACAACAAAGAGTTCATGCCATAAATATATATTAAAGTATTTACAGTAAAATTTACAGTATTTAAAGTAAAATTTTGTAGTGCCTAAGATTTGCTTTAAATTCCTTCTCTCTTAGGAAGAAATAGGTAGATGAAATAAAAGCAGTAGAATATTGATAACTGTGGAAAATGAGTGATGAGTACACAAAAATTCAGTATATTGTTCTCTCTAATTATGAATATGTTTAAATTTTCCATAGTTTTCTTCCTTTTATTCTTTTTTTTTTTTTTTTTTTACAGAGATGTTATTCTTAAAAATATAGCTAAAGAAGACAGAGCTGTGTTTTATTTGTAATAAGATTTCCAATAGATGTACTTATTTTGTTAGGCCAATTTTCCCAACCCCCAACTTTGGTGATACTGTCCTATTACCACACAGTGCCAAGAAAAACAAATAAACACACTAGTACAATGTTTAGAATCATTATTAGCAGGAACTGGTAGTTACACTGACCTAGGATAGAATGAACCACCTCAGTAGCTTCTGAGGCTAATGCATTCCTTTAGCAAACCTGGTTCCCTTCACTTCTGTAATGTCATGCAGAGTTAGTAGTTCTTCGTTTTATTCTTAAATCAGAGGACTTGTGCCCTGACAGGTGTAGCCAAGTGGTTAGACCCACAAACCAAAGGTTGCAGGTTCGATCCCTTGTTGAAGCTCATGTGGGAGGCAACCAATCCATGTATCTCTTTCACATGAATGTTTTTCTCTCTCTCTCTCTCCTTCCCTCCCTCCCTCTCTTTCTAAAAATCAAAGGAAAAAATATCCTTGGGTGAGGTTTAACACACACACATACACACGCACACACACACATACAATCAGAGGACTTGCACTCCAAAAGTAGAAGCTGAGCAATACACAGGTGTTAATTCAGACATATACAGGCAGTCCTCGGGTTTTGTCAGAGATCCATGCAACGAGATTTTCACCGTAAGTCGGAACCCACCTACATAAGCACCTATGTCACTCACATGGAGCACATACACAGCAGTAATGAAGTGAAACAATAATAAATAAATAAATAAATAAATAAATAAATAAATAATTGAAAGATAACAATCCCTGACCTTTACTTGTGGTAAATAAATAATAATAATAAAAAAACCATAAAGCACATAGGTACATACGTCGAAATGGCCAAACTTTTTTTTGTTAATATTAGTAAATGGGAGATGGCGACATATGTTGAGTCTGACGTAATCCGAGGACTGCCTGTAATTTCAAGGAGTTAAATTATGCCTAAAATATAAAATCTCAAAAACAGCTCCATGGGGCCAGAGATGAAATAATAAAACAATTTCTTTTTACTTCGCCCTGAAGGAACAACAAGGGAAGAAAATTAATGCCTGTGGCTCTTTATTTTTTTGCTTTATTTGACTTCTCTAAATTTGTATATGCACACAGTTATGAGATTTTTATCCTATTTTCATCATGAGAGTAAACGGTTTTCACCACATATAAATTGAATACATCTACTCCGAAATTTGAGTCTAAACCACTGTACATTAAAGACTTGCACATCTGTTGGGCTCATACAAATGTTCTTTGTGGTCTGTACTGTAGTATTGTCCAAAGGTTGATGAGAGGGTGTATGTGGCCCTATTTTCTCGTGAATTCAGCACAAAAACACATTCAATATAAGCTAACTAATTGCCTTAAAAACCTCAGAGATCATTTCACCACCCAAAAGGCCCATTTAGAAATATACCCTGGCAGCACATCGTCTCATTTCAGATTCAGCTTCCTTCTCCGTACTGACCTGCCTTTCAGGAGGAAGGCATGAGAAACGAGGGGCTGGAGTGGGCACAGGTAAAGGCTCCGGTGCAGATGTTGGTGATGCCCAGACTGGATCACCAGGTCCGGTTCCAGTTCCCTCTCCGCCGTCAGGGGCATCTTTCTTGACCTCATCTGTAAATCCAACACTAACCAGATCTGCCGGGGCTTCAGCCTGAAGCAAGAGGGTGAGAATAACAGCGGGTCCTCCATTTATTACACATTTGTTTATTGTGTACCTACCACAGGCCAGACTCTCTCGGAAAGCACTGGGGAAGAAACAGTGAGCAAAGAGACATGGTCCCTGCCCTCATGAAACAGAGTCTAGTGTTAGTCAGGGGCAACTAACAGCAACCTCAGGCTTTTGGCTCACACCACTTCTTTCCCTCTGTTTCAATGACTACGTTTTGAGGACCTATGAGGTCAGACACTGTGGTACACCAGTGATGCAGAGCTAAACATATTGATGTCTACAAGAAAGTATAGCAAATCTTGTCAGGGATAAACGCTTATAAACCAGGCAGAGTACTGGGGATGCCACGATGAACACAACAGACAAACGTCCCTGCCCTCCTGCAGCTGATGGTATTTCAGTGGGAGAGACAGATGATAAACAAAATCACGGGAGTGCTAGAGAAAACATATAGAGCAGGGAAGAGGGAAGAGGTGGACATTTTAGAGAAGGTAGCTAATAAGGGCATCACACTGAGAATGGGTGTGGGCACACCCATTCACGCCTCTTCAGTCCTAGGAAAGCCATTGTCTATCATTCTAAGTGAAATAAAAAGCCACAGGGGGGGGGGGTGGGAATTAAAAGCAGAGGTGTGACATACTCTGACTTGGGTACTAACCAGACCTCTGAAGGCTGTATTGAACATCAGTTAATGAAGAAGGGGAGTAAAGAAGCAGGAAAACCAGTTAAGAGGCTCTTGTAATCCTCCAGGGAAGAGGTTAGTGCATGTTAGAGTGGAAATGGTGAGAAGGGGCAGGATGCTGCCTATGTTTAGAAGGTAGAATAACCAGGACTTGATGAAGATTGGTTGGGGGCTAGCAGTTGAGAGAAAGGGGGGAGTCAAGAGATATCAAGATCTTTTGCCCTAGAATAGAATCCCCGTGCACTGTAGAATGAATGGGCCCTCGGAAGGGATGAGAGCACATGTTAAGTTTGAGATGCCTTGAAATATTTGAGTAAAGGTGTGTATGTCAAGAAAGTGGGCCCAGACCGGCGTGACTCAGTGGTTAGAGCTTTGGCCTGCAGACTGAAAGATCCCGGGTTTGATTCCAGTCAAGGGCATGGACCTTGGTTGCAGGCACATCCCCAGTTAGGCAGCTGATCGATATTTCTCTCTCATCGATGTTTCTAACTTTCTATCCCACCCCCCCTTCCTCTCTGTAAAAAAAAAAAAAAAAAAAAATCAATAAAATATATTTTAAAAAAAGAAAGTGGGTGGGTATACGAGGATGGGGTTCATACCAGCCTAGGGGCCTTAGCGAGTGATATATGAGTAGAAGTCCTCACCATTAAAATGGTTTTGAAATCCAGGATGTCAGATAAAATCAACCAGAGAGTAGGGAAGAGAGAGAAGAGGTCCAAGATTGAGCCCCTGGGCACACCGCTAGCCGCATTTCATGTAGCTTTCACTTCCTCACAGTCCCTTTTGGTGTTATCTATATTTTTACAATGAGTCCTTTTTTTTTTTTTTTTTTTTTTTTTCAAAGAACCATAAAACTCTTTGAAAGAGGGGAAAGATGGGTAAAAGAGTCCCTATCAGGAAACCATCAGGAGCCAAGCATCAGACAAGACAAGTGTGCCCTTTAACCACAACCAGCAGGATGCATGCTGCTCAGTTGGAAGGCAGCACCGTGGAGACACAGAGGAAGGAGCATGCTTCGCTTGTGGCTTCATGCCCCTGCACTAAGCACAAGTTTGGCGCCTGAGGACAAGGCTCTCCTTTATAGAGTTACCACAGACAATTTCTATCAATGGCTAAAATAAGTCACTTCCCAGATGAGGTGATTTGAAAGGCATTAGGGTGAAATCCCTCTGGCCTTAAAGCAGCCCATAACCACCTGGTGGAAGCTTAGTCTACCTTCTGGGATAATCATGATGATGATAAAATGCAAAAATGTGATTACTTTCGTGATGGGCCAGGCATTGCAGTTAAATCCCTTGTACGTATTAGCTCATGTAATCATTTTGACAAACTTATGAGATTTGTTTATAACGATTCGCTGTTATTATCTCTCTTCTTACGGTCCGGAGAACTGAGTCTTGGAGAGGATAAGTGACTTGTCTGAGGTCTCACAATTAATAAATGGTGGAGCTAGGATCTGAACATGAGTCATTTCACTCCTGACCTCATACTCTTTTTTTTTTTTTTTTTAATCTTTATTATTGAAAGTATTATATATGTCCCTTTGGGGGATGGGAAAAGGCAATGGGAAACTCATACTCTTAACCAAGACTGAATGATAGTACCCTGTGCCTTTGGATTTTGTAGCCGTTATTCCAGATCTTTAATAAAGATCTCTTGCCCTGGTTGGTGTGGCTCAGTCGGATGAGTGTCATCCCATGCACCAAAGGTCACCAGTTTAATTCCCCATCAGAGTATATATTCAGGCTTTTTGGATTGATCCCCAGTTGGAGTGTGTGTGCAGGAGGCAACCGATTTATGGTTCTCTCTCTCTCCTTCTCTCTTCCGATCTCTAAAATCAATAAAAACCTTTTTTTTTTAAATAAAGATCCCTTTATTAAAATGTGACCAGTACAAAGTTGAGATCTTAAAAACTAAAAATATCTTGCACACTTCGGATATAGCACTCATCTTTGCTTTCCATTCCATTGTTAGCAACACAGAAGGGTCATCTGATGGCTATCAGAAGTCAAACTCTGTTAAGAAAGGTATGTGGGCGGAGAAAAGGTACAAATTTCACCTGATTTACAATCCCGACAGCTGCCCTGGGAGCCACATTCATAAGAAGAAGGAAAAAAATCTTCCAGTGCACAAAAAAGCCTCAGGGTTAAATCCATGCCCGCTTCTTGAAAGTACTCACCGGAATGGTTGCCTTGGATTTATATGGCACATTATAGTTCTTAGCGATTTCTATCAGATACTGTTCCACTAAAACCTGGGGTAGACTGTTCACATTTAATTTACACATTAGCTGCAAAACAAAGAACATAACAAGGGTTGGTCACACGCACACACACACCTACAAAATAAGAGACAAAAAAAAAGTTTAGGTGACCTTTCACCTCTGCTTCATTGCTCTTCATCTTTCTAATCCCTGTTATTTAAGATGGATGATTTAAAAAAGAACTTAGTGCCCTGGCCGATGTGGCTCAATTGACTAGAGTATCTTCCCGTGCAAAGAAGGGTCTAGAGTTTGATTCCCTGTCAGGGCATGTACCCAGGTTGTGGGTTCGATCCCCCATCGGAGCACATACTGGAATCAACTAGTCAATGTTTCTCTCTCATCTCTCTCTCCCTCTCCCTTCCTCCTTCTCTATAATCATTGAAAAACACATCCTCCGGTGAGGATTTTTTTTAAAAAAGATATATAATTTAGCAACAACAAGGAGAGGCCCTCCTTATAAGACAGCCCTTTCCTGAGGTGAAGGAACCTCAAACCAAGTAGAATAAAAGAAAAAAATAGACCAAAACCTTGTGAATCAAGAATTCTGATTTTATGGCTAGTATTTGAATTATGTCAGAGGTAATAGTCGCCATACACAACAACCAGTACAGCAAGATACTAAGGAATCAGAATGGATACCCTGAGTGAGGAGAATGTCCAACCGCCTGAAACAAGTACTCCAGCCAGAGTCCTGTGTCCAGCTGAATGTGAGTCCTGAATTATGTAAGATGTTCAGAATTTGAAACTTGAAAGTTTCAATAACTTATTTTGTATTACTAGGCCAGTTACATTTAAGAAAATGAATGTTTTCTTTCTTTTCTTTCAGCCTTGTCAAAACAAGGCGCCAAAATTTGGTTGTCTCAAAAAAAAAAAAAAATTGGGAGAGAGAGAGGAGATGAATGAATGTTTTCTTTTTTTTCTTCTCTTTTTTAAAAAAAAATAAAAATTAAAAAAAAAATATATATATATATATATAATTGATTTTTTTTTTTTTTTACAGAGAGGAAGGGAGAGGGATAGAAAGTTAGAAACATCGATCAGCTGCCTCCTGCACACTCCCTACTGGGGATATGCCCACAACCAAGGTACATGCCCTTGACAGGAATCAAACCTGGGACCTTTCAGTCCACAGGCCAACGCTTTATCCATTGAGCCAAACTGGTGTCGGCATGAATGTTTTCTTATGAAAGAATTAGCCCAGGTATGGCTCAGTGGCTGAGCATCAACCTAAGAATCAGGACGTCACGAGTTCAATTCCCAGTCAGGGGACATGCCCAGGTTTCAGGGCTCCATCCTCTGTAGGGGGTGTGAAGGAGGCAGCCGATCAATGATTCTCTCTCATTATTGATGTTTCTCTCTCTCTCCTTCTCTCTTCTTCTCTGAAGTCAATAAAAAGATATTTAAAAAAATAAAGAGTCATCTCAGTTTTATTGACTCTAGTTTTTGTTCTGTTTTTCATCCTCACCTGAGGAGTGAGGATATTTCTTCCATTGATTTTTAGAGACAGTGGAAGGAAAGGAGAAGGAGGGAAGAGAGCGAGAAACATTGAAGTGAGAGAGACACATTAATTATTTGCCTGCCACACACTTCCTGGGGCTCCCTGGGGATTGAACGTGCAACCGAGGTCCAGGCCCTTAACAGGGAATTGTACCCGAGATACTTCGGTACACAGGTTGACACTCTAACCACTGAGAAAACTGGCCAGGACTACTCTAATTTTTCTTAATTGAGGTAACATTGGTTTCTAACATTATATAAGTTTCACGTTTAGAACATTAAAAACCAATATCTGTGTACATTATGGGATGCTGACCACCAAAAATCTAGTTTCTATCTGTCACCATATATTTGACCCCCCTTTAAAAGATCTGAGTCCCTCCCCCCCAAAAAAAATTTGAGTTCCCTAATCCAAGATTTTTATTCAAGTTCCTCTGACTTCCATGCAAAAATTACTTCTTTACTTCTTTCACTCTGCACAGAATTATGTGCCCTGACTTTGCTCAGCTTTTCCCTGACTTCTTGGTTTAGGAAAATGCGTCTGTGAGCCAAAACCGGTTTGGCTCAGTGGTAGAGCATCGGTCTGCGGACTGAAAGGTCCCAGGTTTGATTCCGGTCAGGGGCATGTACGTTGGTTGCGGGCACATCCCTGGTAGGGGGTGTGCAGGAGGCAGCTGATCAATGTCTCTCTCATCGATGTTTCTAGCTCTCTATCTCTCTTCCTTCCTCTCTGTAAAAAATCAATAAAATATATATTAAAAAAAAAATGTGTCTGTGGAAGTGGTACTACCCGAGAGCTGACAGTTCCAATCTCAGCGGTTCGGCACAGTTGACCATACTCTTGGCTGTACTTTGCACACAGCTGATTAGATACCTGCAGCAAACCATCACCAAGAAAGAAAGAAAGGCAAAATGCGTCAAGTTGTGGCAGATTTGCTTTCAATAAAGAACAACCGAAAAAGCAAAAAGCACTTTCATGTTACCTCACTGGGATTATGTTCTTTTAGCATCAAACAGCAATAACAAAATAAGCACTTGGCGTCCTAGCCAGTTTGGATAGAGCATCAGCCTGCGGACCAAAGGGTCCCGGGTTTGATGCTGGTCAAGGGTCGTACCTCAGTTATGGGTCCAGGAGGCAACCGATTGATGCATTTCTCTCACATAATATTTCTCTCTGTCTTTCCCTCTCTCTGAAAATCAATGAAAAAAATATCCTCAGGTGAGGATTAAAAAAACAATAATATAGGAAAATAAGCATTTTGCTTTGTTTTTAAGAATCTGATTAACCTCTCGCCGAAGCCGGTTTGGCTCAGTGGTAGAGCGTCGGTCTGCGGACTGAAAGGTCCTGGGTTTGATTCCGGTCAAGGGCATGTACCTTAGTTGTGGGCACATCCCCAGTGGGGGGTGTGTAAGAGGCAGCTGGCCGATGGTTCTCTCTCATCGACGTTTCTAGCTCTCTATCTCTCTCCCTTCCTCTCTGTAAAAAAAATCAATAAAATATATATTTTTTAAAAAGAATCTGATTAACCTCTAATTCTAAACACCTATGAATTATGACACCATTTCCCCTACCGAAGAAACTCAGTTTCAAGTTTTATTTTTTAGGCAAGGTTCCCCCCCCCCCCCCCTGCATCGTCATCAAAAACAGTATTTTTCACTTAAAGACTAATAGGAGAAAATACTTTAGGAGGGGGTTATTCTTTAAGAGAAGATAGGACTCCCCAAGTCCAAATGAGGAACATTAGTGATACTCTCACAACCATGGCACTGGTTAAAACTCATCAAACTTACTATTTTCAGCTCAGGCACCTCTGACTGGAGCCTAGGAGCTGCCCAGATTAGTGTAGACACAGATTCAGCCAGACCAGAATCCAGTTCCCTAAGGGAAGCACAAAATCATGAAACTCAGGGCTTTCTGTTTCCCGCTTTTCACTGCTTCAAGGGTAGTCCATGCACAAAGTTCAAAATGTAATGTTATAATAACATTTTTAAACTGAAATTAGAATATGAACTTCTATGTACATATATGTATGTAAAAGTACATAATACACATACTTGTGTTTATACACACATCTATATGTATAAAACCCTAAAATGCAAATAGACTCAACAGTGGAACAACCGAACAACTGGTTGCTATGATGTGTACTGACCACCAGGGGGCACATGTGAAACATGGCAGGCATCAGCTGCAATGGGATGGTGGAGCAGGTGAGCAGGGACACCAGACCAAGGTGGGGCACTGGCCAATGTCATCGGGGTGAGCCTCTGGTGGTTACTGAAAATTCTTTGCACCTGAGTGCCACAGTCTGGCTGGGCACTCGCACCTGCTGCTGGTGCCAGCCCCACTTGAACTCACGGCCAGCACCAGAGCCACCACTCACACCTACTGCCAACAATGGCCCCGTTCACACTCACTGCCAGTGCTGGCCCCACTCACACCTGCTGCTGGCACCCAGCAACAGTCCTGATTGCTCAGTGCAGTCAGTGGGTGTGAGTGGCAGCTGCTGGCACCGACACCCCTGAGGGCATCTCCACTCCCCCTACTCCTAAGGGGTGATTGGGGTAGCAGCTGCCACTAGCACCCACTGCTGGCACTGGCCCCAATCACTCCTCGCCATTAGGGGTGCGAGCAGGGCAGGTGCCATCAGCACATGGGAGTGGTGGCAGCAGGAGCTGGTCTGCCCACAGAGAGAGGACCAGGGGCCGTGGAGGATGGGCCAAAACTCACCCCTGTGCCCACTGCAGCCTTGTGTTCCACAGTTCCTTTCAAGGTGCACAGATTCATGCACTGGCCCTCTAATAGATACATATAAGTATACATATATAAACTGAAAGGAAATATACAAAAATCCTGATCTCCAGATTTTTGATGATCACAGATTCCTTTTGGCTGTATTTCCCAACTTTTCTACTACAGGTTTATACTATATTTTTACAGCCTAGGGGGAGAAAGGACGTCTATTTGGGTTATTTTTAAATGGCTCTTTGGGCCCTGGCCGGTTTGGCTCAGCGGATAGAGCGTCGGCCTATGGATTGAAGGGTCCCAGGTTCGATTCCAGTCAAGGGCACATGCCCAGGTTGTGGGCTCAATCCTCAGTGTGGGACATGCAGGAGGCAGCTGATCAATGCTTCTCTCTCATCATTGGTGTTTCTATCTCTTTCTCCCTCTCCTTTTCTCTCTGAAATCAATAAAAATATTTAAATAAGTACATAAACAAACAAATGGCTCTTTGGACTGACCTATTCTTTTTAAGCAGAGACAACAGTTCTTTAACACAGTCCCAAAAAACGTTTGAGCCAGAGGGGGCAGGGATGCATTATCACTCCTTTGAGCCCGAGAAACAATGCAAGTTCAATAGGTCTCACTTTGTGGCCTGGATCAAGCCAAACCGGGCCAGCAGCAGGCCACAGTGCAGCTCCAGGATCTCCATGGCTTCCACCAGGTAGTCTTCCCGTATAATGTGCTCCACTCGGATCCGAGCTCGTTCATCTTTCCCAGCAGCCAGATAGTCCGCAATCTCTTTCCTTGCTTTCTGGGCCTGCTCGGCTGCAGCACAGAGCACACAAAGAGAAATATGAAATGTGTGTTCAGATAAGTGCTAAGCTGCTGTTACACCAATCGTAATATCGACAAACATTTATTTTTAAAATATATTTTATCAATTTTTTTTTTTTTTTTACAGAGAGGAAGAGAGAGGAATAGAGAATTAGAAACATCGATGAGAGAGAATCATCGATCAGCTGCCTCTTGCACATGCCCCTACTGGGGATGTGCCCGCAACCAAAGAATTGATTTGTCCTTGACTGGAATCGAACCCGGGACCTTTCAGTCCTCAGGGCTACGCTCTATCCACTGAGCCAAACCGGTTTCGGCGGAAAACATTTATTGTGTGTCTGGTTTGTATTGCAAATAGAACCCTGGAAGGTCAAGATTATTATCTCTTTAAAAAAAAAAAAAAAAAAGAATCAATTTAGCCCGGCTGTTGTGGCTCAGTGGTTGAGCTTTCATGGTTGGATTCCTGGTCAGGGTACTATATGCCTGGGTTGCAGGCTCGATCCCCAGTGATACATCTTGAAAAACCAAAATGGCGATATCGATACAGTCAAGATACAGAGCTGTCGCTGGAAATGTTTAAGTGATTTGATCATTGTGATAATCGTTCCCACATTCGCCCCAGTCAGAAACGTTATTTTAATTCCAAAGTTGGTGGCAGCTCTTTCTCTGGGAGCGCCTTCCCTCACTCCTCCCCTGTGTGTTTCCCTTTCCCCTGAGCTGCCAGGGCCCTTCCTTTGCCTCTGCAACTTGTTCCCGAGTCCAGTTCTTCTACACCTCTACTTCTGTGACTTTCTAAATAAACTTTCTCTTATCGTTTGAAAAGAAGTAAATTCCAACGTTGGTTAGATAGCCCTTAGGAGGAATATCAGCCAGCGAGTTGGAGTTGAGGGGAGATTGCACAGTGACCTGAGAGGCAGCTGGCTGGCCTGCCTGGAGCATTACTCACTTTTCTTTCTTTCCAGGAGTTTCAGGCGATTGACAACCAGTTGCAAGTTGACCCGAAGGCGATCAGCTTTGAAGACAGAGCTGAACATGATTTCCCCACAAGGCACCGCAGCTCTGAGCAAGTTCCCCAGAGAAAGAGAGAGTTTTATCATGCCAGGGGAGCTCCAGTGTCTCAACATCCACTTCATTCATTCAACACGCCCCATGGAATGAATTCCTGACTGCTCAGTCATGGCCTGGCTGCCCTTGCCTCTCTGTGGACCAATACCACAGACATGACTCTTGCAATTCAAATAGGGGTTAAGTTTCCTCCAATTCATTCCAGTCGTCAGTGGTTTTGCTGAAACGTTTGAGAGGTCTGACAGGAAGTTTCTGACAGACGTGGGAGTCTTTGGCAGGTGTCTAAGGAAGCAGACAACGAAGTGAGATTCCCCTCCCCACAGGACTTCTATTAGTCACTTCTGGCAAAACTGTAAATCCTCCTTCCTAAAATAAAATATTAATGAACTGGAAAGGGAAATCCCCATTGGAAGAGATCACGTAACATGAAAAGCACATGGAAAGGAGGACACAGAATTGTTCAGAGAAGTGGGTAACACACAAGCTTAAAACGTGGCACATTTCCATATTTGGACATCTAGAAAAGCGTTCGAAAAAATATCCTAAAGCCAGGCACCCACATGTTCCTAAGGAAAGCTAGAATCGGCTAAGAATCACAATCATTTCAATACATGCTTGAGGATAGCTGTTGTTTTCCGCCACTGGCATTCCCAGTTGGAGCTCCTTTCCTAAAACGACACCTTTACGTGCTGAAGCATGCAAGCAGGAAGACGTGACAGTATGAAAAATGCCACCTCCTCCCCTTGTTAGGACACACATGGTTTCCCAAGTCACAAGTACTTCTCTCTGGTTTGATCCCTTAACGTAACAACAAAAAAAAAGAACAACAACAAAAAAGCTGGAATGATTGTCTGAGCTTTCCACGCCTGTGGTACAGGTCTAGAAAAACCACAAAGAGGAAACAGGCAACACGGGAGCTGGTTTGAAACTCCTGCCTGCTCAGGGAGAAGAAGAACCAGCATGGCAGGGTTTGGTCGTTGTTTTCCCACTAACAGGGAAGCTCAGGCGCTCCCGTCACACAAATTCAATCTACACACACGGCAGGAATTCAGTGTGAGTCTAGGGAAAGAGAAGAGGTGGTAAAAGCATTCACATTTAATTCTTCAGTCCCCAAATGTCCCACACACCTTTAAAAAAAAAAAAAAAAATCTTCCTTTCAGTTCATCCGTTCTTTAAACTCTGTGGGAGAAAAAATGGTGAAATAAAATGAAAGACTCTCAGATGAGATTGAGGACAGGTAGCAAACAGGTTAACTAGGTAAGCGTACAAATGAGAAAATGGGAGCAAAAGAATCAGCAAGGAAAATCTCTCGGTGTGAGATATACCTTTGTGAAATTTCGTCCAACAACTATCTATTGAGCCAGTTACAGTGGTTAAGACTGCAGGTTTACATAACATAAATAACTTAATTATTCAGATATCAGAGAATAACACAGATTGTTAGAGAGATAAGGTAACTTCTGGTTATTTTAGTGTCTTAAGTCTAAAAACAAGGTTAGTTTTTATCTAATATTCCTGTGAAACGGACACTAGGGAGCTTCCTACCATCAATATGGACGGCCAAAGAAATCAGGATTGCTTGGAGTGAAAATTTCTAAAACAGGGTACAGCAGAGATAGGACCCACCCTTTTGCGACTGCAGCACCAAACCAGGAAATCACCTGTGTTTCACCAATCAGAACATCCTGTTTGTTTAATCAGACATGCCTTTGCACCACGTAATTATATTTATGGCTGGTAGTCAAAAAAAAAATTTTTTTTTTTGCTTGCATCTACCCGTGTTTGCTCTTTCCACTTGTCTGAAAAACAGACCTCTGGGTGTGTATCTTGATCTGGGAAAAAGGAGCTACCCTTGAATACACCCGGGTGGTTCGAGGGAGCCTATTTTATAACCTTAATGCCAGTTTAGTGAGCTAGGCAATGAACCTAGAAACCAGAATGCCAGCTAGGGCTAAAACGGAATCACTGAGTGACCACAGGACTTCCTTGTTGGCCAAACTGAGAGAGATGACTATCATGAATAATATTAATATTCATGAGGCAAAGCCCTCTGATTTAGATGGCTACACATCAGTAGCTTCACTATGTTGTATCCATGAGTGCAAGGGGTGTGTGTGTGTGTGTGTGTGTGTGTGTGTAGTTCAATAATTTTGATGATTCTTTGTCCCCATCGAGGTGAGAAAATATTGAAATTTTTGAGATCTAAGGATTCCC
The DNA here is from genome assembly GCF_964339955.1 of Pipistrellus hanaki. Taxonomy (NCBI): domain Eukaryota; kingdom Metazoa; phylum Chordata; class Mammalia; order Chiroptera; family Vespertilionidae; genus Pipistrellus; species Pipistrellus hanaki. The sequence continues at coordinate 14,549,074 of NC_140517.1, read as the reverse complement.
TTGAAAGAATCTTAGAGGTCATATACTTTATTTGTATTTTTTTAACTTTATTTGTATTTTTAACTTATTTTAATATTTCTAAGGTAATATTTTCATTAAAAATCCAAACAATAACGTAAGCTCCTTTTGTTCCTTTCGACCACCATCCTAATTCCTCCCAAGATAACCAACATTAACTAGTTGTTACACATCCTTCCACTCCTCTTCTATACAGATACATATGCAACTATAATGTTATATGTCTTTTAACATTAAATACATGACATTGCACTGTACACGTTTGCCTATTTTCTTAACTTAAAATGTTTAGAGCTTTTCTAGATTTTACTCCCACCCCTTCATTTAAGCTTCTCATTTTGCAGAAGTGCCAACCCAAGTCAAGTAATAAAATGACTTTCCTAAGTCCAGATGGCTACCCAGTAGGGATCAGGGCACAAAGAGTACTTTTAAAATCAGCCAAAAAGCAACGATTATTTATTGAGCAAAGTTTGCAGAAACTGAAAGGGGGAAAATCCACTCAGAATCCAATGTCTCTCCAACAGTTAAACGTATTTTTTCCCCTCAGTTTAGCTTGTTTTGTCTGTAATCAGAATTACTATTTTTTTTACACAGATGTATTGCAATCGAAGTACACATTCAAATGGTGTCCATTTTCCCCCCCAGTTAGTTCATCAGAAGTTCATGTTACAATGGAGTTGACTAGTAGTTAATTGTCAATGACTTGGTCAAGTCCTCTTCCACTGAATTAGGCTGCTTCCCGTTGTACTAAACCCCTTCCTCTCATTTCTCACAAGTCTCCCACTACTTGTTTCACTTCCCCCCCTAGCTTAGATCCCCTCAGAGAGGTTTCTGAATTCTTTTTTTTCCCCTTAATATATTTTTATTTTTATTTTTTATTTTTTTTTAATATATTTTATTGATTTTTCACAGAGAGGAAGAGAGAGGGATAGAGAGTTAGAAACATCGATGAGAGAGAATCATCGATCAGCTGCTTCTTGCACACCCCCTACTGGGGATGCGCCCACAACCAAGGTACATGCCCTTGACCGGAATCGAACCCGGGACCTTTCAGTCCCCAGGCCGACGCTCTATCCACTGAGCCAAACCGGTCCCAGCTTAATATATTTTTATTGATTTCAGAGAGGAATGGGGAGAGAGAGATAGAAATAGCAATGATGAGAGAGAATCGTTGATTTTGTCACCTCCTGCACGCAACCTACTGGGGATCGAGCCCACAACCCGGTACCCTTCAGTTCAGAAAAGGCCAGGCCGCTTCTGAATTCTTAAAGAGCTCCCATCTCCGCCCTGGGTCTCCACGGGGATGTCTTTATTCTCCTGGGCCTGGGGGCCTGGGGGGGAGGGGGAGGGCGGTTCCTGAGGTTCCCAAGAGGAAGCTTCAGAAACAGGCCCAGGCCCCAGCTGGTTTGGCTCGGTGAGAAGGGTCTCGGGTTCAATTCAGGCCAAGGGCACGTGCTGGGCTTGCAGGCTGGATTCCTACTGCAGGGCGTGCAAGAGACAGCCAATCAATGATTCTCTCTCATCCTTGTTGTTTCTCTCTCTCTCCCTCTCCTTTCCTCTCTGAAATCAATGAAAATATATATATATATTAGCCGAAACCGGTTTGGCTCAGTGGATAGAGCGTCAGCCTGCGGACTCAAGGGTCCCAGGTTCGATTCTGGTCAAGGGCATGTACCTTGGTTGCGGGCACATCCCCGGTAGGGGGTGTGCAGGAGGCAGCTGGTTGATGTTTCTAACTCTCTGTCCCTCTCTATTCCTCTCTGTAAAAAATCAATAAAATATTTTATATATTTATATTTATATTTATATTTATATTTATATTTATATTTATATTTATATTTATATTTATATTTATATTTATATTTAAAAGAAAAAAGAAAGCAAACAGGCCCAGAATGCTCGGGATCGCCAATGGCCACCCCCCAGGGCTCAGCTTAGGAACCCCCAGACTCTACTGGAGTAGCAAGATTGCAGGGTCATTGTGGGGTCAAGCTGAGGGGGCCCGGCCCAGCCCTATCCACGTGACCCCGCCCCAAGGGGAAGATTTCATTTTCCCGTCGGAGCGGGCGCTGGACGTGACAGGCAGATGGCCAGCCCCTTCCCCTCGGGGACTGGGGGTGGGGGTGGGGCTCCTGGCCGTCCCAGCTGTGACGCCATCTCCGCGCGCCCGGGGCGGGACGCGCCTGACGTCATCTCCGGGCGCCCGGCGGGGGGGGCGCTGGGTGTGGGGCGGCTCCGGGGCCGGGGATGGCGGCGGCCGCGGTGGCGGCGGCTCCGGCACGAGCGGGTGGAGCCCGGAGAGCGCCGTGAGATGGGCCGGTGAGTGTCGCCAGGAGCGGGGGCCTGGGTGCCGGCCCCGCGGAGGCCGAGCGGGCCCGGGCCCGGGGCTCCGGAGGAAGTGGCCCCCGGAGCCCGCCGCCCCGTCGAACCGCGGACCGAGGCGGCGGCGGCGAGAGAGGCCGCGCTCGGACCCCCGCGCGCTCCCCTCCGGCGCTGCCCGGGGGGCGGCCTCGGGGTCACGGCGACCCCGCGGCTGTGATCCCTCTGGCCGGGGTGTCCCGAGTCCTTGGGGGCAGGAAGGGGCCCCAAAACAAGGAAGCATCACCTGCGGGCGCCCCCCTGCCCCTCTGCTGTAAGGGACGACCCCCCACCCGCACCCCTTGTACCACACACTCTAAACGTTGAATTCCCAATTTCGGCCCCTACCCTTTTGGGAGCAAGGATTGAGGGGTCCCAGGAAGCCATACCCCCTAGTATGTATCTTCCAAGCTCCCCTCCTCCAGGCGGGCGCGCCTCTCGCCCTCAGCGAATTCGGGTCCCCGGCAGGGTTCAGCCTCTTGATTCTTTGGTTCATCTGGCAGCGTTGGCACCTCTCTGGAGCCGCCCCCCCCTACCCCGTTAGCAGGGTAACAGGCTACGTCTTCCCCTTTGGAAATCCTCCTTGAGCCCCTCCAGAGGCCGAGGTTTCGGATTCCGAAATGTGCCCAGCGTTGTGGGAACCCGGTACACAGGCTCGGCTCTTTGTTGTCATTCCCGCAGACCTTTTGCCTCTGTCAGTCCTTTTACGAGCTTGTGTTTGGCTAACCCGTCAGTGACCCAGAGGCAGGTGTTCTTTCCTGTGTTCGTTGCAGGGAGCAAGGCTCATGCTTAGGGTTGAAGAGGTGACCCCCGTTTTTGCTGGGCGTGAGGGAGAAAGCTGACTGCTTTTCAGTTTACTGGAACTGCCCAGCAAAGAAAGGGTCGCATGACTTGTGCCCATTGTGTAACTTGTGTTGATGGAGCTAAGAATTTGTCTTTCCACCTTGGTTTTTCCTCTTATCACCTTCCTGTCTATATCCCCCCCCCACCCCCTACTGGGCCAATCTTAACAGAGAAATGCTGCCTTCGGTTTGGTTTGAGGCTTGCAGTGTACCTTAGGACTTGGGCAGGATAACGGGTAGTTTCTGAGTCCTGGTCAGTACTGCTTTCCGAGTACATATTCCGAGATAAAGGCTCTGTCCTTCAGCACCTGATGTTTCTGGCATGCTTAGATTCAGATATTGACAGTTTGGCACGAGTTTGTTTTCCCACGGTTAGCTGCTTGAGGAACAAGGCAGTGTTTTTCATTTTTGTTCTCCCTGAGTCAGCACTTGTACCAAGTTGTCACTCAAGAAAATTTTACACACACACACAGGAGACCTTTATTTTTATCCTGAAAATCTGTTAATAAGGCTTCCCCTTGAGTAACTCCCCCCTGACCTCTTTTTCTGCCCCAGAAACATAAATAATTGTTCTTTTCTCTCTAGTGCCGCTTTTCTCATTTAAATAACCTCCACAACCATGTTGTCATCAGCTCTGAATAAAAGTGAACTCTGTGAAGTTGATTTTTCCTGCTTCCCATTGTTCACTTGGGAACCATGTTGAGTCGTCCACTTTTATTTGTGCGTTTACCTAAATTGGGGTCGGAAGTAAATTTAATCTTTGGGGAAATAGGTACAGGTAGAGAATGAAGGATCTAATGTTAAGGCAAACAATGAGATTTGACATGGAAAATTTTTTCCAGCGTTGTCTTCCTACAGATCAATGTGCTGTTACCTCTAAAGAAGAGTAGTAGGCAAGGACTCATGGAGTTTAATGTCTTTGTGACTTTGGAATTACTTTTCTTGATGATCCTGGGAGGGGTCAGAGGTGAGGCTCCTGCTTACTTTATCCCTATATCTGTCTTCTAGGTTCCCACTCCAGCGGGGTGAACACTGCTTCTTACTACGGCTGCTCAGAAGCACCATTGGAAGCTCAGGTATTAAAGGTGCTTTGGATATCTTGTTGCAAAAAATACATATACATATATCTGGGATTCAACAGTGGAAAAACAGAACAGACTGTAATGTAGAAATCTCTTTTCAGATCCAAACCACTGGAGCCTGATTCGAAGAAATAGGTGACAAAGTTCATATGCATTGAAGTGTTCAGACCAAAAAAGATACTTTATGACAATGGACAAAAGCATGTATGAAAGGTGACAACAGGAGAAAGGGGAGAAAGCACTTGCGTACCAATCATACAGACCTAAGATAGTAACAAGCAGGCATATTTGGAGAAATGGAATCAGAATTTTAGGAAGCGATGCCTAGAGCAGACCTGCAGAGGAAAAGGAGCCATTGACCAAAGAAAACACAAAAGAAAAAAGGAAAGGGAATGAATGAAGAAGGCAAATTGCAGGTGGTCAATGAGAAGAAAAGAAGTTGAGTCTTCCTCTTTTATTTGTGCATTTACCTGAATTGCCAGACTAGGGAGCGTGAAGTCTATGTGAGGTCAGAAGAGTTTTGTTGCTCTGAGGGGAGGAGGAAAAACAAATAAACTGTAGAACACTGTTCCAGTCACTCTCCCCACAGAGCCCAGGTTTGAATGTGGGATTTCCTGGGACAAACGATACTAATGTTCATACCAGGTTTAGGGAGGGAGCAAGGTTTAAAAAAATAAGACTTAAGCAGACCTGAGGGCTTATTTACATCTGGGTTCTTGAGACGGTGGTGATATGAGGCAAAAGAAAATGAGAGTTTAATCAGGCCTGGGGTGGTGGACTGGGGATAGGTGAGATCATAATCCAAATTAGGCTGGCAAAAGGAAGTGAGGATGAGGTCATATATTCGGGGAAGAAGATAGCACAGTCGTGTTTGGTGGCAAAAGAAGAAACTTAGGAGGAAAGAGCCAGCAGCAAAGACCATGTGTTCAATTGCCTCTTAGGGAAGAATGCTGAGAGTAGTCAAGGTCCCTCTCGGGGCACAGCTAATCATGAAGCTGTTGGTCTCCGGGTTTGTTGAATGCCTGACCTTGTAGCTCTGTGGTTTTATGACTGTCTCTTTCATGTCCTAGGCTGAATGAGTAAGGAGGTGACAGCCTCGTCTGACCCTCTCTCATGCCCCCCTTTCCCCAATAGTCCTCTTTGTTACATCTTCCTGCGTGGGCACCGTTGCTGCTGTTTCCTTTGGTTTGGTTCACCCCTAGGTTACTTTTCTTTGCCTCTGATTTGTTCCCTAGCAGATGTGGGCGCCCCAGCCAGCAGCAGAGAGGGTTCAGGGGAGCCACAGAGAAGCCCCTTCTGATGCCCCAAGGAACAAGCCGACCCCTTCCAGGCTCCAGGAACATCACAAAGCAATATGAAACCTGTTCATGAAAGGAGTCAGGAATGCCTTCCACCAAAGAAACGAGACCTCCCTGTGACCAGCGAGGATATGGGGAGAACTACCAGCTGCTCAACTAACCACACACCCTCCAGTGATGCCTCTGAGTGGTCCCGAGGGGTTGTGGTGGCAGGGCAGAGCCAGGCAGGAGCCAGAGTCAGCCTGGGGGGTGATGGAGCTGAGGCCATCACTGGTCTGACGGTGGACCAGTATGGCATGCTGTATAAGGTGGCTGTGCCACCTGCCACCTTCTCCCCAACTGGCCTCCCATCTGTGGTGAACATGAGCCCTTTGCCCCCCACATTTAATGTAGCGTCTTCACTGATTCAACATCCAGGAATCCACTATCCCCCAATCCACTATGCTCAGCTCCCATCCACCTCCCTGCAGTTCATTGGGTCTCCTTATAGCCTTCCCTATGCTGTGCCACCTAACTTTCTACCGAGTCCCCTTCTCTCCCCGTCTGCCAACCTTGCCACCTCCCACCTTCCACACTTTGTGCCATATGCCTCGCTCCTGGCAGAAGGAACCACTCCTCCCCCCCAGGCTTCATCCCCGGCTCATTCATTCAACAAAACCCCCTCGGCCACCTCCCCACCTGGGCAGCTGCCACATCACTCCAGCACTCAGCCACTGGACCTCGCTCCAGGCCGGATGCCCATTTATTATCAGATGTCCAGGCTACCTGCTGGGTACACCTTGCATGAAACCCTTCCAACTGGTGCCAGCCCAGCTCTTACCGCTCAGGAGGGTCAGTCTGCTCTGGAAGCAGCCCCTGCCAATGGACAGAGACAGCGAGAGAGAAGCTTAGTCAGACGGGAAAGCGAAGCCCTCGACTCCCCCAACAACAAGGGCGACGGCCAGGGCCCGGTGCCGGTGGTAGAATGCGTGGTGGATGGACAGTTGTTTTCAGGTTCTCAGACTGCACGGGTAGAGGTGGCGGTGCCAGCTCACCGAGGGACCCCAGACACCGACCTCGAGGTCCAGCGGGTGGTTGGCGCTCTAGCTTCTCAGGACTATCGTGTGGTGGCAGCTCAGAGGAAGGATGAGCCTAGCCCCCTCAACCTGTCCCATCACACCCCTGACCACCAGAGCGAGGGGCGCAGGGCAGCCAGGAACCCAGCAGAGATGGCCGAGAAAAACCAGGCCCGGGGGTTCTGCCCTCAGTCCAACCAGGAACCGGTGAAACATAGACCTTTACCCAAAGCGATGGTTGTAGCCAATGGCAACCTGGTGCCCACTGGAACCGACGCAGGCCTGCTGCCCATGGGCTCGGAGATCCTGGTGGCATCGAGTTTGGACACGCAGGCCAGAGCCATCTTCCCAGACAAGGAGCCAACGCCACCCCCCATTACCTCCTCCCATTTGCCCTCCCACTTCATGAAAGGCGCCATCATCCAGCTGGCTACCGGGGAGCTGAAGCGGGTGGAGGACCTCCAGACCCAGGATTTTGTGCGCAGTGCCGAAGTGAGCGGGGGGCTGAAGATCGACTCGAGCACGGTCGTGGACATTCAGGAGAGCCAGTGGCCCGGGTTTGTCATGCTGCATTTCGTGGTCGGCGAGCAGCAGAGCAAAGTGAGCATCGAAGTGCCCCCCGAGCACCCTTTCTTTGTCTACGGTCAGGGTTGGTCCTCTTGCAGCCCTGGGCGGACTGCACAGCTCTTCTCTCTGCCCTGCCATCGGCTCCAGGTGGGAGATGTCTGCATCTCGATCAGTTTACAGAGCTTGAACAGTAATTCAGTTTCTCAGGCCGGCTGTGCTCCCCCAGGCCAGCTGGGTACCCCCCGAGAAAGGCCTGAGAGGACAGTCTTGGGACCCAGAGAGCAATGTGACAGTGAGGGGAAGAGCCAGCCATCGGGCGAGGGCTCCCGAGTGGTAGAGCCCTCGCAGCCAGAGCCTGGTGCTCAGGCCTGCTGGCCAGCGCCAAGCTTCCAAAGATACAGCATGCAAGGGGAGGAGGCCCGGGCTGCGCTGCTCCGGCCCTCTTTCATTCCGCAGGAGGTGAAGCTGTCCATCGAAGGGCGTTCCAATGCAGGAAAATGAACCTCTCCCCCTGACCAGACTGGGGCTCCACCCCAGAACTGGGCCTCACCGCGAGCAGGCAGAGGATTTGCACATGTTGAGCAGGGAATGGCTCTCTTGGCAGTGAGATTGGGGGCGGGAGGTGAGGGGAGAGGAGGCATGAAGGCAGCCTCCCAAGGCAGGGTCTGTTGCTCATTACCCCGTGGCATCCTTCAGGACAGCCCCCGAGGATGCTGTGATGGGGAGCAGCAGGCCTGGGCCAGGGATGTAAGGGGGTGCATGCAGAATAAGAAACATTCCAAATATCAGGGCCTCCCTGTTCTTTCCTCCCCATCCCTAGCTCCTAAAAGGGGAAAATCAGGTTTGGGGAGCAGGTGGCAGAGGGAGGGAGCAAAGAAAGAGCCAAAAAAAAAAAAAAGATGATCCACAGCTTATAGTAGCAGTTCAACTGTCTGAAGTTTTTTTTGTTTTTGTTTTTTCCTTTTTTTTTTTTTTTTGTGGTGGGAGGGCAGGAGGCCCCATGGTTGGAATAAGGGGGTTCCCACCCAGAACTCTTCTTTTGAGAGCTGTGCACTTTAAAGGGTAATTTTGTTACACAGATGTCTGTGGCTGGTTTGTGGGGGAGGAGTTCTCATCCGCGGGGCTCCGGTTGATCCTGCGTCAGCCCTTTCCCATTCCTCTTCACCATTCCTTCCACGAACTTGTGGCGCCAGGAGAGAGAGAAGCCCCTCCCAGGTTCAGAGTGAAGTAATGCTTTGGCGGGGACCCAGTCAGGGGACTTGGGGAGAAAGAACATATGGCCAGGCTGAATGGGCTCTAGGCAGGTTTTTTGGAAAGGTAGCCGACTTAACAAAGCTCCTCCTACCCAGCATGCCAGACCTGCTACATAATTGTACCGAATCTAGTTGGTAATGGTAACTTCTGGAAGAACCAGTGGACCTTTTTCCCCAGGCCCTGCACCCCTCCCCTGTCTGTGTTGTGCCTAAGTGCCTGCGTGGCTCCCACCCTTCTGCTGCCCTAACCCCTCTGCATGGTTTCTTGACCTGGCCCTAATCTGTAGCTGCACTGCCTTTCCCCTTCTGCAAAACCAGTTTTGTCCGCTTGGACCAAGACCTCTAGTTTTTGGTGTGTAGGGGTCTCCCTGGTTTCCCCTTCAATTATATTAGCCGATTTTGAAAACTCAGAAAGAATCATGTCCCTTCTGCAGCAGAACAGCTTGGTGGAGAAACAAGATGATAACTGTGCCCTGGGTCAGGGCACATACAGCTGGTAGGGCAGTTTTTACACAGCTCCTCCCGTTTTAATTCCACTTCCTCTCCTAGCTGTCCCCTCTTACAGCCAGCTCTAAGGTTCTGGGATAGTCTTGATGACGTTTCAATACCTGAAGTCACCTAGATTTCATTTTGTGCTCGGGTATTCCTCTGCAAAGAGTATTTTCGATCTCAGTTGCATTTGCCCCTCTGTCTTAAACCCACATTTTTTTTTTTTATTTTTTTTTTTACAACTTTTAGCAGCAGCTCAGGCTGTGGGATTCTACTGGGTATTGAGAATTAGGCTCCCCCACCAGCTTTCAGGTGAGTGGGTGGGTTTTTTGTTTGTATTTCAGGGGTCTTTAGACTCTTGAAGCAACTCAGGGTATTGTCCACCCAGCTCTCTGGTGAGGCTTCTCCCAGGGTATGATCCTGGCATTTCCTTTAGAAATGTCTTCGGGGGGGTCAAGGCCTGGCCTGTCATCAGGAGTCTCCAACCTCTGAGGTCTGATCTCTGCTCTGTCAAAGACTTTAGGCAAGCCTTGTGACCTCTCACTCTTTCACTTCCTCCCCAGCTGCCAAATGGGGATAAATAATCTTACCTACCTCCTGGGGGGAGGCGGAGTTCTGAGAATGGAGTCATTCTTAGTGTTCAGGTGCTAAAGGTTGTTCTCCTGGGGGAACAAAGTGGCTGAAACTGGCTTGTTTTTCACAAGCCCTACACTCCACTGTTTAGTTCCTTGAGAGCAGTTACCTGGTCAGCCACCTTCTGGAGGCTCATCCAAAGGAAGCTGCTGACCTGACCGCAAGTACTTAAGTCTCTGGTTCACCTCGGAACCAAACACCAACCTTGTCTGGTGAACACTCAACCTTGTACTCATTTGGGATCATGCCCTTTCCCTTCTCTGTTCCCCCGTTCTCTCTGAATGCTGCTTTCTTTGGTTTATTTCCTACCGGGGGGGCCTCTGGGGCTGAGTCTTGAGGAATCTTCTCAGATGATGGCCGCTGGAGAAGGTCTTCTCTCTGGCTGTTCCATGAGCAACTCATCCCTAGGGATCATTGTTTGCATGGGTTTCGCAGAAACACCCTTCTTATAGGAAGGCTCATCAACTGAATAGAGTGACGTGCACACGGTAGATACTCAAGAAATGTCCATCGGGGACAGCTTCCTTCTTATGGGAGCAAATCTCTAACCAGATACCTGCCAAGTAGTTTAAATCAAATAACCCTCTACTGTACTCAGCCTGGTAACTTCCCCTTAATCCTGGAAAGAAAAGCTTGTGCACCTTGACAAGTTGGGCGCTGCCCTTTCTGCTGCTGTTCCTCTTCTGTCTCTTGCTGGGAAGGCAATACCAGCAGCTCCCCTGATACTGTGCCGTGAACATGTAGTATACATCAGTACTTGATTTTGTCAGCTGCAGAGGTGTCTTGTAAAATACGGTCTCCCAGAAAAAAAAGCTCTGTGCTGTAATCTGGGTCAGAGCTGTGGCATTCCCTTTACCGTTTCTCTCTGGTTCAGTCTTCCAGGCACGAGGAGTAAGAGTAGCTTATAGCATGTCCTTTCTTATAGGAATTTCATAAGTTTGCAAGAGATCTAAGTGATTTTGAGAGAATGAGCATTTTAGTGGGAAGCTGTCAGCTTTTGGGGGAATAGACAATTGAAGAAGGCCAGAGCCAGTCCCTTGTCAGGGGTAGGACATTCCCAGAGCTTAGGGATAGAAAGGAGCACTGCTAACTTTGGCACAAAGTAGAAATGCCACTTTGAAAGTAGTAGGGGAACCAGGTAAAGGATGGGTATTGGATCATCATTCCTATCAAGATTAGTGTACTTGGTGGTGGGGAGGGGGTTATATGGGGAAGCAGAGCCTGAAAGTTTAGAGCTGAGCACTCGTATCTATGCGGAGGGGCCCCAGCGGATCTGGACTGACCCTTCTATACTCTTGGTCCCAGTTAATCATTATGCCAAGGGCTTTGTCTGTGCTGCTTTGCCATTGCTGCTGTCTGCTCATTGTCCTGCCTGCTGCCCTTATAGCTCTCCGGCTTTCCATGTCTCTGGCCATATACGTGAAACCCAGGCATCCTTTCCATTCTCACCTGTGCAAGTGTTACTTCACAGCAGAGTCTCGGTGACTAGGAAGAGTATGGCTTGCTGCTGGCGGGCTGGTGAATCCAAAGGGAGGTGGCTTTAGTGCTTATCAGGAGCCCTTTGGCTCCAAACATCTGAGTGTCCTGAGGAAGAAACAAGCCGGTCCTGCTAGGAGGTGTTTTCTGTGTGTTAATTTCTCTCCTTTGTGGTATCTTGTAGCCTATTTTTTTAAATGAATGATGGGGAACCAGGTTAGGACCCGTGCCAGCATCCCAGGAGGTTCATCCGGCTCCAGTTCATCTGGTCTGGGGTTGGGAAAGGGTTTCCAGTTTGAAATAGCCCCGCTCAGTGGGTTTTGGTTTGATTTTTATTCGTAGGAGATGCACAGGTTGGTGGTATGATTGAAACTTGCAGCAGGCAGGCAAGAGTTGAGTGATCACACTGGAGATGAGGATGGACATGGATTCACTAGGAAAGGGCCTGGGTCCGTTGGAGTAAAGATAACCTGATTAATTGGCCATGGGGGATTAGGTCACAGTCTTAAAAGCAAAATAAAATAGGGCAGAGGCCAAGTTTTAGGGAGGCTTCTTGGCCTCCTAGGGCTAAGTTTACTAAACCACACGGAAGCTACAGTACTTTCCAGATGGGAAAAAGCGTACACTACAGTTGAAGAGCTGAACTGCTAAGTTGGATGTTGACCAGGAACCTATTAGCCCTTTGCTGGGAAGCCTTCACCCTCCAAGCTTCCATGGAGTAGGGAAGGCCTTCCACATTATGCAATAATAAAATAAGCACCTGGGTCTTTGCAGCTGTCAGTTGCTCTTTCAACTCTAGGATCATTGTTTGGACCGGAAGCCTGGTCTGGGCCCGAGATAACACTGGCCCTGGCGATGCTAGCGTTGACTGCACTCTCTCCTCACCTGCAGACTATGCACAGTGCCTGGGGCAGAAGGGAGAGAGGTGGTGTGGTTTGCCCTGCTGAACCTCCCCAGCAGGAACAGTAGTAATAAATGCACTTTTCACACTAAAGTTTCTTTAATAGTCCTGTTAAACCTAGATTCTCCCTCTTTAGATTGCAAACTCAAAAGTCTGTGTGGTCCCAAAGCCATTCTAACTGCAAATGCTCAGCAGTGAAGGTGGCCTCAAATTGGGTTCCCAAAGCCATTCTAACTGCAAATGCTCAGCAGTGAAGGTGGCCTCAAATTGGGTTCCTGCCTGCAGTATGTGTGTGTGGCAGCAGCCCATGTGCCTTTACCTATTGTCAAATTTGCAAGCATTTATTTCTGTCATGGGGACTGAGGTTCATCAGAGAGAGAGAGAGCGAGCACGAGTGTGAGCTGATGACACAGTGATTTCATACCCACTCCCTGGATAGGGAGTTTGCACGTGGTTGTGAGCTGTGAGTGGTTAGTGCATTGCTGGTATTACCGAAGGCAGAGTTCATCCCTCATTTGTTTAATACATTTGAGAGAATATTGTGTTGGGGGAGAAATCGACTGTTCTCATGGCAAACTTGAAGTATTAAAAATAAGGCTGTCCCCTACAACCTCCCTAGTCCGATACAGGATCCCTGTAGCCAAAAGTATATGTTCCAGCTGCAGAGGGCAAACTGCTCTCAGCTTGCACAGCACCTTAGGGGAGGGAAGAATATATGGATATGGAATGGGGTGGAGAAAGGATGGGAATGTCATTCAATTGGCTTTAGAGTCCCAAGGAATAGAGAAGGTGGGCACGGGGGAGGTCTGGATGGATCTGACTGGTGTAGGATTTCCCTGTAGATAAATTACCCCCAACTACCATTCCCAGTATGTAATGGCTGAATTAATATGTAATCAACCGCATTGTATCTAAAGCCTTAGAACTAGTCAGGTGCTCCCCCCACCCATACCATTTCTTACCCTCTAATCCTACCTGATCTTTAACAAAGCATTAATAATTCTAAGGATAATCTCTATTTTGTTGTGCTTTTTTGTAACTGTTTTAAATAAATCAATTTGTACTGTATATTTGTACTTTTGTGAGATCCTTTTTGCTGTTTTACCATTTTAAGTCTCTGTACTTGGCTACACACAGATTGTATTTTTATTGTTAATGCTCTTCTTATGGATACCTGCATTTAACTTGTGGACTATGTAAACACAATATATATCAATATCTATATATCTATATATCTATCTATATAAACTACTAGCTTTTCCTTTTGGTGTTTGCTCCTTTTTCCTATCCTAGCATTAGATAATGGCCATTGGGTGGGAGATAGAAACCCTTCGTGGGAGAGCTTGTACTAGAAAGCAGATGGTGCCCATTTTCATGTGGTGGATTCTGGGCAGATTATGTGACCTAGTCCTGAAGCGTGGCCTGCACATTTTGTTGCTGTGTATGTCAGACCCAGAAGTCTACTTATAGACTTAGATACTACCACAGTCAGTCAAAAGGACCTGTAGAAGTCTCAGGAATACTGCCAGAAATTGCTGCAGTAAGTCAGTTGCAATGATAGTTCCTGCTTCTTAGAAAGCTTGTTGCTGGTAGAAGTGAAACACTCGTATACAAGATAGTGAGTGACTCAGACATTTATACAAGATAGTGAGTGACTCAGACATTTACTATGTGCCACAAACTATCTTAAGTGCATTATATATTAACAATCACTTATTGCTAGTACTATTTCCAGTTCATGGATGGGGAAACCAAGACAGAGGTCAAATAACTTACCTGAAGTTACACAGCTATTAAATAGCAGTTCAGAATTTTAAGTCCAGGCATCTAACTCTTGAGTCTATTATAGTTCTGAAAATTAAATGAGATAATCCTTGTAAAATGCTCAGAATAATCTTTGACACATAGTGAATGCACAACCATTTTGAAGGATCCTAAGTAGGCCTTCAGTAAGGAGCTCTGAGAAAAAGGCATTTGGTTCAATTAAATACTTTCTTTTAAATGTCCAATACATCATAATAAGCTTATTGAAATTCTTGTACTTTTCAGAACAGAAATATTTCAGGGGAAGAATTAACCCTAGTTCAGTGGTTGGGGTGATGGGTCAGTTAACACTAAATAAATAGCCTTGAACGTATGGAGGTCAGAGAAGCGGCCAAGTTTCTTTGTTATGATATTGGAAGAGGTCCACATTCCTGGCATAGTTATTTTCTGGCTACAAGTTAACTAGGGCACTTCCTTCTGGACCTCGAGATCTATAATTATCTAGACTATACACAACCTTTGTTGCAGGCTAAGGAAAGTTCTGTGCTTGTTCTGTACCATCACAGAAGCTTTTTAGAAATGACCTCAGCTCTTGTCTCCTCCATGGTTTGGCAACAATACAAACTGCCAGAGTGGTCATTTTGCTCTAGCCCTGATCCACTATTGACTTGAGTTCTCATAGCACCTTAATTTTGCATTATCCTACCATGGTCCTGGAAAGTAAATAAAATGAACGACCTCTTCTCTCAAACATGAGTTTCTTGGTGCTATGGACCTTAATATTCCAGCTATTTCTATCAACATATTCCTAAGTGCCGCTGTCGGCTCTTTGGGATAGAATTTTAAAAGTTTGACAACTGGCTTAGTTGGTAGGGTGTCATCCCATGCACCGAGAGGTCACCAGTTCCATGCCCAGTCAGGGCACATGCCTGAATTGTGGGCTTGATTCCCCAGCAGTGGGCATGCAGGAGAGGGCTGATCAATATTTCTCTCTCTAAAAATAAATGGTAAAAACATTGAGGAAAAAAGTTTGACAAACTGAATTCTGCTGGGAAAAGTAGCCAGCACCTAGTCTAAATACCATATCCTCTTTAGAAAATGCCAGTTATGCCCCCTACTAGCGGGTGGCCACAAAGTTTTGCTAGGATAACCCCCTCCTACACACACACACCATGCCCTGCCCACCATGGGTCTGGGGCCTGAGGCCAATGCTGCACACCGAACCCAATTTGCTCTGTGTGTGTAAATTCACAGAGAGGCCTGAATGGATAACAATAGGAATTTATATTGGAACAGTGGGATCAGCAATTTTGCACAGGGAGTTTTGGGAGATGTTTACCATAGTCTGCCTGAAATTGGGACAAAACTGAACAAGTTGTTCTGGAAAATGTGAAAGCTGGTAGTGAACTCTTCTATAAAGCGAAATACTAACAAATTGATGAGGCTCTAGCTGAAAATATGGGACCTGTCAACAGATCTTGTTATACTGATGGTTGGCTGATCAAGATGATACTCAGTAACCCTTCAGAACTAGATGAACTGTGAAGAAGCAGATGAGAAATATACAAAATCCATTGAGGAGTGAAAATGGGACCCCCTGAATAAAGAAGTATGAAACCACTTTTTTAAAAATGAAAATGCCAGTTATGAGGAAAGGCATCTACTACTGAGTTTGACAAAGGTAAGTTAGGTTTTAATAGTCCTTCAGACTGTTAATTACTTTCTTTAGGGTTGTGGGACTGGACCCTCACAAAGTCAGCACCGGTTCTTTAATGTCATAGTTATGTCTCACCAACCTGTAACGGCCCAGATACCCAGGGACCTTTGCTTGGAGAGCCTAAGTTGAGGTGTACCCTCCCTGAGAAAAGAACCGCTGCCAGAGTCTGCCTGGAAATTCCACACAGGCCTCTTCCAGATCACTTCGTTTGCTAGAATGAAATTGAGAGAGAAGCAGGAAAGGGCCACTAAAGATAAAATTAATTTATTTGCCCTTACAACTCCATGGGCCACCTTGGGGCCCCGCAGTCCTACAGCATGCCCTGCAGCAGTGGGCTGGGGAGTCCATTTCTACGGAGTGCCTGCTCCCTTGTCCAGCCTTGTGCTGGTTTCCTCCTGACCCCTCATCCTGCTCCGACATGCAAGGAGTGCACAGGTCCACCTGCAGCAAACCTGGGCCCGCCTCTGGCAGTGAGGACAGGCCCCTGTGGGTGGCTGCAGCACTGGTCCCGGTGGGCGTGGGTGGGCGGGTGAGCAGGAGGGCGAGCGGGAGGGTGTCTGTGGTTCAGTGCAGAGAGCTGCTGTTCTGCTCCTCAAAGGCCATCTTGCCCAGGAGCTGGCTGTCCAACTCGACCCCGCTCACCGGGAGCTGGAAGAAGTTCATCTCGGCCGCTAACGCTGCCATGGCAGAAGGGTCCTGGCCAAACTGAGCTCGCAGCATCATGTCCATCTTCTCCAGCCTCCTCTTGAGCCGCTTGGCCTCCCGCTCCCGGATGAGCCGGGCCTGCCGCTTCTCCGGGGTTTCGTTGGCCCGCTTGAGCCTCATGGCCTCCCGATCCCGCTGCAGCCGCCGCGCCCGCTGCTCGTCCGTCTCCTGCATGCGCTGCAGGCGCTTGGCCTCGCGGTCCCTCATGCGCCTTACCTCCCGCTCCTCGGGGGTCTCATTGTCCCGCCGGCTCTTCTTGGCTGTGCGCTCCCGTTCCAGCCGCTGCAGCCGGACTTCCAAAGGCTCGTTCTGTCGACGGAGGGCCCACTTGCGCACGCTGGGGGTCTGGGCTTCCAGGAGCTTGCGGTAGGCGGCACAGTTGTTGCACACAAGCAGGATTCCGGCAGGGTACACTGGAGGACTAAAGGCAATGTCCTTCCCCTCGGCGCTGGAGGGGCCCTCACTGTGGGCTGGGGGTAGGGATTCCATATTAAGCACTTCAGGAAGCTTCTCACTGGGAAAGCAAACATTTGGGATGGTTAGTGTCACCTTCTGACAAGGCTCTGGTATTCAATTCTGACTTATTCTTGTCCTTCTTCACCAGTTGCTCTAATTTCACCACTAGGGGTCAGCTGGACTTCCTCTCCTTCCCTGCTCTTCTTTGGGCTAGGGTGTGCACCAAGTTTTAAAGCCCACCTGGAGTTAGAGACTGACCAAAGGCCACAGCAAGCCACTAAAAACCAGAGGAACCCTTAAAACAAGCCCTTTCTGCTCAAGCCAGAATGGTGGTGTTTGGCAGGCGCTATGCAGGGCAGTCCCGTGGCGGGAGGCTGTCCTTGAGGTAGAGGCTGCCTTCAGGGCAGGTACAGTCCACTGGCTCAAGCTCCTGCCCTGGCCAATTCTGCATCGCATGCTAGCTAGTGGGACTAGGACACAATTCACACTGGGCCAGTCGGCCTGGGACATAGGGACTATGTCCTCACATCAGGGTCCTTTCAGCACCCTCTAACTTTTCTCCATGCTTTCTCATGAATATTCTTGGACTTCCCCACCTGTCTTTCTAGGTGAAGATATTATAGTGATAGGGAAAAGAGATGGGAATTCATTTCTCTTTGGAGATAGCTAATGGAAGTGGCATATTTACTGGTCTCATTATTTGTATTTCCAAAGAGTTTAAGAATCAACTAGTTGCCTTTGCATTACTGATCTCTAGCCTTTTCTTTGACTTGGGAAAGCAGAATCCATACCCTGTGATTTGTTCCCAACACAAAAGGGTTAGGTGCCCAGCTAACCTGTTAAACGTGGCGTGGCTAGTGAAGCGGGCTCCACACACAGCACAGTTAGACCGCTGGTCCTCCGAGTGGATTAGGAGGTGGCGCCCCAATGACCCTGGGGAGCTAAGGGCCCGGCCACAGACAGGACACATATAGCTCTTGGCACTCACAACTGCTGCCGTGTGCTGTAAGACAAGCCTTAGTCTGTCAACTCACGCCACCTCCAAGACAACAGACACCCATTTAGAAACTACTTTGGGGGAAACGTCCCCTTTCCTTAGTCCCAGAACAAGGGACTTGCAACTATTCTCCCTGTTTAGCACCTGGAAAATTAAAACTTTCCTGTGCTAATGGACTTTCTGAAGGGCCAGGCCATTCAGACCACTGCTCACATTTCATTCGTTTGAGCTCTACTACTTATTGAACTGCAATTGCCTACTGGTTGAATTTGGTTCAATAAGTAGACAATTAATTAAGACTGTTGACTACAATCTGGGACATGTGGCTGAACTAAGGAACAATGGGTTCCAGAGCCGTCTTCTGAGCCTGGGAGAATTCATGGTTGGGATAATTTCTCTCTGACTGCTTGCCTCACATTGTCATTGGATCAGGGAGAAAAGAACACAAAAGTCTGTCTTGCCCGGCCAGAGTGGCTCAGTTGATTGAGCCTGGTCCTGTGCACTGAAGGGCTGCTGGTTCGATTCCCAGTCACGGCACATGCCCAGATTGCACGTTTGATCTCTGGTCAGGTGCGTACGGAAGGCAACCGATAGATGTTTCTCTATTTCTCTCCCTTTTTCTCTCTAAGCATGTTCTCAGGTGAGGACTTAAAAAAAAAAAAGTTTGTCTTATTCTCATCCCCTTACTTACATTAACTTTCTCCAATATTTCAGAAACATTTATGTTAACTCGTTTTTTCTTTTTTAAAACAAAGCCCTCATTATTAACAGGTGTTATTTTTTATTTCACTATTTAAAATATGCATTAAGTAATTTTTTAAATGGTACTTAATTTTCATAAGATGTCTGCATGGGAACCCCAGGTCATATTTACCCCGCATATTCCACTTATTCTCCAAAGTGTTCTGAGGACTGGAGTGAGTCTGAATGAGAACAACAGCCCAGGGTCCCTTTGGGAGCTGGAGGCAAAGGCTAAACAAGCTGCTGGCCCTCGAGTCCAGAGCACGCAGCTCCCCGCGCCATACCTGGTACACGTGAGCAATCAGCTGCTCCCGACTCCCACAGTCTAGTTGGCAGAGGGGACACTGGCAGAGTCCAAGTAAGGGGTCAGTATTCAAATTCTCTGTGACCTGCAATTCAATAAGTAGGCAATTCATTAAGACTGCTGACCAGTCTCTTCCCTGCCCCTGCTTCTTTTATAAGGTATCCTGTTATAAAAAATACAACCTGATATCACATATTATTCTCAGGTATCCATACAGACCAAAGAAAAAACTAATAGGGAGGTGGGAGTTAACTTGCACAAATCTTTATTTTCTCCAGGGTTTCCTGCCATGAGGGCATTGGCCTGCCCCAGAGAGAGCTTAGCTATTGTTTTCCCCATGGTAACCTGAAGGGAAAGGATTAGCTTTCCTCTTGCCATGCTTCTTGCAGGAATCTTCAGGAAGCAATTTAGTGAGGTAACATTTGGACTTAAATTTGCAAACATATTCAAGAGCACACCTCAGGAAGACAGCTAACAGCTTTGCAAAGGTGTCTTTGCAAAGTTTTGTACAGCTGTCTGGAAAGAGAGCTGAACATGGTGGGGTGATATGTAGGTGTCTGATATGTAAGTGATAAGAATTGTGTCTGAGGTTTGGATAACTGGTGCTGTGAAGGAAGAGGGCCTTCATATGAAGGCCCAGGAGACTGTCAGAGGCAAGACTGTTATATATGGATGAGAGGCATCAGGCGAACAGGAGCGTAAGGGGGGCTCCCGGCCTCAGGAGCCATTTGTCACTTGCCTCATGCTCTACCACTTCGTTCCCACCAACAGGCTGTTCTGCATTTTCTAACTCTTTTTCCACTTTGACCACCCCTCCATCTTCCTCTGATGTGTGGGAAGAGACTTCATCTTGTGTGGTCTCCTCTTCATCACCCTCACTGTCACCTGGAACACACAAACTGGTCACTTGTTCTGATTTTTGCAATGAATACATCTTGAGTTACTTTCCACCCTAGAGTTTGCAGTTATAATGGAAAACATTTTTAGATCTTCAATAATATAGTTTGCATCCGTGCTTAGTTGGGTATAAATCATGTTATGTGGAAAGTTACAGCTGTTGTTTATAATGCCATATAAACACTAAAGAGAAAATCTGAGGCAAAACTGCATTGGGAAATATCCTGTACATTATCATAAAAACAGTTACTTCTTACCCATGGTTCCCAAATATCTCACACTTCAAATCACAACTCCTTCATACCTCACACCATGCTCATTCCCACAACACAGCACCTCTGATTTACCAACCCTTCTCACTGATTTTATTACCTTACTTTTCTCCATAAAACCCCACCCCACACAATTTCTCCATGGTGTCACATATACTCTTCTGTTCTGAGTCCCACTAATCTGTCCTCTCCCAGCAAACCCCAAGGCACACTTAAACACCAACAAGTTTTTCTTTCCTCTAATCAATAAAGGAGGCAGTAGTAAATTAGGTTAAAATGATGTCATTTTATAAGGAAAAGGCTGTTCAGTACAGTGGAAAATTAGTGCAGCAAACAACCTCAGGCAGTTTGTAGCAGTATTTGACTCACAGTGTTCTTATTACTCCGCTAGTAACTCAGCATTCTAGGCTAAATAAATCCGTTGTTTCTGTTGGTTCTTTGGATTATCTGATGGATGCATTAAGTAGAGGGAATAGGTTATTCTTTACTTTAAAATGAATATAATTTATTGGGACTAAAGTAAGAATTGAATGTTTTCGTTTAGGGAGCAGGATGTGGCTAAGGGGAGGACAAGGTTTGTGGGAGCTGAATTTCTGCCCTATTATTTATAAAATAGGGAGAAATTATTTTTTTGAACAAGAAACCCACCATTATAAAGGGAGTTCTTTCTGAAAGAAAAAAAAGTGCTAGTACTTTGAAGATCCCGAAAGGAAGCCAAGCCAAGAGAAGCTACCAGACTCCAGCACCAATCCCACCTGGCTCCTGGGCCCCTGGGTCTGACTGTAAGCAAGGGAGAAATACAGAGAGAGAGAGTTTCACTAGTCTCTCTGCAACGGCAGTGAGATTCAGCTTTCCTAGCCAACCGTGCTGTTGTCTTCTCTCTTCTATCCCTTGCACAATTTCTAAATCCACCAGTATCTGGGCAAAACTGGTTCTATTCTCTTTCTTCTTAAAAAAATCCAGTCAAATCATCTGTTAGTAGTTATGTGTGTCTCTGTTAGATACTCCACTTGGTTGGTATACTGGATCTGGCCTTCTTCCCAAGCCCAAAGTTTAGTTTGAATTCATCTCAGTAATGAAGGATTGGCACAGATTCAACCACACCAGACTTTCTCACCAGCTTATCTGGAATACTTGTAAGCTTAGTCCCATGGTCGGCAAACTGTGGCTCGCGAGCTACATGCAGCTCTTTGGCCCCTTGAGTGTGGCTCTTCCAGAAAATACCATGGCCTGGGCGAGTCTATTTTGAAGAAGTGGCATTAGAAGAAGTTTAAGTTTAAAAAATTTGGCTCTCAGAAGAAATTTCAATGTTGTAATGTTGATATTTGGATCTGTTGACTAATGCGTTTGCCGACCACTGGCTTAGTCTAAGATAACAATGCATCAAACACATTTTTGTAATTTATCAAAAATCCAAATGTATCTCTCTACTAGAAAGATTTTTTAAAAAGGAAAAAAAAAGAGTATGCTATCCAGAAAGATGCTGCATCTTTTCTAGGATGGAAACCTGTTAGACTTTTATAGATGTTGCCATTCCCACCTGTTACTCAAACTGATGGCTCCCACAGGTTTTCTAGAAATATGTGGGCTTATTTTTCTCTACCTGAGCAATTAATTATTAAAATTTTTTTTGTTAAATTAACAGTTTGAGTGGAAGCTGTAGTTCTCAGAAGGTTGCAGAACTCTCCCTCTTTGTTCTTTCTCAACCCCACATGGAAAGAAAAATCTGAAATCCCTCTCTGAATTAACACTAATAATAACCAGTAAGAATGAAATCAGTAAAGTGTGGAAATCATCATAGAAAATAACACATCTCAAAGTGTATGTGTTCAGGCAGGTCATGGAACAGGCGATCCACTGGGCTCGTCTGGCTACCAGCCACTGTCTTTCCCATCTTTTAACCACAGGGATCTACTTAGGACTTGGTGTGGGAAGGGAAGACCTTGACATCAACATTTTATATGATACATAATCTCATTAATTTACAATATCTCTTGTATAACATTAACAGTAGGCCCTCAAGCAAAAATTTCCATTAATGCCATTCTTACATTTTATTAATTGTGAACAAATAGATCCGAGGAGATGGATTTTTTTCTCTTCACTTGACCTAAACCAAGGGCTGCTTGGGCCCTGTCTCTCACAATCATCAAAAACCTATCTGTGTATGGTACTGTGCCAAGTACTGCAGTCCATGAGTTAAAAAAACAAACCAACCATCATGCCAAACCTGTTCTCGCTCTCTGGATAAGAATATGCCCACAGACCTTAGAACGCCTTTGGGAACACTGAGGCTCCACAAATCTCCTTCTTCATGTCTTCCTCCCAACCCCATGCACAATCCCCAGAGCACACACACTCCGATAATTCTTCTCCCATTGCCCTGAGTCATTACCAGAAGGTGCAGAACTCACTGCTACTGGAGTCCTGGTCTCTTAGTTGTTGGATAGCTTGTCGCTGACCGTCAAGGTCTCCAGGAAAATCAGTTTTCATCATCGCCTGGCGGGCTTGCTCTTCTAGCCCAGCAAATACTTGATCCCCTAGTGGTCACAAGGAAAAATAGTCAGGCCACCAGCTGGACAGCACATCCTCAGGCAAGCTAGTTGGAAAGTCAGACCGTTCAAAGGGAGGCGGCAGGTACCCTGTGGTGGAGTCATCCATCTCCAAGTCAGCTTGCTGCCTACAACTGTTTCTGAGCTCAGCTACTCTTCCGGGTAAGCCAGATGCTCTAGAAAGCATCATATGCTTCCCTTAAATCGTCCTAATCTTTACTCCTTTTTAAAAGGTGATCAATTGCTACTTTATAAATTTAGCTTTAGATTCTCAATTCCATTTACAACCTTCCATCAGGATTGGTGAGACAGAGGCAAGAGGAGACAAAGGAATAGGATAAAGATATGGCAACAAATATGGGCACAATCTGTGCATTTTAAGGTACTAGCATTATGCCCTGAGTTAATGTCTATCTCTTGACTATAAACCAGTGCTTCCAATAATCCATCTAGATAACAGTATATAATCCCGTCTTTCATTCATTCTCCTTAAGACATGCTCTGGAAGTTCTTCCTTGACTTCCTTTCTAATGCCTATCAGAATTATCCAGAAGCAAATCAACAATGAGTTGAATAATGGATTAAAAGGAGAACACACTTCTGCTAAGGGACACACTTCCTGAAACATGCCATCTAATTTGCAACAAATATTTCATCTGGTGTCCTGGGTCTTTGTTTGTTTGTTAGCATGCAATATCCAAAAGCCCTAGACCTGTCCTTGATTATACACTTACTTCTGATGAACTCTGCCTGGGATCTGTGTGGCTACTGAAGAGTTAACATTTAAGTGTTCTTTTATTTCCAAGAGGCCAGGCATAAGGAGAAAAGAGAATTGGGTTTCTTGAGGTTTCCATTATCTCAGTCAGAGTGGAAACTACAGTCCCCATTCCCCAGCTACCAAGAGAGAATAATAAAAGCCCTAGTGAAAAGATTGACAATAGACCAATAGCGCTTTCTTACTGAGGAGAGAAAGGGGAGTAAACAGGCTCAAGTTCCAAGGAGACAATGATGTAGGAAAAATGAACAGGTTAGTTGATCTACTAGTCCTGAGGCAATGAGAGAATGGATGTGAAGTAGACTTCATGGGATTACTTAGGCATTCATTCAGCAAATATTCATGGAGAGTTTACTATATGCTAAGTGCTGAACACTAATAATAGCTCCAGATTCTATGTTAAATGATTTATAGTTGTTACCTTACCTTACTTCTCTGTTAATTCTATGTGGTAGGTATAACTACCCACATTTTACTTAGGAGAAAACTAAAGTCTGTAGTGGAACTAAGTAATCAAACCTAGGTTTGCCCAACTCTACTAGCCATGTTTTTAAACTGCTTTCTAGTAGTGATATAAGCAGAAGGCTAGGCGCTTTATCATAGTAGTTTTGCTGAAAACAAATGCTGTCTCTGAGAAGAATGGCTCTGATCCTAGTGATACTGTTATCTTCATATCATGAGAAACTGGTAACTATAACTCAAATATCAAAATAATGTTCTCAGGACCAGTATATGACAACAGGAACCATCATTTTGATGGTTCTGATACTATGTGGGAGTACCATGCCTGGGTCAGAGTAACTAATATTATGGGAACTTTGACTGATACTGTGAATGGGAGTAGAGGTGGTTAGAGTTCAAATGTATTGCAACCAT
This sequence comes from Pipistrellus hanaki, assembly GCF_964339955.1. Classification (NCBI taxonomy): domain Eukaryota; kingdom Metazoa; phylum Chordata; class Mammalia; order Chiroptera; family Vespertilionidae; genus Pipistrellus; species Pipistrellus hanaki. Next base: position 14,525,046 of record NC_140517.1, on the reverse strand, counting down.
ACAGCCCTCAAGTAAAGGAAAAATAAGCTGCTTTAAGTCTACTTTCATAATATCCAAGATGACACACTGGATTTTAATTACTGCTAGGGAAAGCAAAAATTGAATTGTGTTATTGTGAATTCTCTTCTTTCTTTGCAAAAGTAAAATATTTAATTTCTCCACGTTGGTTCCATTGTAATCACAAGACCATGGCCAACTGGAATAGTTACTGAATTCTTCTGGGTATATGCATGTTTTCAGACCTGGTGGCTATGGGCAGATATGGCACTATCAAACGAGTTATGTACCAGCATATAATTAATTATCAAGGGACAGATCATTCTCATCAGTGATACTGCTCATCTCTAAAGGAACCTCGCCAGAAACCAGCTAGGTTTATAGCATATTTAGAATATATACCTCACCCCCCTTTCTATTAGGAAATCAGCATTGGATTAGTAAAAAGGCATCTAAAAGTATATGTCCCTTTCAATAGCAGCTAGTACTTCAGTTTGGTCTCTATCAACGGGAGCTTAAATTTTATCTTTGTCTGTTGATGTTTAAATATTTAGGCCTTCCCAGAACAGAGAAGGGTCTATTCCATAGAACTTCCCTCGCTAACACTTTTTGCTCACCTAAGCAGTCTACCCTAGGACAGGTGGAATGAACTAATTGTCATTCCTTTTTGGCAGTTTGGAGAGAAAAGCTGTGCTCTTGTATTTTATTCTGTTCCTGGCTTGAGAAAAGAGGCTAAGGTAAACTTTATTCCTATTTTAAACATCAACTAAAGCAAACTATATAAAAATCATTAAAAAAAAGACGTGATTTTTGGCAGACCTCATAAGAAAAGATGTGTGAATAATCTTCCAGTAGTCACTATTTATTTAATCCCTAAAATATGGCTGTCCAGAATTATCCTTTCACCAGAAAGCAGTGATACTTGCTAAAAGTATGTCATAATTAAGTATAATGTGATTCATAGATACTAGTGATTAAGAAGTGTTATACAATTGCCTGCTTGTATAATGTAGAATCATTTCCTTGTATCTTGAGACTGTTGGGTAGGTTAAAAAAAATCCTGTAATCTCTAGATATTAATGTAGGGCAACAATCTTATTTAACGTGGGTACTTATTTGTCTATTAATAGTTGAGAATAAGTCATCTATGATCCCACAGTAAAAAAGCAAAGTGCCACTTCTCCTGTTTTTAGTATAAAATCAAGATACTATTTGAGTCCTAGCCAGTTTGGTTCAGTGGATAGAGTGTCAGCCTACGGACTGAAAGGTCCCAGGTTCAATTCCAGTCAAGGGCACATGCCTGGGGTTGCGGGCTCAATCCCCAGTGAGGGGCATGCAGGAGGCAGCTTATCAACGATTCTCTCTTTTTCATTGATGTTTCTATCTCCCTCTCCTTTCCTCTCTGAAATCAATTAAATACACACACACACACACACACACACACACACACACATACACACACACTATTTGATTTGGTTAAGATTTTTCAAACCAGATAAAAACAAAGCTATACAAGCAAGTTTGTGAAACAGATGAGAAGCTGAGATGAAAGTTATTAGAAAGACAAAGATTTTACAATTCTCTTTATTGAGTCCTTGGTGCAGTTAAATGCATGGATGGGCAAAAGTAGGCCTATAGTTGTTTGTATGAAAAATAACAGAATAATTAATAAGAATATAAGAATAAACTGCCCCTGATCAGGTAGCTCACTTGGTTGGAGCATTGTCCTGATATGCCAAGGTTGCAGGTTCGGTCGGGCACATACAAGAGTGAGCCAATGAATGCATAAATAAAGAACAACAAATTGCAGTTCCTCTCTTGTTCTCTCCCTTCTTCTCTCTTTAAAATCAATTAAAAAAAAAAAGAAGAAGAAGAAGAAACTGTGTTTCATATACTCATGCTTTAAACCTACTTTTATCCTTCCAGTAAATGCAGTTTCTTGCTGACTGACATTAAGGATAGCAGCTGAAACATATCCTAACAGCAGATGTTAAATTCAGAAAAGACGAGTTAGTATTGGGAGTGAAGAGCTTAGGATTCCATTTCTAGCTGACAGTCTCTTAATCCAAGGTGTGATCACATGTTGAGAACATAATCATTCACCTCGCAGGGACACTGAATGAAAATAAAACAAACTGCACTTTTTAGAAGAGAAGGGACTACAAATGCATTTTTCCTACTTCTCTGTAAAAGCTGAAAAGCTTTTTTAAAAAATACATATTTTATTGATTTTCACAGAGAGGAAGAGAGAGGGAGAGTTAGAAATATCGATGAGAGAGAAACATCGATCCGCTGCCTCTTGAACACCCCCCACAACCAAGGTTCGATTCCGGTCAAGGACCCCTCAGTCCGCAAGCCAACGCTCTATCCACTAAGCCAAACTGGTTTCAGCTGAAAAGCTTTTAATTAAAGTTGAAAGCTTATGAATATACGTTGCAATCTGAAAACAAAAGCTCTTCAGAAAAAGTTTTCCTTTTCTTAGTGGTTTGCTTGGTATAAAGACACCAAATGAGAGTGTACGAGGCACTCTATTTTCAACCTCTCTAGAAAGAGTTGACAAAAAGTTATACTCAGAAGGAGTAAGATGAGGAAGGTCTAATAGATTTCAGCCCTTCAGCAGTTTCTCTGTGACTAACAAATCTGGGCTTTTATTCCAAAAGCTCTCATCAAGTCTATTAATGAGCTGGGCAAAACCCAAGAGTCTGCCTGAATATTTCTGAGATACACAGCCAGTCCAGCGGAAAGCCAAGTAAATGTCAGAACAGCCTGCCCATTGCCTCTGAAGTGAGTCGGATAAACGCTGCCAGCCTGCAGCAGTGGGGTTCTTAACAGATTCTTTTAGGTGGGCTTTGAGCTGCATGCCACACAGTCTTCTTCTTTCCAGAAGGCAGGGCTAATGGAGCTCAGCCATGACTCTGCCCGAGTGCCAACTGCCTTTGATGCTGAAGCAGAGCTTCGGCAGGCTTTCCTGCCTCCCAGACCCCGAGTCCATCCCATTTACTTTAAATGGACAAGCAGCATTAAATTCAATACATTTAATTGGTTCCATTTCACTGAAAGGAGGGAGGAGACTCAAGTGTTTAGAAGGCTGAAATGCCCAATTTCTATTTGTCATTACTGTCATGAGAAGATGACCTTTCAAAACAGGTAGGATCGGCTTCAGTCTCCAAAGAGTAAATAAACAGGAGACCCCCTTGGAGACCAGCCAATCCCACTGTCTTCTTCTTTGGTCAAGCTTAAGTCAATCACCCGAGAAGCCCTCAAGTTCCCTGCCCAAATGCATCACCGAAAATAGCCCCTCCTTGGGTCTGCCTTTTAGTGGCAGCTGAGCATTTGTTCACAGCTCTCCTCATGGCACCACCAGAGAGGCTGCAAAGTCCCACCCGCTCCACCACAATGTAATGTTCCCTTGCTCCGGACACTGCATTTCTGCAGCTGCGGTAGTGTGATATTCTGTCCTTGTCCACGGCCTGACTGTCCATCTGTTTTCCTACTCTAATTCCAGCTCGTCCCGGTTTGACTGGCTATGGTGGGAGGAGATGCAGCTGATGGGTATGTGCCATGTGGACATGGGCACAGGACACACAAGCCTTTACTGGCTCCCCTTGGCCTTGCCACAATCATGCTATCATCCACCTCATCTTTCCTCAAATCTAACCAGTCTCTTTGGACAGGAGGTTTGTATAGGTAAATACCCAACCCCTGTGACTGCCTTATTCGTGAACCCATCATCTCTATTAAGAGTATCTTTCCTGCCGAAACCGGTTTGGCTCAATGGATAGAGTGTTGGCCTGAGGACTCAAGAGTCCCAGGTTTGATTCCGGTCAAGGGCACGTTCTTTGTTGCGGGCACATCCCAGTAGGGGATGTGCAGAAGACAGCTGATGGATGTTTCTCTCTCATCTGAAGGCCAGGCCATGTTCAAACTTCATTCTGTAGACAAAAAGGAGCTACTAAAATTTTTAACAGAGAGAGTGAGTGACATTGAGAATGTCACTATCCCTCTCCCTTCCTCTCTGTAAAAAAATCAATTATATATATATATATATATATATATATATATATATATTTTTTTTTTTTTTTTTTTTTAAAGAGTACCTTTCCTGCCCTGTCTTCTTGGGGTCATGTCTGTGCCTTTTATCAGTCAACACTCACCTTCAACCAAAGGAGAAGATAATCCTCCTAAGTCACTGTGTTGTATTCCCTATGCTAGAGATGCTTCATTTTCTCTCTCAACGATCCTCCCATTTAGTCCCACTACATTTTACTGTTTAGCAACAATTTCTAAATCCTTCTTAAACCACTCACCTTTATATCAAGCAGCCTTCCACATTCACCTAGAGCAGTGGTCGGCAAACTGCGGCTCAGGAGCCACATGCTGCTCGCAAGCCAACCGTTTGCCGCTCTGTTGACTAATGAGTTTGCCGACCACTGTCATATACTACCCTTTACCTCTTTGCATACAATATGCCACAATTGCCTAATCCTCACAGCTTCAACAACACAGTAACATTTAGTCTAGTCCAGTGGTCGGTAAACTCATTAGTCAACAGAGAATTAACTGTCTAAGGAGGTCTGCTACCCTAATCTCATTCTCTATAATATGTTGAAGTTCCCTTAATTCCTCTGCTTCTACTATTTTCTCTCTTGAAATTACCCAATAAGACAAGAAAAGGTACATAGTGCCTGGCATACAGTATCTTTTTAATAAATGTTGGTCCTCTTAACTTCTTGTCTATCTTCTCAAATGGATTTATTTTCTTTAAAAAATATTTCATATATTATACCACTGAATTCTCTTCAAATGTTATTGTACTTGATTTAGTCAATCCTCCATAATAGGGAGCTATTCTTCTCTTTTATAAATATTTAGGTGAGGATGCTTATCTCTTCAGATCCCTGATTGATTGTCTCGGTCCTACATAGATATATTATTATTAATTTGATAAGGTATTTTAAGGTACTCAAACACTCTCTATGAGCAGTGCCAGAAGTTGAGAGGGATAGCAGGAAATATATATGCCCTTTAGAAGTTTACAATCCAATTACTAACATAAAACATACACTCAAAACTATTGAGAAATAATGCAAGGCAACAGTGCATACCTGGTCTTCCTATTACCTCGTATGATCCATCCCAAAACACTGCATTCTCAACGTCACTCACTCTCTCTGCTTAAAAACCTTCAGGAGCTCCTTTTTGTCTATGGAATGAAGTTTGAACTTGGCCTGGCCTTTAAGACTCTCCAATGGCCTTTAGGCCTGCTGGCCACAAGTTTGACACGCTTGATGTAGAGTTAAACATCTCCAACCTCATGTCCTATGACTTCTGGACAAAATGAAACTTCTGCTTCATCCAAAATTTCCTTGTCCCCTGAACATATCACATGTACTTCCTCTTACATCTTTGCTCACCCTCTCCAATTTTACTTCTCCCTTCCTCTTTTTAAAAAGTTCACTTTACCTTAGCTTTTTGGGCTCAGTGAATAGAGCATCAGCCTGTGGACTGAAGGGTCCTGGGTTCGATTCCGATCAAGGGCACATGCCCGGGTTGTGGGCTCGATCCCCAGCAGGGAGGCATGCAGGAGGCAGCCAATCAATGATTCTTTCTCATCATTGATGTTTCTCTCTCTCTTCCCCTCTTTCTCTCTGAAATCAATAAAAATCAATCAATAAAGAAATAATCACTTTCTACCTTCTAAGACCCAGTTCAAGTTCATGGTCTAGGGCTTCTTCCATCAAGCATTCCCTTGCTACCTCAGTCTACGATGCTCTCTCCCTCCTCTTAACTTCAATAGTATAAAGTTTGTATAACATTCCTATTTGACACTTAGCATATATTATCAAATAACGGCTACATTATAGTTTTATATATCCTTTTATTGTTTTACAGCTCAGGCATCTAGCACAAGACTTTTCACAGAATAGATATCCTATAAATGTTTATTATATGAATAATAAGAATGAAACAAACACACCTACTCCCAACACAGTTTTCTAACACCTTCTCTAGCAAACAAACACACTTTAACTCCATCATGTTCAATAACTTTAACCCTTATTTTTTCTTCACAAATTAGTGTAAGCCTCTAACCTAAATCCAGATTCCTCTTCCATTCCCATCCAGATTCCAGAAGACAAAGCCCAGTACTCACAGTGAACTTTATTTGGATTTGTCTGTTTCCGACGGGACATGTTTCCCTGATCCAACAGCTCTGGCCTTTCCCAGTTTCACGACTGGATGTGTTACTACCTCCTTGCAGGGTGCTGACCTACAAGAAAAAGGGATATAGTTAGCACATGTCATTTTGCCCAGATATCATACAAACTTAACAGATAAAAAAGATTTTTAAAAATAGTTCTTAAGTGTATCAAAGTCACCATTTATAAATAACTGGACTCATTAAAGAAAGAAATTCATAAATCTCTGGCACATCAAGGTCCCAGGAAGTTTAAGAAGGGACTCCTTGAGAGGATTTAGAAATTCCACTCTAAAACTACCTATGGAATCCAGAATACTATTGCACGCTCGTGATCAGGATAAAAAAAGGAAGCAAGTAACTCGAGCAATCAGTGTTAGTAGTGCCGTGGCTCAAAGGAACAAATCCCTGTGAGCTGTGAAAGGAAGCAGCAAAGGCTAAGGAGGGTGGCAGCTCTCATGCCCACTGGAAGCCAAGCCCCGCGGTCCTCCCCAGTGGGAGCCTCCAGGCGTTACCTCACCTGGAGGTGACAAAGGCATCATATCCCCCAGACAAGAAAACATCTCAAAACAACACAGGGAGCAGAGCCAGTGTTTAGTGATGCCGGCACAAGCGCCGGGCACTGGGGATGACAGGGCACTGAAGCCAGTCAGACTTCCGATGCTGAAGACGGGCTCTCGCCAGAACAGCCAGATGCCATCCACGTGGCTGAGCACTCATTCGGCACCCCAACGTGGGACATCAACCTGGCCCCGCTCGCATGCTCTGGAGCGGTGGTCACAGTTAGTGACTTTAGTGCCTCTTCTCAATCCAGCCTCTACGCAGCAGAGCGATCAGTGGGAGAAACAACGAGAAAAGCGTGTCAAGGGAGCAGTGCTGCAGAGACATGCGCTGTTTCCCTGGAACAGGAGGGCATGGATCTGTAAGCCTGGAGGTTCCCGGTTAGTTACAAGACTTTCCCAGCAGTCAGTGTTGTTAGAGAGCCTGAAGTGCATTAGTACCGGAAGCTGTGAGATTTTCTTGGAAAGATCAAGTGAAGAAGAAACAGACTGATTAAAAAGATCTAGATTCCTTTTCCTACCAAAGACAAGAGTATGGATCTGGTCACCCTTTAAGCTTTCTTCCCGTTCCTGCCTCCTCAAAGTATATGCACAGCGAATGAGCAAAGATAAAATTGTAGAGGCATTATGAGAGGCGACTCCTAGCTATGCTGTGAACTCCAGAACTCCTCTATGTAGCTAGGAAGGACCTGAGACCTGTAATCAGATCCTGCCTCCCCTTACCAAGAGAAGAAAGAAACCGCAAATGGCAAAGACAGGCCTCCACAGGAAGTGGCAAAGGAAGCAGCTTTCAGGCAGTCTTCTATCATATCTGCATATCAAACACAGTTCTTTTTCAGACCTTTAATTAACAACCAAAAAAAAAAAAAAACACAACAAAAAACAAAACTCCAAATATACATAAAAATCAATTTTAACTATTTAGAGCAGCGGCTGCCAACCTTTCGGACCTCACCTCACGAACCACCGGCTAGCGACTAGCGACGCTGATTTAGAGGGCAGTGTGCTGAGTGCTAATGCTAATGGTGTATGTTCTCCATTCTAAGTTTCGTGTAGATCATTTCTTTCTAAAAAGTAGTTATTTTATTAATGAAAGCAGTGAAGGAATTTTACACTTTGGGTACTATGCACTTTCCCTGTAAGTCTATGGAATCGGAAAGCAGAAAGCTGAATGAAATGCAGGTTGTCTTTCATTTTTTGTTGTTGTTGTTGTTATTGTTGTTCTAACATTTGCAGAGCTACACCTACTCTATTGCAGAAGGAAAATACGAAATCTTAATGAATCTTTAAATTTTCGCTCCATCAAGATCAGAAATTGAAACTGTGGGATAAAGGTACTATTAAAGATCCTTCTGAAGGAAGACCAAATAACGTGACTTTCCGGTCATCTATTCCGATCATCTTGGTGAGGCAAGAGTTCAATACTAAAGCTACTATCGGACACGGAGGAGCATCTGCGTATTTAAATTGGCAGTGTCCACTGCATCTCATAATCCTCCTAGTGGCCAGATGGGGAATTGACCAGATGGTACCCAAAGGAACTTCACACCTGAGGGATTTAAGGGAAAATTAAGCAAATACTCTCCATCCCTCAAAAAAAGAAAGCCTGTAGAGCAGAGGACTCTTGCAAATAAATAAATAAATAAATAAATAGCACTGAAAGTACATTCTTAACCACACAAGATCTCAGGGCTTTTGTAGGCACCAAACGGTAATGAAATCCATAGGCACGCTGGCCTAAAGGCCACTCATTCCATTTCACTTTTTAACACTGCCCGAGTTCCCAAGCCCGAACCTGAAACCAACACAAAAAATGTCAACGGAGAACCGCCTGGACATCACCATCTCCAAGAAAAGCCGGGATAGGAAAGAAAGGTAAACTGGTGCGATTTAAATCTACAAGGGGATTCGATTGGGAAAAAAAAGGAAGGCAGCTTTTTGTCTGTCTTTTAGAACGAGGTTCAAAGTCCTTGGGGGCGGGAAGGAGGAGCACCGTCTCCCCCACAACACTGTCCCCTGCCTCTCCCACAAGTGTTAGGTTGCAGCTTCCAGGACGCACCACGGACTTTAGCAAAAAAAAAAAAAAAAAAAAAAAAGAACAAAAACAAAACGGGTGAAAGCCAAGTTCTAAGAAAAAGAGAGTGCATTCCCCACCTCCAGCTCTTGGTGCGTTCCCCACGGAGGAAAAGTAAACTCGTCCGGATCCCAGCTGATTTGTATCTGCCAGAGAAGGAGAGAGCACAAGAAAGCAGCTGATCGCGTAGCCAGCCAGCCGCCGCCTCCCTTCGGTCCGGTTCGGTCAGCAGCGGGTGTCACCATCAGCCGAGGAGATAGATGGTCCCTTTGGGCTTCCGGCAGGACGAGCCAGGTGGATCCCCGGGAGAAGGATCGGCCCCAAAAGCCAGCGGAGTGAGGGGGTCCTCCGCAGCGGCTCCGACAGACCAACCCTCATCAGACAGCACCGTCTTGTCCGCGGTCTAAATTTAGCAGCTTCCCCGGGAGCCGGCGACACGGACCGATACCCGGGTCTGCCCTCCCACGCCCATCCTCCCTCCCTCCCTCCCCACCTCCCTCCCCGGCTCCTCCCCGCCTGTCAGACGCCGGGGCCGTCCCGGCTGCTCCCGGCCGAGCCGGCCTGGGCCCGAGCCGGGAGGGGCGGCTGCACCGACGTCCCTCCCGCGCCCCAAAGGAGGAGTGACCGGGAGGGAGGGGAGCCGGCCGGGGCCCGCCGGACTCGGGAGACCCGGGCAGGGAGGGGGCTGGGTCGGAGGAGCCTGGGCTGCCCCCACCCCCAGGCCGGAGCGAGCCCCTCGCTTCCCTCCGGGCAGACAAAAGACCGACGGCCGGGGACCCGCATCCTCAGCCCGGCCCCCGGGAGGGAAGGAGTCGGGGGCGGGGAGGGGGGGTCTCTTTACCCGGCGCCTCGGCTCCGGGTCCCTGGGCCCCGCCTCCGGACAGACGGACCGCCGGACAATGGGCCCCGGGCTGCGGCTCGGGCCGGCCGGGCCGGGCTCTCCGGGACCGGGCCCCGCAGGCAGGCGGAGGGCAGCTGCGGGCCGAGCCGAGGGGCGGTGGAGCCGAAGGGGGGCGGCGCTGCGAGACGGACAAAGCCCAACGGCAGACAGACGGACGGACGGAGGGGGAAAAGATGGCGACGCGGGCGGCGGGAGCGCGCTGCTCGCGCACCGCGGCGAGCGAGGCGCGTGCACGAGCCTCCCTCCCTCTCCCTCCCTCCGCCCGCGCGGCCCCCTCGCCCGGCTCCTGGGCGCGCGCCCGCGGTGTGGGCGGGGCTTGCGGGGGGAAGCGAGGGTCCCGGGAGGCGGGGCTTGAGGGAGCAGCCAATCGCAGGCGTCCGTCCGAGGGGGGCCTGGCCTCCCGCCCCGCGCCCCGGGGACCACCCAGGAGCGCACCTTGCACGGTGTTTTCTCCAGCGTTCTCCACTCCTCTGCTGCTGCTCAACCCCTCCTGGACCTGCAAACTCCACCCTCCCTGACTGTCAGCCCCGATCCTGGTTTCCTATCTCACCTTCAAGTTCAGCCACAGAACCCACATCCCCTAACCACAGCTCCACCGCAGGCTCCCCCTCCCCTTAGCTCAACCTTAGTCACCCACCTCCCACCCCGCCTCCACCGAAACCCTATTCCCTTCAGTTCCCCATATTTCAGGGTTTCTTCGGCTCCCAAGAGTCTTGGTGGGAGGGGCTGGGTCCAGCTGTCAAGACCTCGGAGAAAAATCTTTAGATTAAAACACACACACACACACACACACACACACACACACACACAAAATCATTCCAGTCTCCAACATGGTTCTCAAATAACAACTGTAGCTGTGTACCTAGGGGCATAGGATTAATTTGGAGCAGGGAAACTTGTAGCAATGACACTGTTGCCACTCAAGGGACATGTGGGACCATTGAGAGGGGTTAAGACTCACTTCCTAATAAAACACCTCCTCCCCCTGTCATCGTCCCTTTCTAGTTCCTCACTACTTGCCTTTCCTTCTTATTCTTTCTTCTTGTAGAGTTCCTGAGCCTGCCTCTGACATAGCTTCCTTGGTGGGAAGTAGGGAATGCTGTGGGAAGAAAATGTTAGAAGATCAGTTTTGAGTCCCACCCAGCTCTGTCACGGATGAGCCTGGTGACTTAGGGCAAGCCACTTTCCTATTCTGAACGTCTATTCCCTGAGATGTAAAATGGATAATAATGTCATAATCCCTGACCTCTGTTCTCATAGATTGTTGTGGTGATTAAGTAAAATGAACATATGAAATGTATAGTCTGCAAATATGTTTTATGATTACTGATCCCACAAAGACAGAGCTAATGAGGATGCTGACCCTTGATTGTAAGTAACAAGTCCTGGTGTTGCAAAATGTCCTTCTCATAAATCCCCAATGAGATGATATCATTGTCTGCATCTTGTGATTAATGTGAGAGAATGGCTGTATTAAAGGATCTTGGTCCTTTACAATTCATTCATTCATTCTTCATTGTAAGTAGGAATTATTATTCTTTCGTTTTGGTTAAGGAAATATTTCAGTTTTGTTTAAATTTTAATTCCTAGGAAGCAAAAAAAAAAAAAAGGAATATTCTCATCCAACCAGAAAGTTTTTAAACAGTTTAATATAAGAATGCAAGCTGGAATAAAACATAGGCTTTCATACGTAACAGTAATTCTTGGTGAGTTTAGACTGAGAGATAAAAAAAAGGCTGTATTATGTACCTTTAAACTTGACAGAGTTGATATTTCCTTTTTTAAAATATATTTTTTATTGATTTCAGAAAGGAAGGGAGAGAGGGAGAAAGGGAGAGAGAAACATTAATGTTGAGAGAGAATAATTGATTGGCTGCCTCCTGCATGCCCCCCTGCCCCAAATATGGCCACTTGCCCTGACCAGGAATCTAATCACAATCTACTAGTTCATAGGTCGATGCTCAATCACTGAGCCACACCCTGCCGGGCAGCTGATGTCTTCAGCATGAAAGTAGCTAGCAGGTAAATCATTTCGAGAAAGCCTCCAATGAAATGTCTTGGCTTCATCATTAAGTTATTGTGTAAAGCTGGGCAGCTTGTTCTATCTCCTTGAGTTGCAAATAAAATGGGATCATAATAATGCTACTTTAATAACCTTTCTGGCCGAAACTGGTTTGGCTCAGTGGTAGAGCGTCTGTCTGTGGACTGAAAGGTCCCAGGTTCGATTCTGGTCAAGGGCATGTACCTTGGTTGCGGGATGTGCAAGAGGCAGGCTGGTCGATGTTTCTCTCTCATCAACGTTTCTAGCTCTCTATCTCTCTCCCTTCCTCTCTGTAAAATATCAATAAAATATATTTTTTAAAAAATAACCTTTCTGTGCTCTGGAAATGCCTCAGGTGTTGTGACTCAGGGTTATAATGAAATAAGGGAAATTATTTTAAAAAAAAAAAAAGGAATTCGTTTATTTTTCCTCTATTCTCATCTACACTTGTTCTGTACCCAAAGACTTTCATTAATCATAGATTTTTAAAATTTTACTTTCCCAATCTACTCAGATAGTTATGTTATTATTTTGCCACTTCATATTAACTTTCCCTTTAAATATTTTTCTAATCTGTTTTATATTTATTGACTTCTATGATGACCTTGTTAGGGCTTTATGTTACAATAGTATTGGTAGGATAACTTAAAGGACCTCATTAAAAATGTATTAAATAAGATATAATTCATATACCAGGGAGTTTATCCTTTTTAAAAGTATTTTTTAATTTATTTCAGAGAGGAAGGGGGGAGAGAGAGAGAGAGAGTAAGAAAGAGAGAGGATGACAGAGAATCATTGACTGACTGCCTCCTGCACACCCCACACTGGGGATTGAGCCCACAACCCGGGCATGTGCCCTGACCAGGAATTGAACTGAAACCTCCTGATTCATAGGTTGATGCTCAACCATTGAAACACACCAGCTGGGCTTAAAGTGTATAGAATTCAGTGGTTTTTAGCGTATTCACAAGGTTGTGCAACATTACCACTATCTAATTTTAAAATGTTTTCATCACCCCTAAAAGAAACTCCATAGACATTGACAGTCACTCTCCAATTCTTCCTCCCTCCCCCCACCCCCAACCCCTGGCATCCATTAATCTAGTTTCTGTCTCTATGGATTTGCCTATTCTGGACATTTCACATAAATGGAATCATCCACTATGGGGCCTTTTGAGTCTGGCTCCTTTCACTTAGCACAGTGGTCGGCAAACTATGGCTTGCGAGCTGCATGAAGCTCTTTGGCCCCTTGAGTGTGTGGCCCTTCCACAAAATACCACATACAGTGCGATTGAAACTTCGTGGCCCATGCGCAGAAGTTGGTTTTCGGCACTCAAAAGAAATTTCAATCGTTGTACTGTTGATGTTTAGCTCTGTTGACTAATTAGTTTGCCGACCACTGACTTAGCATAATGTTTTTGAGAATCATCCATATTATAGTATTTCATGGTATCCGTATATCATCCCTTTCTATGGCCAAATAATAGCGTTCTATTGTATGGCTATACAGTACCACACGTTACTTCCATTCATCAGTTGATAGATATTGATGTTGTTTCTACTTTTTGACTATTCTGAATAATATTGTCGTGAACATTTGTGTATAATTTTTATGCGAACATGCGTTTTTAATTTTCTCAGGAGTGGAATTTTTTGGATCATAGGGTAACTCTATGTTTGACTTTTTAAGGAATTGCCAAACTGTTTTCCCAAGTCCCTGCATCATTTTATATACCTGCCAACAATATACAAGAGGTCCAATTCCTCCGTATCCTGGGCTACACTCGTTATTGTTTGTCTTTTTTTATTATAGCCATCATGGTGGGTGTGAAGTGATACCTCAGTTTTGGTTTGCATTTTCCTGATAACTAACGATGTTGAACATCTCATGTGCTTTTGACCATTTGGAGAATGTCTATACAAATTCTATGCCCCTTTTAAAATTGGGTTGTCTTTTTATTGTTATTTTATAAGAGCTGTTGTTTTTTTAGATTTGGGATAGTCGACCCTTATAGGATATGTTTGCAAAATGTTCTATTCTGTAGGCTGTCCTTTTTCTTTCTTGAGAGTCTCCTTGGAAGCACCAAAGTCTTGTATTTATATGAAATTCAATTTATATATTTTTTGGTTGCTTGTGATTTAGGTGTCATTTCTAAGAAATAGTCATGAAGATTTACACCTATTGTTTCTTCTCAGATCCATTTTGAATTAACTTTGTATAAGTGTGAGGAAATATGATACCACTTTATTTTTGCATGTGGATATCAAGTTTTACCAGCAATAATTTGTTGAACAGTCTACTCTTCCCCCACTGAATTATCTTGTTATATTTGTTTTGTTTTGTTTAAAAATATATTTCTTTATTGATTTCAGAGAGGGAGAGATAGAAACATCAATAATGAGAGAGAACCAAAACCGGTTTGGCTCAGTGGATAGAGCATCAGCTTGCGGACTGAGGGGTCCCGGGTTCGATTCTGGTCAGGGGCATGTACATGGGTTGTGGGCACATCTCCAGCGGGATTTGTGCAGGAGGCTGCTGATTGATGTTTCTCTGTCATCAATGTTTCTGACTATCTGTCCCTCTCTGTGAAAAATCAATAAAATATATTTAAAAAAAGAAAAAAAAGAATAATGAGAGAGAATCATTGATTGGCTGCCTCCTGCATGTCTCCTATTGGGGATCGAGCCTACAACCTGGGCATGTGCCGTTGGCCGGAATCAAATCTGGGACCCTTCAGTCCACAGGCTGACGCTCTATCCACTGAGCCAAACTGGTAGGGCTCCTTTTTGAAATATCAATTGGCCACAAATGTATGGGGTTTATTTCTGGACTTTCAATTTTATCCCATGTATCTATGTGTCTGTCATGCCAGTATCATAGTCTTTTTTGTTTACACGTTTGTTTTGGGACAGAAGAAGCAGTCTTCAATTGGGTGGCATGGGTTTTTTTGGTCATACAGTCTTGACAAGAACCTCATATTTTAAGGAGATAAACTTTTGAGTTTATATTTAAAATTTAGAATTATGTTTTCATTCCTTTGAATTCATTTAAGGAAAAGTAAAATTTTCTAAGATGATTACAATGATAAATATTTATCATGAAACAATGTGACATTAAAACCCAAATATGTGAACCCAAATCAGAGTAACTGATTTAGCCCTAGCCGGTTTACTCAGTGGATGGAGCATCGGCCTGCAAACTGAAGGGTTCCCGGTTCAATCCAGGTTAAGGATACATGCCTCGGTTGCAGGCTCAGTCCCCAGTATGGGGTGAGCAGGAGGCTGCCAATCAATGAATTTTATCTCATCATTGATGTTTCTCTCTCCCTCCACCCTCCATCCTCTCTGAAATCAATAAAAATATATTTTTTAAAAGAATAATTGATTTAATGTGTCTTTCTTTTCATTTGTTGAGAAACTCAATATACACAAATTGAAGGGAAAACCAGGAGGCAAATTATTATGGAAATATGGGTATATGGAAAGTATACGATGTCAATCAAGTCTCAAGATCTGGGTTCAAGATTAGATCCTGGAATTTATACTGTTGACCTTGGATTGGTGACTTTACAGCTCTCAGCTCCACTTTCCTCCTATAATAACTAAAAATCATTTCTGATCTACATCTGCTGCATAGGGATGCATGAGCCTCAAATTAAGGTGATGTGTTTGTAAGTACCCTGTAAACAGCAAAATGGCACAGATAGTTAGTATTTGTGTATGGCCCTAATGTTATCTGAAGAATAATTCCATAGATACTCTAAAAAATGCTCTTGGTTTTTGTTTTCCCTCTTGGGTCTTGATAGGGAGATAGATGTCTAGAGCGGTTCCTATTACATTTTATATTCTTTAGCCTAAAAGCTCTCTGAGACTTTCCCCTTTCTAAATGTTAGTACTAAAAAAAAAGGAAATTACTCTTTGCCCATCATCTTCTCTCTTACACAATGTGTAATACTTTCTTCTATTTCAGGAATCAGCAAATGCTTCCTGTAAAGTGCCAGACAGTAAATATTTTAGACTTTGTGGGCAACATAGGGTTTCGTCACATATCCCGTCCCAACCTCACTTTTCTTTTGCAGTCCTTTAGCGCGTAAAAATCATTCTTCGTTGGAGGGGCTGTACAAAAACAGGCCTGATTTTTGTCTGTAGACCTGTTATGGACTCTTGTTTTTCTGGGTTCAAGCAGGTTTTAGTGACTTTCAGCCACTAGTTATAATAATGTTCACAAAAAAAGTGTCACTGGTTAAACAAAGAAATGGTGTGTGTTACTTTTTACCCTAAAGCAACAACAGAATTTTCAAGTGAAACAGTGTGTTTTGTTTTGTTTTTTGCATATGTTTAGCATCTGAATAAAGCTGGTCTGTTCTCCTAGGGACAGAAATACTGTTTTGAATTCACATTGATGTATTACAGAATCTAAATAATTAGAAAGGGCAGGACACAGGTGATGATTGCTGAGTCCAAGCCACTGCTGAGCAAGAAGAAATTTTTCTAAATGAATCATGTCATTTCTAGCAAGACAGGGCTCAAAGACACTTTTCACTCATCTTTACTTTCATTGTTTTTTTTTTAAGTTAATAATTTTTTAAAAATATATATTTTATTGATTTTGTACAGAGAGGAAGGGAGAGAGATAGAGAGTTAGAAACATCGATGAGGTCATCGATCAGTTGCCTCTTGCACACCTCCTACTGGGGATATGACCGCAACCAAGGTACATGCCCTTGACGGGAATCGAACTCGGGACCCTTCAGTCCCCAAGCCAATGCTCTATCCATTGAGCCAAACCTGTCTCGGCTGTTTTTTTGTTTTTGTTTTTTTAAAAAAAATATATTTTATTGATTTTTCACAGAGAGGAAGGGAGAGAGATAGAGAGCTAGAAACGTCGATGAGAGAGAAACATCAACCAGCTGCCTCCTGCACACCCTCTAACAGGGATGTGCCTGCAACCAACGCACATGCCCCTGACTGGAATCGAACCTGGGACCTTTCAGTCCACAGACCGATGCTCTACCACTGAGCCAAACCGGTTTCGGCTTCTTTCATTGTTTGAACAAAGTGGCAGTGATGTTAAGGATTCCAAAAGTCATCTAAACACAATGCGCTACTGAGGGCATGGAAAATAGGAACTCTCATACATCCATTGGTGGTGGTGGTGTAAACTGATACTTCCTCTTTGAAGGGTGACTTGGCATTGTCTCTCAACATTAAAAATATACCTACCCTTTGACCCAGTACTTCTGCTTCAGGGAATTTACTCAATAAGCACAATCCACGCAGACAGATACCTAGTCATTGCAGCATTGCTTTTAGAGTTCAAAATATTGGAAATAACCTAAATGCCACCAATACAGCAATGTGTAAGTTTGGAATAATATATGTTCCAAAAAAAGTAATAATGGCATGGAAAGTGTTACATAGGCCTCTCATTTTATTGTACCATGAACTAGTAAAAACAACAAACATATTTATACTTTTAGATTCCGAAATGAAGGTATTGAATTCAGTCCCTTTTATTCTTTTAAATTAAATGAGGAATAGAATCAGAATATAGTTATTGTTGGGACGTTGGTGTAGTCCAGTACTTTCTGGGAGAAAACTATCATTTCCTATGTAGATATAGAATAGCCTAGTATACATACACATACATGTAAACACACACGTACACACACTTCGTTTTCTTAAGCATTTGGCAGTAAGTTGCAGACACCATGACCCGTCACTTCTACCTAGCTCACCATGCATCTCAACTAACCATTATACCAATTGTCTCAAAAATGCTTTTTAGTTAGTTTGAATCCATATCTAACAGGATCCATACACGTTACATTTGATTGCTATGTCTCTACATCTCTAAATTCGAGACCTTTGCCCTCCCCCCCTTTTTTTTAATGCCGTTATCTTACTGCAGACGGCTTAATTTATATATGCATGCATTTATTGCACTCCCCCCCCCCACACACACACACTTTTAAAAGGAACCAAATACCATGAATTTTCAGTTTCTGGAATCTGGTTTTGTTTGGAAATACTTTTAGTGTTATAAAGGCCATTATTTCTAAATTCATGCAAACCTCACACGGTAATGCATAGTTTCATTCCTAACACATGACGGCATTGCAATTGAGAACCACAATGTTGGTGTGGGTAGACGCAGCCTCTACAGCAGGGGGCAGGGGGCAGGGGACCTCCTTCCCGAGGCCAGCAAGCCTCTTCCAATGCTCAACCAGAAAAGAATAGTTATAAAGTTGAAAACAAAGAAAATTAAGTGAAAAAGTCTCCTCTGCATCCAGAGATAAGGTAAATTCCCCGAGAATGTGGTGCTAAGGAAATACACCACCGAAATAATACAGACGGTGGAGGTTCTGGTTGGAAGAGCATTCACATCTGGTTTAAAAGCGGGACAGGGGCCCTGGCCGGTTTGGTTCATTGGATGGAGCATCGGCCTGCGAGCTGAAGGGTCCCAGGTTCGATTCCAGGCACATCCCCAGTAGGGGCTGACAGCTGATCGATGTTTCTAACTCTCTATCCCTCTCCTTTCCTCTCTGTAAAAAAAAAAAAAAAAATCAATTAAATATATTTGGGTATCAATTTGGGTAAATGAAGAGGCGGTGGGCCCGAGAGGGTGACGGCCAGATAAACAGGTGAAGAAGGGTCTAAATTAAGGTGACCAGACGTCCCGCTTTTGGTGGGACAGTCCCGATTTTTGGAAAGAATGCAGGACAAGCTAGGGAACGGCGGGGAGAACGGGAAGGGAATATACGGTTTTCGGCGGCCATGTGGCTGTTTAGCCAGGATATGAGGTTTTTTTTTTTTTTTTTTTTTTTTTTTTTTAAATATATTTTATTGATTTTTTACGGAGAGGAAGAGAGAGCGACAGAGAGTTAGAAACATCGATGAGAGAGAAACATCAACTAGCTGCCTCTTGCACACCCCCTACTGGGGGTGTGCCCGCAACCAAGGTACATGCCCTTGACCGGAATAGAACCCGGGACCCTTCAGTCCGCAGGCCGACGCTCTATCCACTGAGCCAAACCGGTTTCGGCAGGATATGAGTTTTTATATTATTTTTGTTAATTTTATCATGTTAAACTTTAATAATAACAAACAATTGTTGAGAACTGATGATCGAGAATTGCTTATTAGAGTTCGCATTGTTGATCAGCTGTTAGAATTCCACCGCCATTGTTTGGACTTAATGAACAATGGCATTTTTTTTGGGATTGGCAACCACAAAAACATTTTGTAACTGTCTCTCAGATGATACACATCACACTGCGTGCTAGTAAGCTCGTGAAACAAGTGCTGTCATTACCAATCAGCAATTCAGATAATTTAGGTAATTTATTTATTTATTTATTTCTTAAGTACATAAATTTTCTTGAATTTAGCAGACAGTACTGGTATTATTTTTATTTTTAAAATATATTTTATTGATTTTTTTTACAGAGAGGAAGAGAGAGAGGGATAGAGAGTTAGTAACATCGATGAGAGAGAACCATCGATCAGCTGCCTCCTGCACACCCCCTACTGGGGATGTGCCCGCAACCAAGGTACATGCCCTTGACCGGAATCGAACCCTGGACCCTTCAGTCCGAAGACAAACGCTCTATCCACTGAGCCAAACCGGTGTCGGCAGTACTCGTATTATTTATATTTTATAGTGGCGGGACCAAATATTTAATCAAGGGGTTCATTGACCCTCCCCCGTCCATGGTGTCCCGCTAGTCTAAATCGTCTAGGTCATTCCACTCGATGAAGGAAGAACCGCCCTCACAGTGAGAGGAGTGGAGAGAGAGACGGAAGCAAACGTCAGGGACTGAGCAGGTTTTTCCAGTGAGCGGAACCACCCCGAACCCGGTCCGGAGAACGAACACCCGCCGCGCCCCGCAGGTGACTCAGGGCCGCACTCCGGGGGCGTGGCGGGAGTCTCACGCCGCCGCCTCCGCCGCCTCCGCCACGGGAAGTAGTCCCCCGGCCGCGCTGGGTTCCTAAGGGGGCCGGGCAGGGGAGTCCCGAGATTCTCGGGCCGAGATCCCGGGAGCGCAGGCGCTCAGCCAATCGCTGCGAGGGAGGGCGCTCCGGCTCGGCCCGCGGATCCCTCCGCCGCGTTGGCCGTGCTGAGGCCCGGGAGCCGCCATCTTGGATGCTGGAGCTTGATTCCGGAGTCTGACTCTCTGCCGCGTTCGCTTACGCCCGGTTTCGGCCCGGTGAGTCTGGCACCACCCTCTGCGCCGCGGGTCTTTGTTTCCCTCCTGGCACCGCGGCCGGGATTTGGAAGTCCCCAGCCCCGGGTTCCAAGGGCCTTGCCGCGGCAGGTGAGGAGAAAGGGAAGGTGTTAGTGGATGGGTAGTGGAGGGTCAGGCCCGAGAGGCGGCGGCGCGGGGCCGGGGGCGTGACAGGGTCGCGAGCTGCTTCGGGGGGGACCTCTGGTCCGGGATCCTGGAAGCCGCCGCCGAACTTTCTTGTGGTTCATTTCTGTGCCGAGGCGCCTGTCCCCGGGGGCGGGAGCGCCGCGGCCCGGGCTCCGGTGCCCGTCGGGGAAACGGCTTCTCGGTCCGCACTTGTCAGGCACCGGAGGGCAGCGTCCCCACCCGTGTCCTCGGGCTCGGGAGGACCTCGGGGAGGGGGTGTCTCCGGGGTCCGGCGGCCTCCGGGCCCGGCGCTGGGCGGCCCGGCGCGGGGGCGCCGTTGGCTGGAGGAAATGGCCTTTTTCTGGGCTGAAGCAGACAGCGCCCCTGGCCGGGCCCCGCTCCTCTTTGTGCTCCGCTTCCGGGGCGCCTGTCCGGGGCCAGGACTTTGAACTCGACCCGCATCAACTTTCCCAGGGAGCGTCTGGCTAATGATTAGGTCATAGGAAAGACACAGGAGAGCCGTGTCTTAATTCTTATTGGGGATTTGTGTGTGTGTGTGTGTGTTTTTTCTGTTACGCTCGTGTGTTTATTTTTAACTTTGTATTGCGAACATTTGAAGCAGACAGAAGGAAAGAGTGTAATGAATTCCCTCATCCAGCTTCAACAACAACCAGTGTTGGGCTGTTGGGGGAAAAGTCCACATTCAGGATTGATTGCGAAGAAGTGACTCATGAGGCCTTATTCAAATTCGGAAGCGCTGTCATTGGAGAAGCTTACTGGTTGGGCAAAGCAGCTGTTTGTTCTCAGTGGTGGCTGCTGGGGAAGAAATTCACACCCTCTTGGGACAGGGTTTTTTTCTTTTTTCTTTTTAAATATATTTTATTGTTTTTTTACAGAGAGGGAGGGATAGAGAACTAGAAACATGGATGAGAGAGAAACATAGACCAGCTGCCTCCTGCATACCTCCTACTGGGGATGTGCCCGAAACCAATGCACATGCCCTTGATCGAAATCGAACCGGGACCTTTCAGTCCGCAGACAGAAGCTCTGTCCACTGAGCCACACCGGTTTCGGCAGGGTGGTGGTTGTTTTTTTTGTAGGGGTTTAATAGTAAAAGCAAATGGTGGGGTAAGTCGCATAGGCCACCAGAAAGAACAATGCATTTCTAAGTTGACAGATATCAGGCGGTTTTCCCCACTCTGTCTATTCATTAGCCTCATTCCTGGTCCTGACGTTTGGGCAGCATTCTGGCTTTCTGGGGACTTTCCAAGCCTGAGGCTGCAGAGAGGTAAATAATCACCGAAGGTTAAACCACCAGTTCAGCCTTTCCCAGACGCTGGAGCTCTGTTTCATTTCTGAGTTAGTTCCCCTACAAGGCCAATCTTGTTTCATTTATAAATACTGTTAAGTGTTTAATAAGCTAATTGTTGATGTATGTGCGCCCTCCCCACTCCCCCAGTAGAACCTTTTGATTTCTGTACTTACAAACCAATAGCCCACAGGAAATTTGCTTTTTGTTTTATTTTATGGAGTCCTCAGAACCGCATCTTCTGGGATAGAAGGACTTGGTATATCTTTTTTTTAAAAAAAATAAATATATTTTTATTGATTTCAGAGAGGAAGGGAGAGGAAGAGAGAGAGAAACATCTATGATGAGAGAGAATCATGGATCGGCCGTGTCCTGCACATCCCCTACTGGGCATTGAGCTTGAAACCTGGCAATGTGCCCTTCACCCAAATCGAACTTGGGACCCTTCAGTACGCAGGCCGATGCTTATTTACTGAACCAAACCACCGAGGGCAGTATTTCTTTTTATTAGAGAATAAAAGAGTGTTGAAGTCTCAATGTTAGTATTACATTTTAAAGGCACCTGGTTTAAGCCCTCTCTTTTTTAAAGTTGTGGTACTGATTTGTCCAAATTATTTATTTTAATTCCTGTCTTCCTGTGGCTCTGCCTTCTAAATGAGCAGGAACTTCAGAATCCCCAACTCTAGTCTACTTAATTTAAGCTCTCATTCTTTTAAAATCACTCTCAATTACATGTAGTCTATTCTGATTTAAAAATGAAACTAGAAAACAGTATAGTCTAATAAAAATTTAAAATATGTACAGGAAAAGTAGTAAGCACATGAAAACTAATTTCATCATGACAAACATCAAAAGGTTGAGGAGTTAATTAAAAATGATTATGCAGTGGAATATAGGCAGTCATTAATAGATTTTAAAGACTGTAACAGATGTGATATTAAGTGGTAAAAGGATTCGGTGGTGCCCAGAGCCCATGAGTACAACTTTGTAAAAACTAGATTATGTAAGTTAGTGAAATTTTTAAAAAGTTATTTTAAATTAAACTTCCTACTAATTAACGTAATAAATGAGTGACAGCTTTGTACTAAGTACTATGGTAGGAAGTGTGAGATTAACAATGACACCTGTAGTGATTGTTTATAGACTACAGGAGTTATACTGATTGTGTACAGTTGAAGTCCTCAATGTGGTTGAAAAGTTAAAGTACGGGGAAGGATGCAAAGCATACCTACAACATTTTATTTAGCCTAAAACACATAAAAGTGCATTTATCTGCTAATCTTTAGGTGATGAGCAAGACCTTTCCTTTGAGTATAGGCCTGTTGACTGAATAGAAATGAAATAGTGCTTGTGTGCATGTAACAGTTTCTATGTACCAGGCACTGTTCTAAATTCTTTTCAAATTTCCTTTAAATTCTCATACCAGCTTTATGAGTAATGAAGGTTCATATAATATTGATGCTATTTAAAAAAATGTTTGACAGAATTTCCTTAAATGTTTAATAGGGAAGCTACTGGGGCCTGGGTTTTCTTGTGGAATTGTTCTTAATTTTAGGTTCAACTTTGTAATGTATATGGGACAAATTATATTTTTTATTTCCTTTGGTGAATTTTGGTAAATTGAGTTCCTAAGGGGTTTGTAATTCTTGTCTTTGTTGAATTATAGATATAAATTGGTAATAATGTCCCCTTTTAATGCCTGTAGGATCTGTAGTGCTATCTCTTTTTTATGTTGGATACTGATAATTTATGGGTTTATGTTTTTTTTGGTCAAATTTATAAAAAAAATCTTGATCTTTTCAAACATACAGCATTTGGTTTCATTGATTTTTCTCTATTTTTACTCTTCCATTTCACCAGTTTTTGCCTTGTTTTTTGTTGTTGTCATTTTTCCATTGATTTTTTAAAATAAGTCTTTATTCAGATTATTACAATTGTTCCTCTCCCCCAATCCCCCCCATAGCTCCCCTCCACCCGGTTCCCACCCCACACTGCTCCTAAACTCCTCCAGGGCCCCACTGTCCTCATCCATAGGTGTATGATTTTTGTCCAGCCTCTTCCTGCACCCCCCCCCCCCACCCTTTTCTTCCCGAGAATTGTCCAGTCCACTCCCTTTCTATGCTCCTGATTCTGTTATATTCACCAGTTTATTCTGTTCATCAGATTTTTTATATTCACTTGATTTTTAGATTCACTTGGTAGATATGTATTTGTTGTTCATAATTTTTATCTTTACCTTTTTCTTCTTCTTCCTCTTCTTAATACCTTTCAGCATTTCATATACTACTGGTTTGGTGGTGATGAACTCCTTTAGCTTTTTCTTATTTTACCTGCCCTTCAATTCGGAATGATAGCTTTGTTGGATAGAGTAACCTTTGGTACTGGGATCAGATTGTTACCTCCTGATTCATAAGTTGACACTCAACCACTGAGACATGCCAACCGGGCTTAATTTTTATTTTCTTGCAGTTCAAACCTTTAAAACAATTTTTCTGCTTGCAACTTCCCCTTTGACATATAGATAATTTGTGTTCTTTAATTTTCAGGTGTATGGCAATTTTCTGTTATGTTTCTTGTTAGTGATTTCTAGTATAATTGTATTATGGTTAAAAAACATACTGTTAGTTTTGTTCTATTTAATTTAAGGCTTTTTTTTATATGCAGGATATAGTCTGTATTTATGAATGCTCTGTGTGCATTGCTGTGTTGGGTGGAGTATTCTATAAATGTCAGATTCAGTCAGTTGGTGGTAGTGTTCGGTTTTTATTTAAGGTTTGTTGTATGACCCATGATATGGTCTATATTCATGACTGTTTCATGTGCATTGATCTGTTGGGTAGAGTGTTCTATAAATGCCAGTGAGATATAATTAGTTGTTCGTAGTGTTCATTTCTACGTCTTTGGTGATATCGGTATCTGCTAGCTTGGTCAATTATGAGGGAAATACTTTGAAGTCTTCAACTATAATTAGGGATTTGTTTATTTCTTGTTTTCTGTCAGTTCTTCATGTATTTTGAAGTTGTGTCATGCATAGTGAATGTTAGGATTGTTACATTTTCTTAGTGAATTCACCCTTTTTTCATTATATAGGGTATCCCAAAAAATGTGTACACATTTTGAATAATTATTCCAGTTTGTTAAATCTGAAAAGAAAGAAACATCAACTGAACTATCAAAAAATGTATGTGTTTTGTCTGGGGTCAAAAAAGTGTTAATGTTCCTTTGTATTTTTGAACTATCAAAAAATTACTTTTTTTTGTCTGGGGACAAAAAAAATATTAATGTTCCTTCTTTGTATTCCTGTTTTTTCCGGGCTCTGAAGTTTACTTTGCCTAACATTAATATAGCCCCTCCAATTTTCTCTTTTATTGAGGTATTATCTATAATAATAAAAGCATAATATGCTAATTAGACAGGAGGTTCTTCCAGACGAAGCTGGAACTGTGAGGGAAGCCCGGGTTCCGGGTGCCAGGGAGAAGCTGGTGCCAGCAGCTGGGGGAAGGAAGGCCTCCTCTTGAGTGGATTTCATGCATTGGGCCTCTAGTTAGCATATAACACCACGTTAATTTCAGGCATACAACATAATGGTTTGATATTGGTATATATTGCAAAATGACCACCCTAGTAAATGTAGTTAATTCCTGTCACCATACATAGTTACAGATTTTTTTAAAGACTTATTCTCTTAGCAACTTTCAAATATGCAATATGGTATTAACTATAGTCACTGTACATTATGTCCTCATTACTTTTTTACTTTATAACTGGAAGCTTGTACCAAAAGGGTGGAGAGGGTCAAAAGATACATACTTTCAACCTTTTTTTATTAGTTCGCATGATATACTTTTTTTTTCTTTAAATACTTTTACCTATATTGTTATAAAGAAGTGAGTTTTTTGTTAACAGTATATTTGGGTCATTTTGGGGGCCATTCTGACAACCATCTTTTAGTTGTATTTACACCATTTCTAGTTACTATTATTTTAAGTATTTTTTAAAAATGATTTCAGAGAGGACGAGAGAGGGGGAGAGAGACACATCATTGATGAGAAAAGAATCATTGATAGGCTGCCTCCTGCACACTCTTTACTGGGGATCGAGCCTGCAACCCAGGCGTGTGCTATGGAAATCAAACCATGACTTCCTGGTTCATGGTTTGAGGCTCAACCACTGAGGCCGAACATAAAAATAACAATTATTATTATTTAAAAATGTTTTTTATTGATGTTAGAGAGGAAGAGAGAAAGAAACATCAATGATGAGAAACTTTGATTGGCTGCCTTCTGCATGGCCCTCACTGGGGATCGAGCCCGAAACTCGGGCATGTGCCCTTGACCAGAATAAAACCCGGGACCCTTCAGTCCACAGGCTGACGCTCTATCCATTGAGCCAAACCGGCTAGGGCATAATTATTATTTTTAAATCCTCACTTGAGGACATGTTGATTGATTTTGTTGCTGTTGTTAGATTGGGGGCGGGAAGGGGGGCGGTGGGAAGAGAGAAAGAAACATTGATTTGAGTGAGTAACATCCATCTGTTGCTCCCATCCTTGCCTGGACTGGGGTAGTGATGGTATGTTGCAGGTTCAAACCTGGTCCTTTCGTTGTATGAGATGATGCTCCAACCAACTGAGCCACACCAGACTATTTGATTATTTATATACCCAAAGGCCTGATGCACGAAATTTGTGCAAGAGTAGACCTTTCTTCCCCTGGCTGCCAGCACTGGCTTCCTCTGGCACCTGGGACCCGAGCTTCCCTCCAGCCCTGGCTTCATCCGAAAGGACTTCTGGTCTAATTAGCATATTACCCTTTTGTTATTATAGATTACTAATGTACTTGAATGTAGGCCTATCATTTTATTGTCTTGTTTGTACCTTTTTTCATTTCTGTTTCTGCTTCCTTGCCCTTTTTGGGTTATTTGAACACTTCAGAGTTCCAGTTTAAAATCTGTTGCATTTTTAAGTATATATTTTGTATAGTACATTTTACTATAGAGGCTACAATAGACATTCTTAACTTTTCACAGAGTACTTAGAGCTAATATTTTACCACTTTTTGTGCAATATAGAAATATCACACTGGCCAGGGCTGAGTTTATTCTTGTGTATGGTGTAAGTTGATGGTCCAGTTTCATTTTTTTTGCATGTATCTGTCCAGTTTTCCCAATACTAATTTATTGAAGAGACTGTCTTAACTCCATTGTATGTTCTTGCCTTCTTTGTCAAATATTAATTGAGTGTAATGGCTTAGGTCGATTTCTGGGGTCTCTTTTCTGTTCCATTGGTCTATTATGCCTGTTCTTCTGCCAATACCTGGCTGATTTGATTACGGGGGCTTTGTAGTATAACTTTATATCTAATATTGATATACCTCCAAGTAAGTTCTTCTTTCTCAAGATTGCTGAGGGTATTTGGGGTCTTTTTTTTGGTTCCGTATAAGTTTGGAGTATTTGTTTTAGATCTGTGAATATGCTGTTGCCTTATTTTTTTTATTTTTATTTCCAGCAGCTAGCCATTGTCTGACATGCAGATAATCAGTATACATTCTTGACTGGATTGTACATAATTCAGTATCATGGTACCCAGATATTCTGATATATAAACGCTATTGTGTACTGGGACTTGGCTAATTATTATTATTACTAGAGGCCTGGTGCACGGGATTCGTGCACTGGTGGGGGGCGTGGGCTGCAGGAATTGGCCCACTCTGGGAGTGCCGTTAATCCCGTTCAGCCAAGCAGTTATGAACCCGCTCCTGCTGCAGTAGCAGCTCTTCATCCTGGTGATTCCAGTGGCGCTCTGACTGTAGGAGTGCATTGACCACCAGGGTCAGCTCCGGTGTTGAGTATCTGCCCCCTGGTGGTCAGTGTGGGTCACAGTGACTGGTCGATCAATTGTTCTGGTCGTTCCGCCATTCAATTGCTGGGCTTTTATTATATAGGACTTCAAAACATTTTTATTGATTTTAGAGTGGAAGGGGCGGGGGGGAGAAGGGAGATAGATAGATAGATAGATAGAGAGAGAGAGAGAGAGAGAGAGAGAGAGAAGAAACAGAGAAACATCCATGATGAGAGAGAATCATTGATTGGCTACCTCCTCCATGTCTCATACTGGGGATTGAGCTGGCAACCTGGGCATGTGCCCTGACCAAGAATCGAACCGTGACCTCCTGGTTCATAGGTTGACGCTCAACCACTGAACCATGCTGGCTGGGCAGTTAATTACTAAATATAGCACAAAAACTTTGGGGAGGCAAAAAAAAAGCTTCTGGAGACAGTTTCACAAAAGGAAAATACACCTGTTGTTTTCTGTTAGTGGTATGCACAAGCAGACAATTACTGTCCTGGTGTACTTTTTTATATCGGGTTTGGTTTGTCTGCTGTTCATGTGCTTTAGTTTAGATATTACATATTTTGAGATTCAAGTTCAGAGTTAGTTGAGAGAAATAAGAATTGTGCTGGTTAGGTATAACCTAAAGTCTTGGGGGTGGAGAGGAGAGTGGTTTTGTTGATTGTAACTCTACTGTTCAGTTAAAGTCGTGGTCAAATTTTATAGAACAGCTTTTTCCCCCTTGGACATTTTATTTTACCCTTTTGTTTATTTCTTTGCATGTGAGTAAATGTTAATGCTGTTCCTGTGATCTGAGACACTAGTTTTTCCCTAAAAGGCTGATAATTTGAATAATTAGAGGAAGGTTATATTTTAAAATTTTAATTAAACTTATTGGGGTGACATGGGTTAATAGCATTATATAATTTTCCAGTGTACAACTCTAAATTATATCATCTATATATTGAATTGTGTGCTCACCATCCAAAGTGTAGTCTCCTTCTGTCACCTTTACCCTCTTCAGCCTCTCTGCATCCCCCTGGTAACCACTATACTGTTGTCTGTGAGTTTGTTTTGTATGTTTGTTGTTTTCTATCCCACATATGAGTGAAATCATATATATTTTTTGTTCTTTTTCATCTGACTTATTTCACTGAGCATGATACTCTCAGAATCCATCCATGGCAGTATGTCATCCTTCTTAGGCTGAATTAGAAGCCCAGTGCACGAAACTTGTACAGTTGTGGGTTCAGGTTCACAAAAGCCTCTCTGACACCAAGGTCTGTAGATTTAATACCTATGTTTTCTTCTAGGGATTTTATTGTTTTAGGTCTTATATTTAAGTCTTTAATCCCTTTTGAGTGTGGTGTTACATAGCAGTCTACTTTCCTCCTTCTGCATGTGGCTTTCCAGTTTTTCCAAAATCATTTATTGAAGAGGCTTTCCTTTCTCCATTGTATGTTTTTGGCTCATTTGTTGAAAATTGGTTGCCCTTATATATGAGGGCTAATTTCTGGGCTCCCAGTTATTTTTTATTGGTGTGTGTCTGTTTTTGCTGCCAGTAACAAATTGTTTTGATTATTGTAACTTTGTAGTATAATTTGAAGCCAGGAAGTGTGTTAACTGGCATTGTTCTTTTTTCTCAGGATTGCTTTGACTATTTGAGCTCTTTTGTGGTTCCATACAAATTTAATGATTTTTTTTTTTCTATTTATTTCTTTGAAAAATGCCTTGGGGATGGCATTAAATCTGTATATTGCATTAAGTAATAATAGCCATTTTAACTATGTTGATTCTTCCAATCCATAAACAAGGAATGTCTTTCCGTTTCTTTGGGTCTTTATCAGTTTCTTCAACAATGTCTTGTATTTTTCAGTGTATAGATCCTTTTCTTTCTATGTTAAGTTTCTTTATTTTATCCTTTTGTTGCAATTGCAAATGGAATTATTTCCTTCATTTCTTTTTCTGATATTTCATTGTTAGCACATAGGAACACAGGGGATTTTTTTTTTTATACATTGATTTTTGTATCCTGCAGTTTTGTTTGTTTGTTTGTTGTTTCTGGTAGTCTTGGTGTTTTATATATTGTATCATGCCATCTGCAAAAAGTGACAATTTTACTTACTTATTCCAGTTTGAATGCTTTTAATTTTTTCCTCTTGCCCTATTGCTCTGACTAGGACTTCTTTACTGTGTGAACAACAGTGGTGAGAGTATCCTTTTCTTGTTCTTGATCTTAGAGGCAAAGCTTTCAGTTTTTTTTATTGATTTTGTACAGAGAGGAAGGGAAGAGAGATAGAGAGCTAGAAACATCGATGAGAGAGAGTCATCGATCAGCTGCCTCTTGCACATCCCCTACCGGGGATATGCCCGCAACCAAGGTACATGCCCTTGACCGGAATCGAACCCGGGACCTCTCAGTCCCCAAGCCGACGCTCTATCCATTGAGCCAAACCGGTTGAGGCCAAAGCTTTCAGTTTTAAGGTGAGATTTTCGGGAGAATTAGGAGGCCTTCCTGCTTGTCTTTTTATCACCCCTGTCCTATACCAGTACATAGGTACTCATTTCATCCATCAGCAAGTTCTTTCAGCTCTGCTTTCAAAATAGCCTTAAGTCTGATCCCTTCTTCCACCACTACTGCTAACTACCCGTCTAAGCTGCTTCCATCTGTTGTCGGAATATAGTAATATCCTCTCCTTTGTCGTCTGTTTCTGTTAATACCCTCTCCCAATCAGTTCTCCACACAACAGCCAAAAAGATCTTTGAAAAATGTGAATCAGATCATGTCATTTGCCTGTATTAGAAAACCACTCTAGTTTATAGTGTCAAATAATCTACCCTCTAACTGGTGTTAGTTTCTGAACTAATTTTAACTTGAAAATAGTCATTGTGTTTCTTATTTTTTTCCAGGAGGAATAGCACACAGTATGCTGGGCTCTGGATTTAAAGCTGAGCGTTTACGAGTCAATTTGAGATTAGTCATAAACCGCCTTAAACTACTGGAGAAAAAAAAAAGTGAGTAATGCATGATTGCCTTATATTTTTCTTTTCCAAAATACATCACTGGGTTCTAGCATCCCAATATTGGCTCTTTCAGGCTAAGTACTGTGAACTTTTAGGGATCCTGTATCCTTTAAGTTTAGGTACATCTGGTTAGATTGAATCTCTTTGTTGCTATGGAATAGGTAACATGGCTCCTGAAATTTCTGGGTACACAAACAATATTCTCACCTGGACAAAGTAGCAAATTCTAGACTAGATTTGCTAAGGGAGTGAGCTAGGAAATAGTAGAAACAGCCACTTGTCTCTGGTGGGGTGGAGGTCTGCCTGCAGGCCAGGGCCCAGTGCACTACTGCTGTGTGACTGGAGTGGGATTTGTGCCTTAGCGGAACTGGCCCAGAAAGCAAGGAAAGAGATTGCGGACTATCTGGCTGCTGGGAAAGATGAACGAGCTCGGATCCGAGTGGAGCACATTATACGGGAAGACTACCTGGTGGAAGCCATGGAGATCCTGGAGTTGTATTGTGACCTTCTGCTGGCCCGGTTTGGCCTCATTCAGTCTATGAAGTAAGCTCTTTGGTTTTTTCCCCCCTTTATTGATGTATAATTGATATAGAAAAACTGCACATAGTTAATATACATATATTTTGATTAATTCAAACACATGCATATATCTATATGCAAATACCACATCAAGGCAATAAACATCACCTTCAAAAGTTTCCTTGTATTCCCCCATCCCTCCCTTTCTTTTTTTTGTAAGAACACAACATGAGCTGTACCCTCTTAACAAAATTAAAAAAATATATATTTTATTGATTTTTTTTTTTTTTATAGAGAGGAAGGGAGAGAAAGAGGTACAAGAGCTAGAAACATCGACCAGCTGCCTCCTGCACACCCCCCACCGGGGATATGCCCGCAACCAAGGCACATGCCCTTGACCAGAATCAAACCCGGGACCCTCTGTCCACTGAGCCAAACCGGTTTTGGCTCTTAACAAAATTTTTAAGCACAATACAGTATTGTTAATTATAGGCACAGTTGTTTAACATATTTCTAGAACTTACTCATCTTATATAACCTTAATGAGTAAGATATTCTGATCAAAGACCTAAATATAATCACCTCAGGAATTTGAGAAGAGGTAATATTGGTTTTCTTACTTAGGGGTGAGCACTAAGGGACTGTTTCACATACCCAAGGCCTTTTTCCTATTATTGAAGCCTGATCTCAACATAGAGACAACTGTTGAAATGGCTGAACCATTTCCTGACTTGGTGATCTTGGGTGCATCATTTAGTTTTCCCAGAAAATGGCTAGAGGTTCAGAGTTATTGAAAAGTTAAATAGCTTTAGAGGCTATATCACTATATTTCATACAGATGTTAGGGTGGTTGGTTGGTTTTAAAGAATGTTAAATTTTATTAATTTTTTCCTTAATTAGAGAGCTAGATTCTGGTCTGGCTGAATCTGTGTCTACACTTATCTGGGCTGCTCCTCGACTACAGTCCGAAGTGGCTGAGTTGAAAATAGTGAGTACAACCAGTTGCAGTGATGTCGGTAGTTTTTCACATTATTAGAAAAATTGGTTAACATAAGCCATTTCTGTTCATTTGACCAAGTATTTTGTACCCTTCTCATGCTGCCTTTGACATGGACTTTATAAATGTGCTTCTTCCTTTTTAGGCCTTATATCATAGAAGAGTGTTTTGCAAACTTGAATAATTATTTTTAAGGAGCAAAGTTTCATGTACCCTCAGTTTTGTCTTAAATTATTTTTATTTTTATGTTAATTTCAAAAAGGCCTTTCAAAGTGAGAGACAATAAGCATTTATTTGAGATCAATAAGAATAGCTATTGGGGATTTACTGATTCAGGCAGAATCCATATAGTGTTTCAATTAAGAGACAAAGGCAGTAGATATAAATGAGAAGGGGAAGGGGAACACTAGAAGGAAGGCATTTCTATTGGTGCAGATAACAGTGCTGTTAATTCTAAATAATGTTTTTAATTTTCATTTCAGTAGTCCATAATAACATCTTCCTTATTATCTTGGCAAGCAGTTCTTTGGGACACACTGTTGCCCTAGGCCCAGCCCAAAGGTTATTTTGCCCGGTTTAACGTTGCACAGATTTGAGGCATACACGTGCAAAGCAGTTTCCCTAGCGTGGGAGCTCTGGTTCCATTTTAAAGTGGTGCCATTTTTTATTTTTTGACAAATGTTTTTTAAGTATATACAAAAAGAAAAGTTCTTATGCAATTGTAAACCAGTAAAGTTAAAACAACGTTAATTTTATTTTAGGTGTTTTGCTTCATTCATTCATTTCACAAATATTTGTTGAGCCGATGTTATGTGCTAAGTGGGCACTGAGGGTATAATGGTGAGCAAAATAGGATATGAGCCCCACACTTGTTTGAGTCTAGCACACGAGACAGACATTAACTAAAAAACGGCCTCCCACAACATGGATATGGTACTGGCTCAATTAAAAACAGTTCAATTATTTTCTCCCTATTTTCTTTCTGCATCTTTGTGTACTTGTTTTATTTTCTCTAAGATTGTCTCAGTCTTATCTACCAACCCATCTTTTGAGATGTCCTTCTCTTCTAATTTTATTTATTTATTTTATTTATTTATTTTTTAAAATATATTTTATTGATTTTTAACAGAGAGAAAGGGAGAGAGATAGAGAGCTAGAAACATCGATGAGAGAGAAACATCGACCAGCTGCCTCTTGCACACCCCCTACTGGGGATGTGCCCGCAACCAACGTACATGCCCTGGACCGGAGTCGAACCTGGGACCTTTCAGTCCGCAGACCGACGCTCTACCACTGAGCCAAAACGGCTTCGGCTATTTTATTTATTCTTATTTTTAAAATATATTTTATTGTTTTTTAACAGAGAGAAAGGGAGGGATAGAGAGTTAGAAACTGTCAAGAACTAGTTTTCTTTCCTTGGGTTGGTCATCTTCCTTAGAGAGGAATCCTACGCCTGGAAGGTATAAGCTGGCTGTCAGCATTTCTGAGAGCCCAGGAGAGAAGGAAGCCAAATGTCTCATTCTTCTCTAGTAGAAGACCTACACTTAATTCTTCTGTGGTCAGTAAGTGTCTCTGCTCCCTGCTCTGCTTGGAGTCCAGAGTCCCTTTAGTTTAACCTCCCCAGAGAGTAAACCTGTATTCTGATATGGTAGGGAAAATAGTCATACAGGGTTTTTTTTAAAATTTCACTTATTGGGTGATATTGGTTAATAAAATATATAGGTTTCAGATATACAATTGTATAATACACCATCTGATATCGTGTAATTGTATGTTTACCACCCCAAATCAAGTCATCTCCTATAATTTATTTATCTCCCCTTCCCCCCCTTTACCTTCCTCTATCTCCTCTCCTCTGCCCCTCTCCCCCCTTCCCTCTGGCAATCACCATTCTGTTGTCTGTGTCCATGAGTCTTTTTTTTTCTTTTTTCTTTTACATTTTTTTATTAAATTATCTGTGCGCATATTTTAACATTGCCCCCCATCCCCCTCTCCAGAGTTTTGTGTCCATTGGTTGCACTTATATGCATGTATACAAGTCCTTCGGTTGATCTGTTATCTCCCATCTTTTTTTTTTTTTTACTGAAGTCCTTCCCCCTTCTCACCCAACCTCCAGCCCTCTCCGACAGCTGTCAGTGACAACTGCTGCTTACAGTTTAACCTCATTTTTAGCCTCTCCTATACTTCTCCTTTCTGTTAAGACTGGAGGCCTGCTGCACGAGATTGGTGCAAGAGCAGGCCTTCCCCCCCCCCCCCCCCCCCCCCCCCCCGCTGCAAGCACTGGCTTCCCTCTGGCACCCGGAATCCAGGCTTCCCTCCGGCCCTGGCTGCGTCCAGAATGATGTCCAGTCTAATTACCATATTACCCTTTTACTATTATAGATTAATTCCAAATGAAACAAAGATTTACATTTCTTTAAAAGACTGAAACCATAAAAACTTAAGAAAACTAGGTAGATTAATAATCTCATAATTAAATATGCCACAAAACCCAAAAGCCATAAACAAAGAGTGATAAATTAAGCAAATATTTAAAAATTCTACATTAATATAAAGCAAAACAAAAATCAAAAGACAAATGACAAGTACAACTGAGAAGTACCATGTACCCTTGAAAGTCTACATACTGGACAGGGAGTGCTCCCTCCGTGAGCTCTCAGGTGTTGGGCCACTCTGGTCCAGTGCCACTGCCATCTCCTGCTTGAACTATGCAGTAACTTCTTGAATGTTCTTCCTATATCTGCTTTGGTTTTCTGTACTCTGTTCCCCATTACATCAGAACAACTGAGGGTTCTTTTGAAAACACTAATCTGATCTGTCACTGCACCTTAATTTAAAGCCCTTTGGTATCTTTCTGTTGTGCTTGTGATAGAAACAAACTTCTTATATGGCCTACATGGCCCGGCCCCCACTGGCTTTTCTCCGTTCCTACCACGTTCCTCCCTCAGGCTCTGCACTAGACTTACTCTGGCCTGAGGATTGATTGGCCCTGTTTTTCCACCAGAGGCCTTTGCACATATTTTCTTTTTCTGTAATACCCTTCTTTCCCTCATTTAGTTAAGTGTCTTCTGGAAGTCTTATCTGACTTATTAAAATTAAATTTATTAAGACATTGATTAGTAATATTATGAGCTTCAAATGTACAATTGTATAATTCATCACCTGTATATTGTATTGTGTGCCCTCCACCCAGTTACCTTTTTTTATTTTTATTTATTTATTTAAAAAAATATATTTTAGCCGAAACCAGTTTGGCTCAGTGGATAGAGCATCAGCCTGTGGACTGAAAGGTCCCAGGTTCGATTCCGGTCAAGGGCATGTACCTTGGTTATGGGCACATTCCCAGTGGGGTGTGTGCAGGAGGCAGCTGATGTCTCTCTCTCATCGATGTTTCTAACTCTCTATTCCTCTGTAAAAAAACAATAATATATATATATATATATATATATATATATATATATATTTTTAAATATATATTTTATTGATTTTTTACAGAGGAAAAGAGAAAGGGATAGAGAGCTAGAAACATCGATGAGAGAAACATCGACCAGTTGCCTCTTGCACACCCCCTACTGGGGATGTGCCCGCAACCAAGGTAACCGGAATCAAACCTGGGACCTTTCAGTCCGCAGACCGACGCTCTATCCACTGAGCCAAACTGGTTTCGGCCAGTTACCTTTTTTTTTTAGATATCAGGTCCTGTTCTATTATCATAGTACAGTATACTTCCCCTTGGTAGCACTTTTCACAGCTGCATTTGTACCTTTACCTGTGTGATTCTGACTAATGACTTTTCCCTGAGGACTGTAAGATTCTCTAAGAGTAGGAACAGTGTCTGCTGTTGTTAGTCATTATTTATAGTGCATATCATAATGCTTATTCTAGAGTTCCGCATATAGTTTGCAGCTCATTGGATAGATACATAAACAATAATTAGTATGTACCCCTTAAGGTTTTACAGACCCCAGTTTTTTGGATGTCCTGTAATAGAAGCCTGTTTACTGTTGATAGGAGAAAGCTTGAAGCAATCTATAGTAATCGTTTCCACTTTTATTTACTGTTCTTTTTTCTTGGTAGGTTGCTGATCAGCTGTGTGCCAAGTATAGCAAGGAATATGGCAAGTTATGTAGGACCAACCAGATTGGAACTGTGAATGACAGGGTAAGGAACAGACTTGTTAAACATGAAGCAGTGGGCAAGGTGGGGGCAGGCTAATTTATTGCCTGCAGTGATCTAGTGGTTACCACTAGATGGTAGAGTTAATCTAGGTTCCACATTTCATAGTGAGAGTGGGAGGAAGGCTTTCTGGTCGGCAGTGCAGCCCACTCCTCCTTACCTTGGCCCTACATCTCTTGACTCGTGAGGCTGTTCTGTGTCATATCTTATTTGCCCCTGTTCTTCGTGCCCTTTATAATTTGCGGGGGTAGAAATGAGGTTGGGAGAAGGGTGGAAGAATTCAAACGTGGAAAGCAGCAGTATCAGTCTTTTACCAACACCTGGGTCTTATATAACCAGAGAACGTGAGAGAGACTTGGGTCTTGTAATATAATTTGTCACTGGAAAAAAATCATTTAACTGGTCTGAACCCCCTCCCCCCCCCCCCTTTTTTTTTGGCCTCGGTTTACCTATAAAATGAGAGGAATAAAATGTAAAAGTGAGACAGGTTAGACTTGGCTGGTTGGTGTAAGTGCATCTTAACCCTGGTCTTTAATTACAGCTAATGCACAAACTGAGTGTGGAAGCGCCACCCAAAATCCTGGTGGAGCGATACCTGATTGAAATCGCCAAGAACTACAATGTGCCCTATGAGCCTGACTCTGTGGTCATGGTGAGTTTAGAGCCTTTCAGAATACTCAGAAAAGTGAGTCTCTAGATAGCACTTTCTTTAATTGTATTCCTTACCCTGCAGTTGTGGGTGAAGGTTTAAACCTTTGCCCAGTTAGTGCCTTTTTGGGTAAAAATTGTGTCTCCATATCTCAGATGGATCAGATGAAATGAATACTGAAAGCACTTTGAAAAGGTACAAACCTCGATGCTTATTAGATTCCTGTGATATGCCGGACAATGCACAGAAAGCTGTTAATACAGAGGCATAAAAACGAGGTCTGTCCTAAAGAGACTTCCAGTGTAAGAAGGGTAAATATGCCAATACTTATCATCCAGCAGTTAAGGTCAATGAAATTTAGCAGATGGCTTTGGTATGCTGCTCAGACAACACCCACCCCAAATTTTCAGAACAGATGTAATCCCCCAGCTCTTGAGAGTATTGGTCACTGGTGTTTCACACAAAGCTGTGTCCCTCCAAGGTGACCACAGAAGAGAGCTTCCTTACCCAGTCTTTCCAGGGGTCAGTATTCTGTAACTGGTGCAGGGATTTAAAGACACTTCTCTTTGCCCTGGCTGGTCTTGCTCAGTGGATAGAGTATCCGCTTGGTCATGAGTTTGATTCTGGTCAGGTGCACATATCTCAATTGCAGGCTCAATATCTGGCCCCAGTCAGGATGCATGCGGGAGACAACTAATCGATGTCTCTCCCCCTTCTTTCTCTCTTTAAAAATCAATGAAAAAATGCCTTCAGGTGAAGATTAACAAAAATTAAAATAAAGGCACTTCCTCTTTGACACAGTTGGGGACATCTGCTGTAGGGTCACCCCACCTAGCTCCAGAGATCCCTGGCGAATTGGCTGAAGCCTTTGATTGCATAATAGCCCACCTTCTTTCTTTACCCACAACTGCTTCCTTCACTTTCCCACAGGTCATTATCACAAGAGCTCGCCCTAGTAACTTCCTTCATGATAATCTCCATCTCAGAGTCTGCTTCCTGGGAACCTGGCCTGCGATGGGGGTGATGATATGAATTTCTCTTTTTCTCAGGCAGAAGCTCCCCCCGGAGTAGAGACAGATCTTATTGATGTTGGATTCACAGATGATGTGAAGAAAGGGGGCCCTGGAAGAGGAGGCGGCGGGGGCGGGTTCACAGCCCCCGTTGGTGGACCTGATGGAACAGTGCCAGTGCCAATGCCCATGCCCATGCCCATGCCATCTCCAAGTACTCCTTTCTCATACCCTCTTCCAAAGGGACCAGTAAGTATACGTATAAATAAGTGTGATGTAAGCTCAGAAAATGACAGGTTGGCTCTTGAATATACTCGGGAGTTGTAGGTTGTCAAGAGGATTTAGCAGTAAGAACAAATATTAACAGTGGTCACATTGTGTAAAAAATATTGGGATTTAGAGAAAGCTTTTTGGTTCGGCTAGAAGCAACGCAGTGGAAAAATCTGGAGAGAGGGTGCTAGAAAAACTCATCTTAATGTAGTTTTTTATTTTTTTAATTAAACATTCGGGACCTGTTGCCTGCAGATTAGTTTTTTGTTGTTGATTTTAGAGGAAGAGGGAAAGAGCAGAAACATCAATGAGAGGGAATCATTGATTAGCTGCCTCCTGCATGAGCCCACAACCGTGGCAGGTGCCCCTGGCCAGAGTTGAACCTGGGACCCTTCATTCCGCAGGTCCATGGTCTATCCACTGAACCAAACCGGCTAGGGCCAGATTAGTAGCTTTAAAAAAAAAAACAAAAAACAAAAAAACAATCATTTATTGTATTACCAAATAGAAAAACCTCTTTTGTAGACAAGATGAAGGTCATTATTGTAAAGTCTAATAATTTTCCCTAAGCAGTGGATTTAGTAATTTGCAGAATAGCCTTTGGCTATAGATCTTTAAAAATCTGGAATCTGCCGAAACCGGTTTGACTCAGTGGATAGAGTGTCGGCCTGCGGACTGAGGTCCCGGGTTCGATTCCAGTCAAGGGCATGTGCCTTGCTTGTGGGCACATCACCATTGGGGGGTGTGCAGGAGGCAGTTGATCAATGATTCTCATTGATATTTCTGACTCTATCCCTCTCTCTTCCTCTCTGTAAAGAAGATCAATAAAATATATTTAAAAAAAATAAAAATCTGGAATCCTTCTGATGACGTGATATTTTGTTTTTCTTCTTTTGGGGTTCTTGAGTTTAATAAGTCCTATTTAATGTCATTGATAGTTCTGTGACTTTAAGTGAAATGATGTATTATGAAACCCAATTTTACCATAGGCTAATTGATAGAAACAAGAGTTACTTTCCTATGGCATTCAACATAATGACATTATTTGAGGACCTTCTGTGTGTATCTATATATGTATCAGAGAAAACTGCTAATTGGGGCAGTGTCTCTGATGTTGTCTTTCTCCTCTTGCAGTCGGATTTCAATGGATTGCCAATGGGGGCTTTTCAGGCCTTTCCCAATGTTCATCCACCTCAGATACCAGTTCCCCCATCATATGAATCTGTAAGTGCCTGAGCCTCTTTTATAAGCAGCAGGAGAGTGAATCCAATGAAGAGAAAGCAAAGTAATGGCCAAAGGGAAGGCAAAGTTTTGATCAACTCTAGTACCAGCCTTGTTCTTGCTTTGGGTTGTGTTGCTTTACATTATCCTGGGAATGGGGTGTGGTGTCAATGCTTTGTCTGCAATTCAGCCAGGATCAGGAGGAGGGAGCTGCAGATCTTAGGAAGTTCTAGTAGGGCGCTTAGCATCTTTTTTTTTTGACTTACTGGAGCTGGTACAGTCTTGGTGCTAGAATATAATAAACTACCAGCTTTATAAATTCTCAGTACTTTGTAAAGCAGTAGTGACCAGATTTTTGTCTGACACACACGTGTCCTGTAGCATTAGTTTTACATTTTAGTCCTGTGGTTAAATTTGCTGTAATTGGCTATTTGATACTTTGAACTCTGTAGGTGGTTGTAGCAGCTTTGGTTTAGAATTAAAACTTGTTTTCTGCCATCCTTGTTTGTTCAGCCAGTATATGCCTTTTTTTTTTTTTTTTTTTTTTAAGAGTAAAGAGGAGGGAGAGAGAAACACACACATCAACTGGTTGCCTCTTGCACATGTCCAACTGGGGTCAGGGATCGAACCTGTAGCAGGTATGTGCCCTTTTCCGGGAATCAGACCCACGACCCAATGCTCTTAACTACAGAGCAAAACCTGCCAAGGCTGGTATGTGCCATTTGAAAGCCGTTTCCATCTGATGCATAACTGAGAAAACAAATTGGTATGGCGTTTGCTGTGGAAATGATTCATCTAGGGAGATTCTCCTGTTCCTGAGCTTGCTTAGTATTCTTTCCTTTGGTTATATTTCCTTGGGCTTGAGTTTTTATGTTATGGTCTTGCATGCATTGAAGCATTGCCCACAGCTGTTTCAAAGAATGAGGTAGATGATCATCAGTATTTGAAAACTTGGTTCTTGGAGATGGAGTCAGTGGTTTAGTGCTTTCTCTGCCTGGGAGGTGAAGGTATCAGATTAAAGAGGTGTTACATTGTGGTTAGATTTTCCTTTTTCTTCATTTGGTTTTCAACGTGTTACCTATATCACCTGGTATCTATCTGAAGATCAGGAAGGAGTGGAGGGGCAGGTTCTGTTGCTTTCGCTGAGCAGCTTAGCTTTGGCCAGCACAGTGGCT
Source organism: Pipistrellus hanaki (assembly GCF_964339955.1). Classification (NCBI taxonomy): domain Eukaryota; kingdom Metazoa; phylum Chordata; class Mammalia; order Chiroptera; family Vespertilionidae; genus Pipistrellus; species Pipistrellus hanaki. The sequence goes on along the minus strand of NC_140517.1, from coordinate 14,484,740 downwards.
TATCTATGTATCCATACTTTCTCAGTGATGCCACTGCTTTCTTTGGTAACAATGTCTGTGTTTCAGGCCGATGACAGTAATGCTGATAAGAAAGTCTCTTCTGCACAGATTGTTGGTAAGTGTGAGTTAGAAACCCTCAGTGCTGAGCCCTTTGCTGTTTTCTCATACATGGAATTCAGCCCACATGCCCTGGCCTCCCTCCTAATGCAGTATAGCAAAAACAAAACTCAGGATTTCCCTCTTCCGAAAGGAAAGTAATCTTCCTGGCCCCAAAGAATCTCACAGGTTTCCTGTTTCTTTTTCACACATTTTTATTTTTCAACTTCTTTATGTTCCTGCTGATTCAGCTTCCATTGTGCCTGGAAATTAAAAGGAGGGGTGAATAGGCACAAATTAAAAGCAGATAGCTCAGTGACTTTATTCAAAACCACTACCAGCACCCTAGAAAACCACAGGGAGTATATATTTTTATTTTTTTTTAATTAGAGAGTTGTATTTTACATAATTTCTATAGACAAAATTATATAATTATTGATGAGTTTTGATATTACATGTGTGTCTATACACACATAATATGTAACCACTACCTACCTTAGCAAAGTTACACATTTCTAGGCTAGTTCCCTTTTGTTCCGTCAACTCCACCCCAAAGGCAAAACTATAGTTTAGGTTTGCCTGTTCTGGACTTATATAAATAGAAATAAAAATCACCCCCTTCTCTATTTACTGTATATTTAACTTATAAAATGAAGACTAGAAGTACAGATCAGATCCCATTCCATCAAATAGGATTGACATTAACATTTCTTATAAAAAATTTCCTAATAAGCCGTAAAGAATAACTTCAACAGAATTCTAGTACCAGTCCAGACTTTGGCCTTTGTGAAAGGGGACAGTGTGTTGAAATGAATGCTCTGTGAATTTACCTTTAGAAAGAAATCATTTAGAAAGAAAATACTGTATTTGTTTTTTTTCCTGCCAAAGAGGACTATGGCTCTGAGCCACCTTTCTGGCATTTGTAACACTGCTCCTTGCCCTAATTTAATTAGGTCCCGGACCCAAGCCAGAAGCCTCTGCAAAGCCCCCTTCAAAAGCCGTGGACACCTATGACAACTTTGTCCTTCCAGAGTTGCCGTCCGTGCCAGATACACTACCAACTGCATCTGCTGGTGCCAACACCTCAGCATCTGAGGACATTGACTTTGATGATCTTTCCCGGAGATTTGAAGAGTTGAAAAAGAAAACATAGGTCTCCTTCTCCAGGCACCATCCAAGCCCTGGGAGTTGAGACTGAGAAGTTTCTCCTTGTAACAAAGAATCTCCATGAAATTCTGTTTCATCTCTTAACCATCACCGAGCACACTCCTCCTAGGGGCTCTCTCCCTGCTCTACCAAATTGTGGTGCTTTCCAGTTCCTTACTGCTCCTAAGAGATGAACGACTGGAGACACTGTGAGCCCGGAGCAGCTGACTCCTGGAAGCCGTGCTTGTCTGTTTTCTGTCAGTGTGATCCCAGGCTCTCCTCGCCTGTCCCACCATCCCTCTGCAGCGGGGAGAGCTGACACACATGGCTGGGCTGTGGAAGAGAGGACGTATGAAGTGTCTCAGCCCTGTGCTGCTGAGGTTCTAGACTTAGTACAGGTGGATTTGTGGTGAGTGAGAATCAAGGCTAAGGTGTCTATTTTCTCATTCTGATATGAATGGGAGAGAAAAAAATGACTCAGGAAGCCACTGTAACAGTTCTTGGAAGCCGGGTCCTCTCATTGGCGTATACACTACTCCTTGCTGCAGGGCAGTGTTCCACTTGGATGCAGCTGGAAAGGTTTTTGGAAAGCTGAAGGCCTCTCAGTTCTACTGGATTCCCAGGGAGCCCTCTGGCCTTTTGGCTTTGAGGGCTGTTTCCCTTCTATCAGTAATACAGTCCAGTGCTGCCCTCTGACAAAGGAAGGGCAGAAGTCACCATTCAAGGCTAAGGTGGGCTTCCAGTTGCCTTAATAGAAGTATTCAAGTCTCTTGAATAGTGAGCTGAAAAGCCTACAGGAGAAGAGGGGTTCCTGTTTTCATTTGAAAACTTTGATTAAGAGAACCTTTAAAAACTAGCCTCATACATTTTGGTGCCCATGTGGCTGTAGGTGTTTGCTGCTTTCCTTGATGGACAATACTCTTATTGTAACTAACATGCTTCTTTGCCCTTAGCTAAGGCATCCTTTCCCACAGGGATGGCTTTGGCTTCTGTGTAGTATATACCTGTCTTAAGCAACCTTTCTTTAATGTTTTTGATTGGTTTGTATCTAATACCTTGGTAGCTGATAATAAAGTTAAAAATTCTGACCTGCTTTCTCCACTGGTTGGGTTGAATAGGGAGCTGCAAAGTTGAATATTGTAAGCAAGTGACCCATGCTTGGCACAAGCCAGACCTTACCTTTGGCTCCCAGGGTAATGTAGATGCCTGCAGCAGTAAGGAACCCGTTTCAGTCTCAGTATTTAAGGCCAGATAGCGTCTGTGTGTTTGCTTGGTTACTCCGCTGGGACTCAGCAGAGGCTTCCCAGACCTAATTAAATCAGGGCAAGGAAGAAGGTGTTAGAAATGCTCCCCTCAGGCAGATGGCATACCTGCATCTTTATTTTTAATAAGCTGCAGTGAGCTCACATCTGACTGATGTTTCCCGCCGCCGTCCGGGAACACTGCTTGTGTTCTGTTACTCGTTGGGCAGCAGCAGAGCCAGTTATCATTCTTGCAGTGTTAACCCTTTCCCAACAGTGCCAAGATCATATAAACACAAGGACTTCCAGTGAAGGGGATTTTGATTCCGTACTGACAAAATTTGACAAAATGTATTGTAAACATCTAATTTTCTAAGCTACGCCATGCAAAAGTAAGTACTCGCTAGGGGGTAATAGGGTTAAGATAGTTCATCTTTTAACACGGCAGTGCCCACGACTGTCACAGCTGTTTCCTCACGGGTGTTCTGGTGCGCTGGATTCCGAACAAACCCGAGAGCTTCTGCAGCAGCATCTCCATCAGCGTAGCTTCTTTCCAAGTCTATTAGAGGACAGAGGGGGAAAAGCAAGTATATTGAAGGAAAAAAGTGTCAAAGGTACAAGTCACATTCATAAAGACACTGTTTCCTTTAATGATTTGCCGGTAGGCATTGGAGTGCTTCTGCTGCTTAGTAGTTGAGGGTCAGCTACTTAGAGGACAGTGACTAAAACTGGGTTTCCTAGGAAAATAGTTAGCAGAGCTGTGGAGACTATTAAAGGGGATTTGCTGATATTGTGCCTTTGACCATCTGTAATCTTGAGCAGCTACAGTTGAGCTTTTCCAGCGGTATAAAATGGTATGGCTTATACAGGTATTCGCCATGTTACACCACTTCACGTTTAGGGAAGATGTATGTTAGTATCTATTTTCACTAACCAAAGATATCGGAAGAGGACTTGCTTTTATGAAAAAGGCGAAACGGGAAGTGTTTGCAGTGAGCTATTACAGAAGTAGTGCACACTGAACTGTCATTTTTTTTCTTTCTATAAGCTGTACATTATATCGGCTTTTACCATATGTTAGTGCTGTTTTAGGCTTGATGTATTACTTGGTAGGCTACTTTTGGGGGACTGGGAAAGTTTAAAATTTTTTCCCATTTAAATTAATGGTAATTGCTTTTATACTTTATGCCAGTTTGGCTTCTGAAAGTTTTTACATGAACGTGCTCTACTTTTGGATAGTAGGGAAAACCTGTATATAAAATTACCAGCCCGAAGACTGACTTACCTTAAGGGACTTTCTTTCTTTACCAAAGGACATTAGAATGGCAGAAACAAAAAGGTTAATGATCACGAGTAGCATCAAGATGACACTGGTCAGGATCAGAAAGGATCCCAGGACTGGGTCTAAAGCAATAATCTGGAAAGACAATAAAACACTTTTAATTTAAACATTGACAGTTTGATTTCTACTTTATGTGCTAACATTTGGGATTTATTCACATAAGAAAACACTGGTAGAAACTAGGGAGCAAAGCAAAACTACTTAAAAGGAGAATACTTTTGAGCAAGAATGACTCTAAGGTTGTAAAAACAGTAGTCTATTCAGGGCTTTCCAAGAAGAAAGCGGGTAAGTTGCAAAATTAAAATGATTGAAAGTCCATGTGAGTTCTAACAATTCCAGAAAATACAGGGGTGGGCAAAAGTAGGTTTATACTTCATATAATCATTGATAATAGACTTCCATGTATTTACAACTGTAAACCTACAAATCAAGTGATGTTGATTTTCCAGTACTGATAAATGTTTTGCCTTGGTATTGGTTCCTTCATTATTGGCAATGTTTAGAAAAAGACCAATGACTTAGAGGATGAATGCTTATACTAAATATGATGGAAATTTATGTCAAAACATTTCCTAGTACCAGCCTGTCATCCACTTAATTGGGTAATTATATCAAGTTTGGGCTATCTGAGTTTTTGATATAAGACTTTTCCCAATAAGTATAACTTCATTTGCACCTTCACATTATATAATATGATGAGCAGAAAAATGTCAAAAAGTATTAGCAAAAGTTTATTAATTCTGATTGTTCTTTAAGACCTTTAGTATAGAAAGTGTTCCAGAGTTGTGGACTGGTGATTGGGGCTGGGACTACAATAAAACAGTCCTCCCAAAACAGCTATCTTAGGGAGATGACAACTTTCCCCATTAGAAACTATGTTAAGTTGTCCATTTTAGTTAGTAACCTTTGAAATCTAGATTATCAGAATGATAAGTCTTGATGAAAATTTTGTGAGTTTCACTAATTTGAATTGCAGTTTTCCCTTCCCTAATCAAATCTAATGTATGCTTGTGCTTTGGACCCAAATTCTTATCTGGGTTTCCTACCTAACTTTTTTTTAAAAAAATTTATTTTATTTTATTGATTTTGTACAGAGAGGAAGGGAGAGAGAGAGTTAGGAACATCGATGAGAGAGAGAGTCATCGATCAGCTGCCTCTTGCACACCCCCTACTGGGGATATGCCTGCAATCAAGGTACATGCCCTTGACCGGAATCAAACCTGGGACCTTTCAGTCCCCAAGCCCACGCTCTATCCATTGAGCCAAACCAGCTTCGGCCCTACTTAACTTTTTTATGCTGAATGGAAAGGGGTTCTATTGGTATTTCCTGGGGAGGAATAATAGGCTCTCTGAAATGAGTATTTGTTAACTGTAAACAGAATGTCACAGCTCTTCTGGAATTGTACCGCCCTAATTTTTTAAGTCTTTTCCATAGTATAAAGGGCCACTGAAAAGGCAGCAGCAACCACATGTTAATCTGACCAGGTCCGAGAGCACCAGCTCACTCCCTGTGTCCTGGCAGTAAGATTCAGCAGTGAGATGTGGGACCATGTGGTTAGGAAAGGGCAGATTTCTGAAACTGATCACCCAAAAGCTTGTATACATCAGTGGTACCATAAACCAGAATGGCAAAGGATCTCTCTTTCTCCCTTTTCCAATGTGCATTGGTATAGCAGGGCTGCATTTACAGACAGTATCCCTTTGTTAGATACAGGATGAGGCAAAAATAGGTTTACAGTTGTTTGTTTGAGAAATAGTTTCCTTTACTCAACTGTAAACCTACTTTTGCCCAACCTTGCCTATTAAACCAAATAGAGGTCTGTAGGGAAAACAGGATTAAAAAAATTTTTTTACCTCCTTATAATGAGAGATTCCCGTCAGGAGACCAACAAAAGTCACTGCTGAGCTGAAAAAAGTTCGGTAGTCAGACATGCTCCAGCCAAACAGCAGGTTAAACTGAAAAGAAAGACGGGTCAGGGGTGGAGAGCAGTGGAGGCCACTGCAGTTATTTGTCTCGGGGTGCTTGATAATGATGAGGTCAACATAGAATGAATGGAATAAGGAAATTCTTTAGTGGCCATTTCAGTTACTATGCCTAAAAAAATGCATAAAATTCCTTTTAATTACATTGTATTTTCATATAAATTTGACCTTCATTTCTGTGAGCTAAATTTTATCCCCATTTTAGAGATGAGACAAATGTGTGAATTTAAGTCCTACTACTGTCAAGTATGGAACTACAACCAAAACCAGCTTTTCTTACTCCAATTCTTTTCTCCAAAACTCAGAGCCAACTTGAACTGATGGTTTTCCTATAATGATCTTTTCTAAGGGAAGCAAAGTGACTCCAAGACCCTAGCACCCAGGAAAGACAGACACGGGGGGCGGGGGGGGGGGGCTCACAGCCATGGCGTAGCCGGTCAGCAGGATCACAATGACCAGCAGGAAGCCCACCACCTCGTCCCAGGCTTTGGTGAGCGTTCTTCCGATGACCTGCAGCCGGGGGCTGTGATGCAGCAGCGTCCACAGCTGAACGGTGGCCAGCAGAACCAAGAAGCCCATGAGGTGAATGACAGCCGAGTTCACCTTTACTGCCTCGTAGAAGTTGATGAACCTGCAGCAGGAAGGCTGACAGTTACTCAGTATGAACCGCACGCCCTCACCATTCCTGTGCTGCCAGGGTCCCCAGTGTTCCCACTGCCGAAGTGCGGCTGTTGTACGAGTCCTGTTGGGTGAAGTGCTTGATGTAAGAGTGCTGCAGTCTAGGTTGGGCTCCTGTGTTTGTGCATATGAGAGCAGAAGAAACGTGTTTGGTTGGGAGTTGTGAAGAAAACTTGAAATTTTGACCTGTAGCTGATTCTTTACTCCAGGTTCATCCTGGAAACCAAGGCCAGCCGCTTCTATTGCTCTGCCTTGAGTTAAATCTCTCATTTCAAAAAGAGATGAGTTGCCCTGGCCAGTTTGGCTCAGTGGATAGAGTATCAGCCTGCAGACTCAAGGGTCCCGGGTTTGATTCTGGTCAAGGGCATGTACCTTGGTTGTGGGCACATCCCCAGTGGGGGGTGTGCAGGAGGCAGTGATTGATGTTTCTAGCTCTCTCTCCCTCTCCCTCTCTGTGGAAAATCAATAAAGTATATATATTTTAAAAAGTGCACTGAGGACTCTTAGCACACATACAAAAAGGAGATGAGTTAACATAATGATGTGTGCCATTAGGCTGGTCTGTTTTCTGTCATGCTGTAATCCTCTACTGCCCTCTGCCAGCAGATAATGGCTCCTCTAATAGGTTTACCAGTGCTGAGAGTAGAAAGATGATTAAACTAGAAGTAGAAAGATGATTATAAACTAGGGTGTTTATAACCAATTGCAAGTTTTTTTTTTTTTTTTTTAAGTATTCAATATATTAGAGAGACGCATTCATAATTTTGTTGCAGCATCTAGACCTCCATAGATATGAGGTTGGCATTCAATCACAATTCTTTTGTCTAAAAACCAGGCAGTGCCACAACAGGCTAGACCTTAGCTGCCAGCATCATTCAAACTGCACAGACCACTGTCCCTGCATAACAGCCCTCTGTGAGGCCTTCCTGGGACAGTGCTTCAGTGTTACAGAGCAGTGGCCCAGGCTGTTGACCATTAAAGGTTAGACAAGGTTAATCAGGGACACAGATGCTCTTCCCCATGAGAAAGGCCAGAGGAGCCCAAAGGGGCACCAGAATGGATGAACGTCCCTACCCAGAAAGCAGTGCTTTGGGTTTAAAGTATGTGCTCCCTGCTGTGGTTTTACTTAGCTTTGTCTTGTCTTAGGGTTTATTCCTTGGTCAGGGTGCAAAATAATGACCCAGGTAGTAAATAGAAGACACATCCAGGCCCCTGTGCTGTGAAAGGCAGAAGACTTGATTAGCAGTGTAAGCTTCTAGTTCACTGTCTTCTCTGCCGTGGACATTAGTCTGAGATTTGTGTTTAACTTCGGTATTACACAAAAATACCAGAGCAGTGGAGGAGGAGAGCGAGTTTGAAAGAATCCTGAGTGATTCAGGGCCCTCTGGACACCGAGGAGGAATGTGTGTTGCTTCTCAGGCCCCTCTTACCTGTCGCGGTCATAGTGGTATTGTGCCATGTTCTTCTTATGCAGAGAAATGAGCTTGATGTCAAGCATCAAGATGGCGAAGCTGGTAAGGATGATGCTCATGTCCAGAATGTTTCTTTTCCTCGTTAAGAACCTCCATCTCTGCTGTTTCAGCCGGCGACCCTAAACAGACGGCACAGTCACTGCTGCTTTCCTGAAGGGCTCGCTGCGTCTCTCCCTAGTGAAACGGCATGAACACGGGCAAAGTGCGCTCAGCTGGGGCTTCGATCTGGCCTGGGCACAGTGGGTTAGAGCCTCAGCTCCGCTCTGTAGTCGCTCAGAGCTGCTGCTTACCAAAACTTGGCCTTCTCTAATACAGCTTTCACTGCGTACAGTCATTTTTCTCATTGCTTAAATTAAAAAAAAAAGTTTCTGAATTAGTTATCAAGCCTGAAAATAAAACACTGTGTTTGGCTTAAAATATGTTACATTTTGCGTACAGCATCTGTATTTTGAGTACTTGCTCTGTTCATCATGCTTTCAGTCTTGCTGTTGCTTTATAGGATTAATAACACGGCACACAAAAATAATCCTTCTAGCCAAAACTGGTTTGGCTCAGTGGATAGAGCATCGGTCTGCGGACTGAAGGGCCCCAGGTTCGATTCCGGTCAAGGGCATGTACATTAGTTGGGGGCACATCCCCAGTAGGGGTGTGCAGGAGGCAGCTGGTCGATGTTTCTCTCTCACCGATATTTCTAGCTCTCTATCCCTCTCCCTTCCTCTCTGAAAAAAAATCAATAAAATATATTTTAAAAAAATAATCTTTCTATAGACCTAATTCTTTAACTCTTGAAAACTGAAAGAGCTACTTTGTGGAAAACTACTCAGTCTTTAACTGAAATCGAGTTTCTGGAAAAGACCAATAATAGCTCATTGTGGAGCTCCCCAAATAATACCCAGATAAAGCTTGAGAATATTAGATCGAACGTTTCCAACTCACCTGTATGAAGCCGTAGTAACAGACTAGCAGATGATAGATGACTTGTGAGGCCACAGACCAGGCGAAGTCCTTCTTTGATGTCTGAAGGGAGGTTAAAGTGTCCAGTCTCATGGAGGCGAAGAGAGCACCTGAGAATAACATCGAGTCCAGAGTCTTTAGAACTTCCCTTCAAACTCTGTCTCTGAAATAACCCCAACTGTCCCTCTATTATTAGTTTCAAATGTCCTTGAGTTTTTAAGCTCCGTATTTCCCTAGAGGTGTCACATATATTAAATGAAGTTGTGTGCAAAGCTACTGGACTAAAATGCGCTTATTGCATTAAAAGTTGGTAGAGGGGAGAGGATTATACCGTCGATTCCCCCTAGAGGGCAGTGTCAATGATTGAACAGCTGTTACAGGTGTGTTACCTTATGAGAACAGCTGCAAAGGATGTTCAGACGTAATGTTGCAATGTGGTGCTTTGCAGAGAACTGATCACTGCAATGTCAAATGGGGACAACAATCAATCAAATATAAGTGTGGTGCTTTTGTTTAAAGCCACTTAAAATATATTTTCAGAAAGTACTATGATTAAAATGCTTTGAACCATTCCAAATTTTCTATGTTTAAAGCATTAATATTATCCCATGTATTAATACTCAGATGTCTGTATGAAGATAGACTTAAAAAGCTTCAGATTCCAGCTAGAAAGACAGTGATTTTGTTGCAGTTTCAAAAACGTATGAAAGATCTTGTGAATATAACTTTTCAAAAAGCCCCAAAATATTAGATCTAAGATATGCTCCTAAGTAGAAAGGGCCATTGTAAGGACAAATTCCTACTTCACTTGGCTCTCAAGATGGGGACTTTCCCTCCGGAAGCAAGGCTAGGGAAGTGGTATGGGTCTGGGAAGAAGAAATTCCTGATTAGACGTAAACCCTGGTGGTAAATAGAAGGACACTTGTGGGCAAATTCTGGGGGAGAAAAGGAGGAGGAAACAAAGTAGGATTAGGACAGACCATCTGTTTAAGGTAGGGGAATTCAATGTACCAGTTTCCCTCTAGTCCCTTAACAAAATGCCTCTACAATGACAGTGAAGGGATGAAAAATGACAAAGATAAAAAAGGGGGCAAATGAGAGGAACAAACTGTTTGGAAGCTGGAAAATGGACAAAGGACACTGACACAGCAGATTCAAGAAAGCTGAAACCTAAGCAGTGCAGGAAAACCAAAGCCAGCCGGTTCTTACCACAAACCCTAGAAAGGCTGGGGAATGGGAGGCAGCAGGCACCTCTGAAGGTAGAGGGTCAATTGGAACTGAAAGTGGGATTGCAAGAATGAACTTAAGCCATTAGATCCGATTCCTCTCTGACACAATCAGCTATCCACCCATCCTGCCTTCCACTACCCCAAGACTGAAGGTTTATTATAGTGACGTTGGACTAGAGAGAAACTGGAACTCAGAGACAGCAGGTACATCTGCAAGTCTACTGGAAAAGGGACTTGAGAGAAAATTTACATACTGCATGGTGAGATCCCTACCTCCCTTCCCTCCACTTCTTTAACAGGCTTATCTTCAAGACGGGCATGGGAAGGGTCCCTCCTGAAAACTGACTGCCCAAGAGAAAAGACGGGTGCCAGGTGACAAGCTCTATCCATGCACACAGAGCTCCTAATTAGCATTATCAGAATTTTGATTTTTTTTTTACTCTTTCAAATATGAAAGAACAGTCAGATACTTAAAACTCTAACATTAAAAACCAGAAATTAAAGCAAATAAAAAAATAAAAAGCTCAGAAATTAGAGAAAATGAAGAAGCTGATAAAAACAAAATGAACCTACAGTATCCTCAGAGAGTTGAGAGGATATTGATTCCATAAACAACAGACAGACTATGCAAAAGAAATATGAGAACACAATTCTTAGAAATTAAAATATAAAGATGAAAATTTCAAATGGTTTAGCAATTGAAGTAATCTTTTGGAAATAAGATGGAAAATAGTGAAAACCTAAGAAAATCAGAGGATCAGTCCAGGAGTTCCTACTTCAAAATTATAGAAATGTGAGGAAGATAAAATAGAGGGGAAATTTACAAAGAAATGCAAATAAAACTTATCAGCGCTTAGATGAAAGGACTTACCATGAGATCAGTCAGATCCTTTCATAACCGTGGTGACAAAGAGAATTCTAAATACTTGGGAATGGGACCATCATATTAACAATAGTCTGAGAAGTTAGAAGGTAATGGACTGCACTTTCCAAAAAACAACTGTATCCAGTCAAATAAGCAGCCAAATGTGATGACAAAAAATTTTTTTGGACATGTAAGGCTTCAAAAAATGTACTTCTCCTATAGCCTTCCAGGAAGTTACTGTAGGATGTGCTCCAGCAAAATGAGAAAGTAAACCAAGAGAGGAAGACATGGGCTCTAGGAGAAAGGAGGTCCAGCAGAGGAGAGAAGAGAAGATAATCCCTGAGGTGGCAGGGAAGGGAGAGTCAGGACAGGGCTCTAGAGCAGGCTAGAGAAGAACCAGTCCCGCTGTGCCAACAGGACGAGAGACCTCGAAAAAGGATCACAAAGTGATAGCTTAGGTGATACTTTTGAACAGAATGAGGTTTACTTCTAGAAGAGTTTGGTTCATCTCCAATTAATAGAATGCATGCAAAACAAACAAACAAAAAGAACTGTAAATTAGGGGGGAAAGTTGTGAAAGAAAAATTGAATTGTAATCCATTACATGGCTCATCTTTGAAAAATATAGTTATATTGGGAAAATGAGAAAAGAGAGAAGGTATGTATATGTGTGTGTATGTTAGAGATATTTGTGGGTATAAGAAAGTTAAATCCTCATGTCATAAAAAATACATACTATCTAAAACTGGAAGATTCATGAAATAGCTAATAATCATGTTACTTTATAAATTCCAAAAGAACCAGTTAAAAAAGCTGAAATGAGGTGGGAAATGAGGACTGCTAGTTTTTGCCTTAACTATTTGATTTTTAAAATTACATTATGTATAATAACTTTAATTAAAATAGTGTCTTTTAATGATGTAAGAAACCGGGACTTCTGAGATACCCAGGTCAGAGGGAGGAGAGGAAGAGGCCTTCGTACCCACATTGTTGGATTCCAGAATCAGGGTCACTACGCAGAACAGGTTCACGTTAGCGTTGAAGACCACAAACTCCACAAAGAGGCTTTTGGTGAGATGGTCTAGCCAGCGGCTCTGTTCCAGATGCTGCAGGACTCTGGGAAGACAGGACAGGGCTGCTGCCTGTTCCTCTCAACCCTGCAAGGAGCTCAATGCCCTGCATTTCCAACATCCCTCAGCCCAGATGAGAAGCTCCGAGTCCCGATCGAGATGACCGGTGCAGTGTTTTATAATCACCAGTGCCCACACTTTCACTAGTGATAACGTGAATCTAAAACACTATAGTAATGATAAAGCTTTCACAATAGTAGTCACACCAAGGTTAAACATCCAAAAGGATATAGTTGGCGTTTTAAGTGTGAGGTAGAATTTTATATGCTGTCAACTACTTCTATCTGAAATGTTAAACGCTACTCATGACTAATATATATTCTGTTTTGAGAGGTGTAAGGGGTCGAAATGTCATTTGATTGGCATTGTTTTTAATGTCTTGCTATAAATTTAAATGGAGGATAATTTAACTTAAGACATTTCCATACATTATAATGACAAAGACTTCCAGGATTCATATAAACATTTATCTCTCTCTGGCAGTTGCTTTTTGGGCATTTGAATTTTGGATTATTTGTGGTTCTCATGAAAATTAGTGTTTTCTCTTATGTTTGAAGAGTATAGTTTGCCCAAGCTAGACTTACTGAGTCCAGCTGCAGCTAGGATTGAAACTGATAAGCTTCTCCAGATGAGAAAAAGAATGAGGTTTGGCAAACTGGCATGCTAAAACATACATTTCCTTAAAAGCCTGAAATAAAAGTGTCTACAAGTGTCATTATAGTTGCTGTCAAACTACTCAAATGGGTCCTGATTCCTACTGGTCCTGAGAAGGGACCGAAGCAAACGTCTTGGTCCTCACGTTTAGGGCTCGGGCTCGCTCACCTGGCGGCGGAGCTAGCGTTCCTTCCGAGTCGGACAACGTATCCTCCCGAGTAAGCGGCAAACGCCCCCTGGACGGGGTGGCCACCCGGGGCCTCCGGATTCCGATAGTGCCACATGCTGTCCGGGTCTGTGCTGTTCGTTTCAGGGGGGCTCCAGTTAACCCCATAGTTCTCTGTGTCCTCCACATCTCGACGAGATGGCTTCAGAATGCGAATCTGATGAAGCAGAACGTTGCCCAAAAGAAAGGAGTTCCCGTCAGTAATAAATCCTAGGGAGAGAGTACAGGAAGCCATTGTAAAAACCGCCTCCTTATGTTCTTAACAAAAACTGCAGGTTCACCACTATTTTTAAGAACATTTTTGGAGTTTTCAGTTAATGCAACCAGATTAAAAAAAAAAAAAAGTGGCATCATTATTTGTAGATAGTGATCTAGATAATGTGTAGTTACTGATCTAGACAGATCATGACAATCACCTGAGGAAGAGAGTGGAATATGAGGTCCCTTGCTTGTCTCTCTCAATAATAACCTGGCAGGCACCTGCAGACAAAAGTGCCTTTGTGGGTGTTTTGAGATTTAGTGGGGGATTGTGAAACTCCAATGAAGCCCAAGACCAACAAGGTCCGTTTTGAGAAGGCAGGTCCCCCACGTGGCTGACACACCAATTGTGGGCCTGCCTACAGGTCTAGAAACAGCTCTGTCCTCCTGTGGACGTAGTTGCTACAGAGCCATTTGACCTTGGTCCTGCCGCCAGCACCATAAGGCCGGGGACTCAGGAGGGGTCATTCCTGTCTGTGCCTCGGTAACAGGCTGCAGATGTCAGTCCCCAGTGCGGACCATAGCGTGGCCGACACCCAGCTCCAGCCCCTCTCAGCGGTGGCCCAGAAGCCCGGAGGCAAGCTTTCCAACAGTCTGACTAAGGGTCTTGAAACCGCCTATAACTTACCGCACCAAAAACGAAACACATCCTTTTGAGGGATGGCTATGCTAATTAGCTCGATTGTAGTAATCATTTCACAATGTGGTTGTATATCAAAGTATGTTACACCTTAAATTCATGCAGTTTTGTCAGTTATACCCCAATAAAGCTGGGGCAGTGGAAATGAATCTAAAAACTATTACAGAAAGGCAATTCAGCAAGGTGGCTGGGCACTAAATATCCTTCATATATCCAAATAATATTTACTTAGAAGTTATAGAGAAATAAAATATCTTATTTACAATAGTAACACAAAAGATAAGCCTAACAAGAGATGTGCAAAAATTTTATGAGGAGCGCCCTAACCGGTGTGGCTCAGTGGATAGAGCGTCGGCCTGCGGACTGAAGGGTCCCAGGTTAGATTCCGGTCAAGGGCATATAACTTGGTTGTGGGCACATCCCCGGTAGGAGGTGTGCAGGAGGTAGCTGATCGATGTTTCTCTCTCATCGATGTTTCTAACACTCTGTCCCTCTCCCTTCCTCTCTGTTTAAAAAAAAAATCAGTAAAATATATATTTAAAAAAATGTATATATACATGTATAGCAAGTTTTTTCAAGATATTTTAGATATATTTGTACGTGTGTAAAATTACATATGTAAATGAGAGTAATGGTAATGTTAAAAGACTGGAAACAATTTAAATGTCTCTCAATAGGGATCTGTTATATCAATCAGGGTACATCCATGCAGTGGCACACTATATAGAAAATGAATAAAACATAACAGGGTCAGCTTTATATATACTGCTGGAACAATTTCCAGGTAAATTGTTGAGGGGAAAAAAGCAAAGTGCATGACAATGTTCCTAGTATGTTACCATATGATCAGATATATTTGAAAATGCATAGATGACCTCTGAAAGAATATATAATAAATTGGGAATGTAGTTGCCTCTTGGAAAGAGAAAAATGGAATTATGGAACAAAGGAGAGTTGGACAATATATACTGTTGTACATTGAATTTTCTCCATGTTCATGTTTTAATGATTAAGTAATTTTTTAAGTGTAGGGAGAGGGATAGAGATATCGATCAGCTACTGCCTGCATGCCCCCCCACCAGGAATCGAGCCCACAACAGGAATCAAATCGTGCTCAACTACTGAGCCACACTGGCCGGCCTTAACAAATATATTAACAGGACAGAAAAAATCACGTTAGAGAATTTGGCACGAATAGGTTTGCGGGAACAGGTGGAGAGTGAAAGGACTGGGAGCTCTGCAGAAGATAAAGGGAGGCGGTGACAACCTTCACAGATGGTCTCACTGTATTTCCTGAGTGAAAAATATGTACAATTATAAAATTTTGGTCGTTTTCCATCAGAAGAAAATCAAAAGAGAAAAAGCAAGCTTAAATTACAGCAAGAGAAATGTGAATTAAGTCCTGCGAAGGAAAAGACCCTTCCCTGTATGTGACTGAGCACTGGGACATGCTATTAGGAAGGGTAAGTGTTTACAGGATATACATACATTATCTGCCATGAATGGCTTGGGCTTCAGTGTTCCTGGAAACAACTGGACTAAGAGGACTGGGTTACGTCAATTCTGAAAGGAAGGATTTTTAGAATTGAAGAGGGAACCCATGGTAGGGCCAATTTTTACCGGGCTTGACCCATGCCCACCTAGCTCTGTTTATCACCATCCACAGATTACTGCCGCAGATATCTGGGGATTCCAGATAACTCATGTCCAGGTATGTCCAGGTAATTCCTGTACACTTTGGTTCTAGATTAGCCAGAGCTTCCATTTCACCAGTTAACAACAGCTGGCACGTATCCAGTGAATACCATGTACTAGCACTGAACACTTAGATATACTAAGCTTTTTTGTTTGTTAATCCTCACCCAAGGATTTCCACTGGTTTTTAGGGAGAGTAGAAGAGAGAAAGACAGAGAGGAAATTCACTGATGGGTTGCCTCCTGCAGGAACCCCAACCAGGGCCCAGGCCGGGGAGGAGTCCGCAACCGAGGTACGTGCCCTTGACCAGAATCGAACCCGGGACCCTTTGGTCTGCAGGCCGGTGCTCTATCCACTGAGCCAAACCAGGACACTGTACTGCAGAACCAAGTAGTCCAAGAAGAGAACTGTACCTATCACCATGGCAGTCGCTTAGTTGTATTTTATTCAGCGCAGGGTGACGGACTGCAAATTGAATGTGCCCTTAACCTAGAACTGAACTAGAAAGAATCAACCTGAACCTGTTTACATGAGGTCCAAAGAGTGGAATCCTTGGGGTGCCGCGCCGTCCCCCCCATGGGTGCAGCCACGGGGAAAAGCCAGCTGGCCTTTCTCCAGTGTTCCGGGGCGTCTGGAAGAGGAGCTGAAGCCCCGGGTGGGTGGCTGGGCCCAGGATGCGCGCTCACCTCTGTGGTCCCCGTACAGGTTCGGGAGGAGGGTGTGCCTGGCCCAGGGGTAGAAATGGCGCGGGAGCCTGATCTCCGAGAAGCGGTGAGAAAAGCTCCTCCTGAGCGCCCGGTGCAGGTGGAACCGGCTGGGGTTCTGTGCAGAGTGGACCGCCGCCATCACCAGGACCAGGAAGAGGATCTGCGCTGTTGCAGAGAACAAAGTCACCGGTGAGCCTTCAGGGTGAACAGTCTGCAACCTTTCCTTCATGTCCTCTAAGACTCAGGGGTCCTCAAACTTTTTAAAGTGGGGGCCAGATCACGGTCCCTCAGAGAGCTGGAGGGCCGGACTATATGAACTACTAATTCCTACTGTAACACCTCGGCTGCACTCACTGCCCAAAAAACCTGGCGGGCTGGATCAGACTCCTCTGCGGGCCGCATGTGGCCCGCGGGCCGTAGTTTGAAGACCCCTGCAAGTCTACAGTGCACTCCCACAGGCCAAACACAGCAAGGAAATGTCAATTCCACATATTTAACCTAGCATTTGTAAACATTAGCAAAAGCATTTGGCTGTTAGTGGTAATATGTATCTATATATCCCTTCCAAGAACCATTCTGCCACTAATTAGAAATTTTACTTAAGATATGTAAAATCCCACAATTTCTGTATTTTAGTTCTTAAAACTAAATGCCCGTGTCCACAAGAAGGGAGGCCCAGGGAAAACCCTCTCTCTCCTTGGGGCCAGGGAACCAGCATTCCCAACACCGGCTGTGTACCAGCTCGGGCCAGACAGGACAGGGCACCCCTTTCCGGGGCACATCCTTTCCCCTCCGCCCTGTGAAGCAGGTGGACCAAGCTTTGTTCTCACACTCCGCAGGTGGAGACAGTGACGCACGCAGCACACGGTGAGATCACCTTGTCTCCCGGAAGCCAGAAAGGCAGGCCTTAAACCGCCCTCCCCCTCCCGCAGCTCCCAGCCTGCTCCCGCCCCCATCCCGGCTGGGCTCGGTGCTGCCGCGGGGACCGGCCCCGTCTCCGCACCCAAAACCTCCCCCGTCAGCCTGAACAGCCGCCTCTCCTTCTCCTTCGAGGTTCTTTCCGGGCGCGGGGCTGGGTGGCGGACAGCTGGCGCGACGTAGACGGGGTTCCTCTGATCTCTGGAGCCAGGCGATGGTGGAGGACATTTTGCTGTCAGAAATTCAAATAGAGGCCAAGAAATGTTACGTTATGTTCATTGGTATTGGCGGAGCATCTATTTCGCACACCTCCTGTTAAATGTGGAACAAGAGAAAACCCCTAAGGAGATCCTCCTGCTGTCATGAAGGACTTCTGAGCCTATACAATTAGTGTGCAGCCTGAGGTGATGTCTGCTCGATTGCTGTAGAGGTCTCTAACCTGCTTCCTCTCCATTTCTGTGCTTACCTGGGCCCGGAAACACACAGTGCTAGCCGGTGGAGCACACGGTGGGAGCACACCCCAGGGGAGCTTCCCAGACTTTGACATTCACAGTTTTGTTAAGTGCAGGTTCTGGGGTGAAGCCCAGGATTCTGCATCGCAATTCCAGGACGTGCGGCCGACGTTAACTGACGGTGATGTTCACCACGGCAGAGCTAACCCCGTCTCACAGTCTCTGAAGCAGCGCTAGTGCTCCCTTGCTGGCTGAGGAAGTTAACAGACCACTGAAGGCCGGACTTCACTTCCCGTTCCACACACTGTGGCTCACTCCCACTCCTCGTTGCACTAATCCATATGCAAAACCTATAGGCTCTTAATTTTTATATATTTTTATTGATGAGAGAGAGAGAGCGAGAGAGAGAGAGAGAGAGAGAGAGAAATATCAACGAGGAGAGAGATTATTGATCAGCTGCCTCCTGCACACCTCCTACTGGAGATCGAGCCTGCAGCCCCGGACATGTGCCCTGACCAGGAATCGAACCGTGACCCGGTTCATAGGTTGACGCTCAACCACTGAGCAACACCGGCTGGGCTCCTTGCATTCCTACTAGCTTAATCCTGAATTCGGTCTACTTCTTTTTTTTTTTTTTTTTTTAAATATGTTTTATTGATTTTGTACAGAGAGGAAGTGAGAGAGATAGAGAGTTAGAAACATCGATGAGAGAGAGTCATCGATCAGCTGCCTCTTGCACATCCCCCACTGGGGATATGCCCGCAACCAAGGTACATGCCCTTGACCGGAATCGAACCCGGGTCCCTTCAGTCCCCAAGCCGACGCTCTATCCATTGAGCCAAACCGGTCTCGGCATGAATTCGGTCTACTTCTTGATCTCACATTTTTCTCTGACTAGCAGGCACGGTCATAGCACTTCCAGTGAAAATGCCTCTCTATGGCCTCTATCTGTGACCAAAAGTACACGGAGAAGTCCCACTGCCGGCTCTGCAGTTCTTGCAACTGTATTACCTACACCGGGTGCTATAATGCTAACACTCCTTCCCAATCCTTACGGGACGTCATCATAACCAGTTCTCTCTGCACCAGACAGACACCAACCACATCCTCCACCCCCCACACCTCACCAGTGAGTGTAGCCATCCTTGTTCGAACCCCTGCCCTGCTAATCGCACATGGCCTTACCCCCTCCGTACTACACCCCCGGCAAACCCAAATTATGAACCAATTCACAGCCAAACTGTAACGTTAGCTCATGGCCTACAAACAGTTCTTCCACCAATAGTAGCACGATGGCTGCTTAGCAAGTCTTACTAACCCAGCTTTACTCCCAACAATTATTTCATTTATTTTATTTTTAAAATACATTTTATTGATTTTTTTACAGAGAGAAAGGGAGAGGGACAGAGAGCTAGAAACATCGATGAGAGAGAAACATCGACCAGCTGCCTCCTGCACACCCACCACCGGGGATGTGCCTGCAACCAATGTACATGTCCCTGACCGGAATTGAACCCGGGACCTTTCAGTCCGCAGGCCGATGCTCTATCCACTGAGCAAAACCGGTTTTGGCCCCAACAATTATTTTAATTGGAGAATTCCTGCAGTTACAATCAACAGTCTCATGGTCTAACATATCTATCACCCTTACAGGCGCTGACATCGTTATTCCCGCCCTCTGTTCCCTCTGCATACTAATTAAAACAGGAAAACACTTCCCAGAAACAACATTAAACCATCCTTCATGAGAAAACACCCTAACAGTCCACTTGCTGCCCCTCCTCCTACCCACTTACTCTGAAATCATTTGGGGAACTTTGTATTATTAATATGACTTCATGAGGACATTAGATTTAAAATTTAATAATAGAACTGATGAACAAAAAGATAGATACAGAGACAGTAAAGCAACAAACAGACTGTCAAATTACAGCGGGAAGGTTAGGGAGATATGGGGGAGATAAGAGATCAACCGACAGACTTGTATACATGCATATAAGCATAACCAATGGACACAAAACTGGGGGGTTAGGGCATGTATGGGAGTGGGGGGCAATGGTAAGATATGTACACATATAATACCTTAATAAAAAAAATGAAAATAAAATAAAATTTAACAATAGAAATTAAAAATTCTTATTTACTGAAAGAATATGGAAGAACTGCTAAATCATGCTCCACATATATCAGCATGGCCTTTAAATTTTAAAGTATAGAAGTTATCCACTTAAGTATAGAAGTTATCCACTTAAAGTATAGGAGTTATCCATTGGTCTTGGAAACTAAAATATTAGTGCCATTCCAAATGAAAGTAGTAATTTCTATTTGCTTCCTCAATATGAATTCCTCTACTTGTATTAATCCTACCAATCACAGCAACCACCGCTAATATCTACGAAAGCAAGATGTGCCCTCATATGTAAAAACTACCATTCCATACACTTACCACCAGTCTAATCCAACAAAATTTATCCAACTGGGCCAAGAAAGAACCATCTCAAATTGACCCTGAATAACTATTCAAACTCTAAAAATAACACTTAACTTTAAGCTAGACTACTTCCCAATAACATAGGATGTCCCAGAAAATTGTACACATTTTAACAGCTGATAACTCACTCCTTTTCAGGAGTAACTGATTTGAAATAATGGGTGAACTCAGATTAAGTTTTGAACAAAGAAAATTTGTCCTAAAGTGCCACTAGAGTTTTTTTATTTATTTATGGGAATACATAAATGATAAAGTTTATGGTACAAAACCCGCAACAGTCGATGAATTGAGGGCACACAAACACTGAATAAAATGATTCTTGACGTCTGTGACTATTGCTTCACATCATCAGCAATGCCCAGACCAGAACGGTCATTAGTTTAAAAACAGGCATTGAGCTCCTGGCCATAACGGCTCAGTGGGTGAGTGTCGCCCTATGAACTGGGAGGTCACGGTTTGATCACCGGTTGAGGCACATGCCCTGGGTTATAAGGTTGGATCCCCAGTGGGACACTTTCTGGAGGTAGCTGATCAATGATTCTCTCCCATCATTGATGCGTCTCTCCCCTCTTTCTTTCTCTCTCTCTCTCTCTCTCTTCTCTCTTCTCTCTCCCCCCTCCCATTCGTCTCTGAAATCAATGAAAATCAATAAAAATAAATAAAAACAGGCATTGACAAAAATTATTCATTTCTGGAGGTTTCTTTAGATTCTGAAAATGTTATATTAAACACTGACTTTAAAAAAAAATATTTATATTGATTTCAGAGAGGAAGGGAGAGGGAGAGATATAGAAACATCAATGATGGGAGAGAATCATTGATCCTTCCACTGCCCCCCAACTGGGGATTGAGCCCTCCATCCATGCATGTGCCCTGACTGGTAATTAAACCATGACCTCCTGGTTCATAGGTTGATGCTCATAAACACTGACTTTATAATCACTCAGAGTGCATATACATTTTTTTTGGACGCCCTGTATTTACACCAGTAGCCACTACTCCTGAGATTCATCACAGAATTCTCAGCATGATATCCACTCTCAGATCCTATCAGTAACCAATTTCTTAAATACCTCCTTATATATCTTACGCCCCACTAACAACCTTTTTCAACTAGTCATCAGATGAGAAGGAGGGGAATTATGTCATCCCCGCTATCCAATCGGATATATGGTCGAACAGATGCAACACTGCAGTCGTGTGTAACTGTATTGGAGACATCGGATTTATTGCGTCAATAGAGGGATTCCTGTTTAATTTTGACTCCTAAAGATCTTCAACAGATCTTTTTTACCCAACCTTAGCAATACTACTTTCCCACTGGCCGGGCTCCTCCTAGGAGCAACAGGAAAATCCACTCAATGCGGAGTCACCCATGAGCCTCCCACTGTGGACGACTCCACACGGTCAGCCCTGCTCCCTCCACCCAGTACAGCAGTCTCGCGGGCATCTTCCTCTAACCTGGCTTACCACCCACAGAAAATGGCCCATCCGAACAAGAGCATGCCTAGGAGCCCTTACCACAGCATCACAGCAAGCTGCGCTTCCTCCCAGCGGAATTAAAATCATTGTCGCCTTTTCTGCCTCGGGCCCATTCGGCCTGAGAATAGTGACCACCGGAGTTAACCACATCTGCTCATTCTTTTTTTTTTTTTTTAATATATTTTATTGATTTTTAACAGAGAGAAAGGGAGAGAGATAGAGAGCTAGAAACGTCGATGAGGGAGAAACATCGACCAGCTGCCTCTTGCACACCCCCTACCGGGGATGTGCCCGCAACCAAGGTACATGCCCTTGACCGGAATCGAACCCGGGACCTTCCAGTCCGCAGACCGACGCTCTGCCACTGAGCCAAACCGGCTTCGGCCACATCTGCTCATTCTTATGCTCTGGGAGCATTATTCATCTTAACCCGGAAGACAACTGGCAGCCCATTTATCACATCGCCCTTCCCGAGGACTGCACTGATTGCTCGAAGCCTCACATTTACGGGAAGGCCTTTCCTCCCAGGCTTCTCTCCTCCAAAGACGAGTCATCCGAACCCAGAGGCCTGCCGCAGGGGGGCAGCGAGAGCAGGTGCCAGAGTCATCCTGCACCTCACAACCAGGTGGGCAGGAGGCTGTGCCGGAGCCCTGCTAACGCCCCTCCTGCCCCTTCCCCAGCAGCCTCTGCGGTCCTCAGTCATCTGTCCTCCCAGCACGACCACTCACTCCTCCTCGAACCTTACAAATAAGCCTCCCAACAAATTCTATTAAACGTGTCTTCATGAGAAGCATCTTTGCTGCTTTCTTGATTTCCAACAGTTTTCCTCCACAACTGCTCCACAGATGACTACATCTCATGTGAAACTGACAGCCCTAGGTAACTGTACTAGGTTTTGTTCTTGCTCTGGAACTCAACCTCATGACACAGCATCTAAATTGTAATTATCCTTCAAACCTCTTCAAATTCTCTAACCTTCTTGGATAGTTTCCAGCTATCAGCTACTACCTCTCACCATTATTGAATAGATCAGCAAAATGAACCAAGAGTCAGCACCACTATGGCTCAACCTAATCTGACTCGGAAATGTTTTACCAAAATTAATCTCCCAGTTCCAAATAAAAGCTGCTCTACTACCATCCAAACAAAAAGGCCTAGTCAAATTGTATTTCTCTTTTCTGATATATTGACACTAAGCCACATACTTACGTTTAAGTTTCCACAAGTAATTTCTATTGTAAGGACTCCAGTAAGCAAGGATCATCCAGCAATCTTTACAATGACTACAAGTCAAGTATAGAACATAGAAAGCCATAGGACCCACAGCTCCCCTGAATAGTCCAGCATCCCCAGTGTCACAAACAGCCCAGCCTCCTGGGCCATTAAACTTAAACACAACCTCCACCTCCTCATTGTTTAGTACTCATAACATTAATAGAACTTCTCTAATTAAACCAGAGGCAAATGCTCCCAGGACAGTTTTATTAGAAACTCACACTTCAGGGTATTGTTCAGTAAGTAGCCACAGCTGCTGTATAACCAAAGACTCCCAACATTTCCCACAAATCAATTGAAAGTACTACCAAGCCTAAAGACCCATCAAAATTCATCACAGTCCCACAACTACCGGTACCCTCTCCACTCCCAATTGACTCAAGTCCTCCATCAACTGGTGAGTGTTTTGAAGAAAATCCCACAAAACTAATCATAAAAACTACTTAAAATACATTATGTCAGTTATTATTCTTACATGGAATCTATCCAGGACCAATGACATGAAAAAACATCGCTATATTTCAACTATAAAAACAGTAATGACCAACATCCAAAAATCCCACCCATTAATTAAAATGATCAACAACTCATTCGTTGATTAAACTCACATCCCTTCCAGGAATCTGCCTGCCCTGCGAATCCTCACAGGACTTCTGGGTCTGTACCTCACGTCAGACAGTCCCTGCTTTCTTTTAGTAGCCAGGATGTAAACTATGGCTGAATTACCCAATATCTACATGCCACTGGAACACTCATTTTTAAAAATCGATTTTAGAGAGGAAGGGAGAGAAATATCCACCGGTAGCTTCCTACTCTGACTGGGGATCAAACCTGCAACCTGGGTATGGGCCCTAATGGGGAATCGAACCCACGATCGTTGTGGTGCATGGGACAATGCTCAACCAACTAAGCCATGCTGGGCAGGGTTCATTCATATTTTTACTGCCTATATAGTGGGATGAGGTCTATATAACAAATCTTATGTCCTCACAGGGACCTGGAATCAGAATCCTTTTACTATTTACTGTAACAGCAGCAACAGCTATAGGTTATGTACTGCCATGAGATCAAGTATCTTTCTGAGGGGCAACCTTCATTACAATCTCAGCAAAGCCTTACATTCGAACCAGCTGGTTGAGGGAATCAGAGGGTTCTCAGCTGATAAAGCCACCCTCAGCTGATTCTTTGCCATCCATTCCATCCTTCCAACTACTCTCATCTCAGCTCTAGTAATCAAACATCTATTCCTTCATGAAATAGGATCCAATAACCCAACAGGAATCCCATCTGACACACCCACAAAATTCCATTCCACCAATGCTACACAATCAAAGATCCTAAGCCTGTTGCTCCTAATTTTAACATTAACATTAGGTCTCTTTTCACCTGACCTCCCAGGACACCCAGATAACTACACCCCAGCCAACCCTCTAAACCACATGTGTCAAACACAAGGCCCGCGGGCCAAATCCAGCCCGCCAGGTCTTGCAATGTGGCCCGCACCACGCTGTCATCACTGCACTCCGCTGTCAGTTTATGACATTGTCAGTTTATGACTGTTCAGTAAACCATTCGGCCCGTGATTTAGGCTGGATTTTAGATTTTGGCCCCTTCTCTGATTGAGTTCTACACCCCTACTCTAAACACTCCCCACCGCAGCAAACCAGTGTGGTTTTTCCTACTTGTCTATGCGATCCTATAATCCATCCCAACAAACTAGGACACAGTCTAGCCCCAGTCCTCTCTGTTTAATGCTACTTCTATCTCAATACTCCATACATCAAAACAACTAAGCACAGCACTCCTAGCCCTCAGCCAATGCCTACCTGACTACCAGCGACCGCCCTATTAACACTAACATGAATCGAGACAACCAGCTGAACACCCACTTTCATCCCTGGCCAGCCAGCACCCTTTCTATGCTTTTCCTTATTCTTGTACTAATGCCCCTCACAGATATTATAGGGAACAACTCTTAGAATGAAGAGTCTTTGTAGTATATTCACCACCCTGGTCTTGAGGAATAAGCTCAAGCTCCTATGTCAGTGCCCCAAGCTGAGATTCTACTGAAACTACTCCCTCTAGGAGAGAAGTAAATTAATTTTGTGTATTATGCCAATATGGAAATATTTTACTATATTCAACTATAATTTTGTGTATTATGCCAATATGGGAATATTTTACATATTCAACTGTATGCCACATGCATAACACATGAGTGATACATAGTATGTAATATACATAATTGTCTAATACATTACTTACCCTACACGTGTAAGCATGTACATTAATATATATGTTGCACAAGACATGACTGGTTCTCGGATTTACACTTAACTTTATCTCGTGAATATCCGTATCACAGTAAAATGCTTGGTGTTACACAGTACCTGTTCTTATTGGTCAGACATTCCACATTGTCAAATCATTGCCAGTCAACACGCACCAGTTCTTAACTACAAAGCCCCGAGGAGCCAGTGGCCCTTCCGCAAACCGCCCCTCCTCCTGCCCATTCTCGTGGGGTTTTACATACGAGCTGCCAGCAGTGTCTGGTTCTTACTCCAGGACCATCTCTCCTTAAGTCACCCCCTCTTTCCCCTTAAATAGGACATCTCTATGGGTTAGTGACCAACAAGTCCATATAACTGTGGTGTCATGCCTTCTATGTTCTTTTTTTAAAAAAAATATACTTTGATTTCTTATAGAGAGGAAGGGGGAGAGATAGTTAGAAACATTGATGAGAAAGAAACATCGACCAGCTGCCTCCTGCACATCCCCCACCGGGGATGTGCCGGCAACCAAGGTACATACCCTTGATTGGAATTGAACCCGGGACCTTTCAGTCCTCAGGCCGACGCTCTATCTACTGAGCCAAACCGGTTTCGGCAGCCTTCGGTATTTTTAAAATTTTGGGTATTTTAGGATCCAGGGAGGTGGTGGAGCGGAAGTGGGGAGGTGAAGGAGGTGAAGGATGAGGGTAGAAGCGATGGAAAAGGGTGAGAGAGAGAGGGAGGGGAGGGAGTGGGTGGGGAAAGGAGAATGGAAGAGAAAGGTGAGTGAGGAGGGTGAATGAATTAGAATATGGCATAAAACTTGGCAGCATGTATGTGCCCAGCGCTGGGGAGGCACTGAAGAATGAGAAATTAGATATCCCTGTGGGAGTCAGAGGAGGCGACACTTGATATTTGCTTTGAAGTATTAGCTAGAACTCCTCCGACGGACAAGGCTGAGGACAAGCCAAAAATAAGCAATTTTATGCTGAGGGAACAGCCATTCCGGAGCATGAAAGAGGACTGTAAGGGCAGTGTGTGGTTAGCTTACTCATCTCCTTGATTTCACAAGGAACGGGGTGCTGCTCCTTAGCAGCATGTCCGCTGCTCATCCAGGTCAGTGACCGCCAGCACCTCTGCGGAGGCATCACTTCCTCCTGCAGACGGTAAACCCTCTCCTGCATTTTGGACTTAACACTGCCATGTATTTCTTCCTTACAGACAGTCCTCCAGACAAGGCACGCCTTGTTCTGCATGATCAGAACCCCGTGTTAATGTTCCTGCCACCATTGTGTTTGTGAGGGTCACCCACGTGACAGGAGGCTCTGGCCGGTCTCAGGGCGGACTCCTTAGGCGTGGTGGCTGAGTTGAGGAATGAGAGGGGAATTCAGGATTACGCTGACATTTTTAGAGAATAGGGATGCTCTGGACTGCGATGAGACAATATAGTAAAGAAGCGGACTGGTGGGGCAGGCCAATGCTTCTGTTTGGGGACGGTAATGTGAAACACGTGCCGGCTTTCGGAGGCGGTGGGAGCAGCTGGAAATGCTGTGGGGCTGGGAGTGAGGAGAGGCTGAGGCGGCCGCCCAGGATTTGGTGGGAGGGAAGCTTTGAGGAGAGGGTGACAATCCAGGGAGGGACTCCCGACCGGTATTGGAGGACAAGACCCGCCCAGGGGCACGTGTCTGAGTCAGTGAGGCAGCGAGTACCCCGCTGTTCTGATACAATCTGCTCTTCGCCAAATGAGATTAGTGAGAACTGCCCGTTACCTGAGAGTGCCAGGATCCTCTTCGTCTGCTGATCCTTCTCTTTGCTAAGGCAGGGCACCCTGTGCAGGACCAGCGACAAGAACAGCGACAGGAGGACCACCTAGACAGGCCAGTCACGGGAGAAACCAATGAGCAGGTGCAGGATTCAACACGGCGACATCATTATGTAAACGTGAAGGTATTAATACGTTTTCAATTGAATTTGGACATATTTATGGAGAACTGAGAATCGAATAATTTCATATTATTTCTGCATAATCACGGGGACCTGGAAGTGTCCGGATAAAGCTACTATTTGTGCCAAAACTGGTTTGGCTCGGTGGATAGAGCGTCGGCCTGCGGACTGAAAGATCCTGGGTTCGATTCCGGTCAAGGGCATGTACCTTGGTTGCAGGCACATCCCCGGTAGGGGGTGTGCAGGAGACAGCTGATCAATGTTTCTCTCTCATCGATGTTTCTAGCTCTCTATCCCTCTCCCTTCCTCTCTGTAAAAAATCAATAAAGTATATTTTTTAAAAAGCTACTATTTGTATTTCTGCCCGTAGTCCATCATCTGTGTGGCTGGGGAGTTAAGCTCCTCAGTGGTTTGGGATGATGTGTGCCGGTCATTCCGTCACTGTCTTCGGAAGAACTGTGAGGAGCTAGACTGGAGAAGCCATGCTTTAAAAAAATCCCAAGGATTGCCGAAACCGGTTTGGCTCAGCGGTAGAGCGTCGGTCTGCGGACTGAAAGGTCCCAGGTTCGATTCCGGTCAGGGGCATGTACGTTGGTCGGGGGCACATCCCTGGTAGGGGATATGCAAGAGGCAGCTGGTTGATGTTTCTCTCTCATCAACATTTCTAGCTCTCTATCTATCTATCTCCCTTCCTCTCTGTGAAAAATCAATAAAATATATTAAAAATAAAATAAAATAAAAAATCCCAAGGATGAAGTCCCAGTTTAGCTAAAGAAGTCCTGGGATCTTAGAATTGAGTTCGACCTTAAGTATTCCCCACTCCTTCAATTTCCTCGGAGGGGCAAGGGAGGGAAGTGCTCGGTCCTCAGGAGGATAAAGGACAGGGTCACATCCTGCGCCCCTGGCCCCACCTTCATTACTGGGAAGAATCTGCAGGTGATGCCCTGCCTCTGCCCGGGCTGGCCGGCCTGCCGGCGAGTCCGTTCTGCTCGGCCTGGGCTCCCCAGGTGGACAACGCGGGCCAGGGCCTGGCCGGAGGTCAAGGCTTTGAGGTTCTTTCTGCTTCTATTGTGGAGCTGAATGGATTTGAGGAGGCAATTCTGGGTGTGTCTGCTCGCCCCCTGGTGGACCATACTGGAAGGACCAACCACGGGTCCCACCGTATTCTCCACAGAAGAGCCAGCAGCCGTTCGAACTTGACGCGGTCACCCAGTTGATGTACCGTGAGGCTGAGCTGCAGAGCTGGAAGCTGCTCTTTAACCAGACCCTGGAAACTGAAGTTAATGCACATGGAAACAGTGCCACGTCAGGACTGCCGTGTTCAACACATGTCGCTGAGAAGTCAGGACATCTGCCTACTCCGGCACACAACCCTCTTCAATGATCAGCGGGTCTCAGGAGCGGCTGTGCATTGCTGCACCTGGGAACGGTAAATGCAGCACGTGGGGCCGGGAAGCCCAGCTCTAGAAATCACGATGTAATCGGTCTGGAGCGAGGCCTGGGCGAGAAGAGTTTTACTAGTACTAAAGCTCCCGGGTCTGCTGGGGGAGCTCGGGCCACCTGAGAGCGGAGGCATCCTGCCACTGAGACCCCCAAACCTGGAAACTCTACAGGACACACCGCCTGCTTTCTTCCACAAATACAGTGTGAGGAAATAGCAAGAACATGTTGGGGGGGGGGGGGGGGACACACCGCTCAGGAGCTGTAGATAAGTATTAAAAGTACTTAGACACAGCAACTAACTACACGTGGATCTTGATTTAAACTAAACAAAAACTTATGAGACAACAGGTAAAATCTGAACACTGCATTTAAAAAAAAATTGTGGTAAAATACACATAAGCAACCTGCCATCTTAACCTTCTTAAAATGTATAGTTTAGTAGTGTTAGTACATTCATATTGTTGTGTGGATATTAAGAAATTATTGCTAATTTATGTAGGCATGATAAGGGTTTATATTTATATTTTTTAAAAAGAGTCCTTTTAGAAATATACGGGCAAATATTTACAGATAAAATGTGAAGTCTCCCCAAAACCGGTTTGGCTCAGTGGTAGAGCGTCGGTCTGTGGACTGAAAGGTCCCAGGTTCGATTCTGGTCGGGCCCATTACATTGGTTGTGAGCACATCCCTGATGGGGGGTGTGCAGGAGGCAGCTGGTCAATGTTTCTCTCTCATCGATGTTTCTAACTCTCTATCTCTCTCCCTTCCTCTCTGTGAAAAATCAATAAAATATATTTTAAAAAAAGTCTGGCGCTATTTCCCCCTCAAACTAGAGGAAACAAGATTGGCCATAAATTGGTAACTGTTGAAGCTAGTTAAAACAACGTTAGGAGTCACTACACTATTCCCTACACACTTTCGTGTGGTTTTGACAATTTCTTTAATTAAACATTTTTAAAAAGTACTTTCCCCCTTTAACAGCTTATTCTCAATTGACTTTTTTACTCCCCCCTGTAACTCCCAGTCTTTCTCTGCTAGATTTTTTTTTTTATAATGTATTTTGATTTTTTACAGAGAGGAAGAGAGAAGGATAGAGAATTAGAAACATCGATGAGAGAGAATCATCGATCAGCCGCCTCCTGCACACCCCTCACTGGGGAGATGCCTGCAACCAAGGCACATACCCTTGACCAGAATCGAACCCGGGACCTTTCAGTCCGCAGGCCAACGCTCTATCCACTGAGCAAAACCGGCTGCGGCATCTCTGCTGGATTTCTACGAGTCTCTCAGATCTTGTAAGCCTTCCTGGGACCGCTCCGCACACATCCCTTACAATTTCGCGCTTCCCATCTCTTTCCGGGGGCTGCCCTTTTTGTCCCAGTTCCTGACCACAGTGCAGCCTGGGGGGGAACCCGCGGACCTCAGTTTCCCAAGCGCCCGGCCGCCACGGCAGCGGCTCCTCCCTGCGGGTGGCCCGTCCCCACGTACCTTCACGGGCTGGATGACCAAGACGTTCTGGAGCACCGACAAGATGGTAGAGATGAGCCAGCTGGTGGCCTGGTCCCTGCTCAGCTCCAGGCTGTACAGGGCGGTGAAGAAGGCCGCGGCCAGGCTCGTGGCGGCCAGCAGGAGCCAGCGGACGGGGGCCAACCACCTGGAGGGGCCGGCCGCCGTGGGCTTCCCGCCTCCTTCTGGGCTCAGGAGGGGGAAACTGGTTGCCTCCCTGAAGGAGAGAAGGCGAGGTGAACATCTCATGGCCAGCAGCTGCGGGGGGCGGGCGGGGCTCACCGGGGACGGGTGAGGAGCGCCAGGTGCGCGGTTACCCGGCGGGGCCTTGCTCCGGGGGGAGAACGTGTGTTTCCAGGAGCTCCTGGAGCTTCTGCAGGTGGCGGGCTGTACCCGGGAGGTCGCCAGGCTGGTCGGCCCGGGTGGCACCCAAGGCGCTCAAGGGCGACCGCAGCCTCTGCAGAACCCTGAGCAGGTAGCAGCGGAGATGGCGGTGGTGCCCAGCGGCCACTGAAAACAGATTCCAGGTTGACGCCCGTTAGTGAGCGGAGGGTCAGGAACCGGCACTAACTGGCGGACATGAGCGACTCATTAACTGGTGACGAGGTTGAATTTCCCAGGAGTGGAGATTGCACCCAGCACCCACAGTATAGGCCCTATAGGGTCTTCTCTGAGGACAAGGGTAACTTTTTAACAACGTGTATAATCCCCCACTTTGGTCTAGAGCCGTGGTCGGCAAACTGCGGCTCGTGAGCCATGTGAGGCTCTTTGACCCTTTGAGTGTGGCTCTTCCACAAAATACCACGGCCTGGGCGAATCTATTTTGAAGAAGTGGTGTTAGAAGAAGTTTACATTTAAAACATTTGGCTCTCAAAAGAAATTTCATTGTTGTACTGTTGATATTTGGCTCTGTAGACCAGTGTTTCCCAACCTTCTCTCATGATGAGAATCACCTGGTGGAGTTGTTAAAACACAGATTCCTGAATCCCAACTAAGAAGTGCTAAACTATATGTTTTGAGAACATATAGGTAAAATTGCATACCTAACTTAGTGCTCTGTATATAACATCTGTCTTAGAGCACTAGTTAAGTATACAATTTTACCTATATGTTCCCAAAAATTCTAGTTTAGCACTTCTTAGTTGGGATTCAGGAATCTGTGTTTTAACAACTCCACCAGGTGATTCTCATCATGAGAGAAGGTTGGGAAACACTGCTGTAGACTAATGAGTTTGGCGACCACTGGTCTAGAGACTTCAAAACGTGGACTGAGCCGGGTCGGCATGGATCGGGGGTTGAGTGTTGACCTAGGAGCCAGGAGCTCATGGTTCAATTCCCAGTCAAGGCACATGCCTGGGTTGTAAGTTTGATCTCCAGTGGGGGGCATGCAGGAGGCAGCCCAGCAGTGATTCTCTCTCATCACTGATTTTTCTATCTCTCCCTCTCCCTTCCTCTCTGAAGTCAATAAAAAGAAAAATAACCTGACTGAGTTTTTCCACCAGAACCGCAGCACATGTGACTGTACTAGGTCAGTGCCCAGGGAGGCCCAAACTATATTTGAGAACCCATGGATTGCCTAATCTCACCACCCACAGCAGAAGAACGGCAAGTTTCAACAGCCTCTAACAAAGCAGATGGCACACGGGGTCTCACACAGGAACACTCTTGTGGGTTTTTCCTTAATTCTCCACTTTAATCACTGGATATATTGTCTCAAAAGCCACCAGAGGGATCAAAATATCAGCTCTCTATGAAAAGCCTAAGGAAATGGTGCCTGTTGTGATGCTGACAGGCGAGAGAGAGGTGGAGGGGGCGGGAGGAGAGGAGAGATTGGGACTAAACCTGAGGCCTTACCACTTGCCCCGCAGGGCGCTGCCTCCAGGTGAGAACGAATGAGGCTGGATAACAGCGCCACCAGCTGGCTCACGGGGCAGGAGCCCCACGAGGGTGGTTCCCGCTCTGAGAGGAGGCCCGGGTCTCTCCTGAGCAGAAACCCCACCGTTTCCTTCAGCTCCTGAAAGGCAGAACCCAGATGAGAAGAGTCAGGCCGAGCTGCATCAACCCAGGAGTGGCAGCGACGACAGGTGGTCTCCACTCGGAGGAGCGTATCCTTAGTGTCAAGCGCCTCCATGTCTCATTCTGCCTCTGCTTTTTTAAAAAGAAGTTGCCTCCCAGGAGCTTCAAAACTAGTTTCACGCCCAGCTGGTTCAGCTCAGTGGTTGAGCGGTGACAGGTGAACCAGGAGGTCACGGTTTGATTCCCAGGCAGGGCACAGGCCCAGATTGCAGGCGTGATCCCCAGGGAGGGGGCATGGAGGAGGCAGCCGATCTATGATTCTCTCTCATCATTGATGTTTCTCTCTCTCCCTCTCACTTCCTCTCTAAAATAAATGCAAAGATATTTTTAAAAAACTCTTAAAAAAAACCCCAAAAAACCGGTTTGGCTCAATGGATGGAGCGTCGGCTTGGGGACTGAAGGGTCCCAGGTTCGATTCCTGTCAAGGGCATGTACCTTGGTTGCGGGCATATCCCCAGTGGGGGGTATGCAAGAGGCAGCTGATCGATGACTCTCTCTCATCGATGTTTTTAACTCTCTATCTCTCTCCCTTCCTCTCTGTACAAAATCAATAAAAATATATTTAAAAAAAAAAACCCCAAAAAACAAAAACAAAACTAGGTTCATGAGAGAATAGAGGATGAAAGAAGGGACAGCCTGACGGGACATCAGAAGCTAAGACGAGCTTAGAGTTCCGTTCTGCACTCCACGGAGCCTGAGGACCGGAGGAAACCGGCGGCACCGTGGGGCAGAGCCCAGGGGCAGGAATTAGGGGAAGGCTGATGGTTTAGTAAGACCCGGCGGCCTTTTCCCGGGTCTCTCCTAGCACACGGGGAAAGGAAGCGGAGTGACCTGTGGAATTCCACGCGGGCTTCCTTACCTCCACTGCCTCCGAGGCCGAGAGAGGCTCCGCAGGCGCCTCTGAGAGGCCGGGGGCCGGCGGGGGGGCAGAGCGGGGCGGCGGCTCCTGGGGCTGAGTCAGCGGGAAGAGCCGCCCGAGGACGAGGTTGACCGGGAAGAGGATGACGGCGGTTTGGATGCTGACGAGCAGCTCGGACCAGGTCACGGCACACGGACCCACTGGAAGGAAAGCTTTAGGTCAGCCGTGCTCCGCAGCAGCTGACACCACCGGGCAGGGAGTTACCCCTCTCCCAGGTGTAAGTCTTTGCTTGGCAGCTTCGCGGTGATTATCTAAGGAGAAGACGTGGCAGTGACGATCCCGTCGGGTTCCCAGGGCTGCTTCCCTTGCTCATGACTGGGAACAGCGAGACCTGCTAGCCCAGTGGTCGGCAAACCCTTTAGTCAACAGAGCCAAATATCAACAGTACAACGACTAACATTTCTTTTGAGAGCCAAATTTTTAAACTTAAACTATATAGGTAGGTACATTGTTATTGACTTAATTAGGGTACTCCTAAGCTGGCCTTTGCTAAAAACTCAAGGGGCCAAAGAGCCGCATGTGGCTCACGAGCCGCAGTTTGCCGACCACGGTTAGCGTATTCTAATGTCAGGCAGCAAAGGGAAGAGACGAAGGCAGCCAGGGGGCTGTAAGCGTGAGGGGAGCAGGAGAGGGAAGCAGAGGAGAGGGTTACATGCCAGGAGCAACGCCCGCAGGACTGGGCCAGACCTTGCCGGTCTCTGTGGGCGGAGGGGCCGCTCATCCTCCAGAACATGAGGCTGGTGACCAGGTTGCAGAGCAGGAGGGTCGTGCAGCTGGTGAGCCGCTGGGCTCTCGTAAACTGGTCCCAGGGATGGCGAGTGGCAATCGAGAGCCACAGCGAGTCCTGGGTGAACTTTTCCACCACCATGGAGGGGAACAGGTGTCTGAGAACACACATCACAACAGCAGAGGCGTGAGGTTTCCTTCTGAGAGCGGCCTGGACGGAGGGGTGGCTTGCCTGGCAACAAGCTTCATAGCAACAACTCCACCACTACTCACACCTCTGGGAAGGCGCTGTCACATGACCGATAGCATGATTCTTTTGTTATCTTAGGATAAAGAGGTTTTGAGGGTAAGGTTAACCCTTTGCACTCCGAACCATTCTGGACATTGGCTACCAGCTACTCGACGCTACTTTGTGAAACGTGCGTTGAATTAACTCAATTCCCCGTAATCACTAATAAACTGCAATGTCCCCTGAGAGGGGACATCCGAGTGATATGCTAGAATTCCAATGTCCCCTGAGAGGGGACAGCAGAGTGCAAAGGGTTAATTTATGTGGTCTGAGATTTTAAAATTAAAAACTGTTTTTTAGCTTTTTAAGAGTTTTTGCTTTTGCTTTTTTTTTTGTTTTTTTTTGTTTCACCTGAAAATTCATTTTTATTTTAGTCTTCAAAATATGTTTGCTTATTTTTACTTTTAAAAAGTTTGCATTAGGCCGAAACCGGTTTGGCTCAGTGGTAGAGCGTCGGTTTGAGGATTGAAAGGTCCCAGGTTCGATTCCGGTCAAGGGCATGTACCTTGGTTGCGGGCACATCCCCGGTGGGGGGGTGTGCAGGAGGCAGCTGGTCGATGTTTCTCTCTCATTGACGTTTCTAGCTCTCTATCCCTCTCTCCTCCTCTCTGTAAAAAAATCAATAAAATATATTTTTAAAAAAAGTGCTGCTTGCACATGCCTTTAAAAAAAAAAAAGTTTGCATTAGGTTTGCACTCAAGATAGTTTGCTAAAGTCATATTCTTAGCACATTCTCTATTCCAAAGGAGGAGGAAATGTAAGGAAGATACAAAAAGAAAAAAAACAAAATATTAGCAGGGCTTCAAAACGAAATCCACATCTCTGAGGGAGGAACGGAGTGAGAAACCGGGGGGAGAAGCCACTGGCTGACGGGCACCAGGTCTGGGAGAAGGCAGGACACGGGGAGGCTGACACTGGAACTACGTGTGTCATAGACGGGGAAAGGGAGAGGTCAGCCATCGCCACGCTGAACGTCGGGGCCTAGCTGGCCTGTGAAAGGACACTGCAGAACAAGCCTGCCGCAGAGCTGCACATGGACAGCGGGGCGGTGGGCGGAAGACGGCAGCCCCGAGATCAGCAACTGAGCTGTGGGACCCAGCGGTTCATGGCGAGATCCACAATAGCCCTCACTGCCCTGATTTCACGGAGAAACAGAAGCTCCAAAATGCTGTGGTAAGGCCTAGTTCTAGAGATGTGAGGACTGGATTGAAATGTCAGAAAAGCTACAAGGCAGAGGTAAGTGTGGAAATAGATAGAGATTGAGATTTAATAGTAAAACAGTGGAAATGAATATACAACTCAAAATTCCTCACCACATAAAAAAACCTAATGTGCCCGGCCAGTGTGGTTCAGTGTTTAAGTGTTGACCCATGAACCAGGAGGTCATGGTTCAATCACCGGTCAGGGCGCATGCCCAATAGGGGGCGTGCAGGAGGCAGCCGATCAATAATTTTTCTCTCATCATTGATGTTTCTGTCTCTCTCTCTCCCCCTCTTCTTTCTCTCTGAAATAAATAAAAATATATTTAAAAAAGAAATAAAAATCTAATGCTGAGAAAGGCAGCCAACACAATCAATAATTCATCCCAGAAGAAATTAATTTTATGGGACAGTCTGACAGTCTTTAAAATACATACATATATACATACACACATATATATTATATAATGTATATAATATATATTTATATATAAATATAATATATATGTATGTATTTAACAAACACCATGGAGGATAGTTTGAGGCTCCAACATAGAGTAAGAGAATGTCAGATGAACAATATTTGCAGAAGTGACATCTGAGAATTTTTCAGAATTGAAGATGTGATTTTGCATATTAAAAGTACATTCTATGTTAAGTGTACTTTACCACAATAAAAACATTTTTAAAAGTACCTTCTGAGTACCAAACTGGATTTAAAAAATTAATCCACAGTAAAAAGAATTATAAAATTTGGAACATCAAGAATAAAGGTAAAATATTAAAGAGAGAGAGAAATGGCAGTCTACTTTAAAAGAATAGCAGCCAGACTGACAAAAGACTGACATAACAACAAAGGCAGTGTTGGAGGCAATTCTCCATGGATACTTCACATGTAGGCATTCATAAAATATTTGCTCCTGGACTACCTTTTAAGGAATCTTGGTATAAGCAGACAGCCCTGGAAAAATAGAGACAGTGACTCTCTTTGGGAAAATTTACTTCCATTTCCAGATTGTAAAGCCAGAGACACCCTCCTCCTCAGATGGCCCTTACGGAAGCCACGGCGTTGGATCTACTAGATAAAGACTTCAAGTCATTTTAAGTGTGTTAAAAAAAAACTAAAGAAAACTATGTTTTAAGGACTAAAGGAAAGTGAGAATGATATCTTACAAAATAAAAACATCAATAAAGATAAATTTCTTTTTAAAAAGAACAGAGTAGCAAGTCTGCCGTTGAAAAATACGCTGAGTGAAATGAAAAATTCAGTAGAGAGGCTCACAAACATAATTGAGTGGGCAGAGGAAAGAATCAGCAAACGTAAGATAGGTCAATTTAAATTATACAGTCTGAAGAACAGAAAGAGTAAAGGATGAAGACAAATGAACAGAGCTTCAGAGACATGGAAAACACCATCATTTCCCAATGATACCTAAAGGAAAAGAGCTGCTTCTTTGACACCGGTAGGAAGACGCGGTCACGCTCACAGTCTCCAAGGTCCTCGGCCAGCCAACAATCGCATAGGAAATGCCATTTCCTGTTACCTGCCAGGTCGCCGACAATCACCTGGTTTACATACCTATAGTAAAATGAAGATAACCATGTTAGGGAGGGGGCACAATTCAGGTGCTGTAATAAGAAGCAATCTTATGAAACAATCTGAATGTCTATTGATGGATAAATGGGTTTAAAAACAGGTGCCCCTCAGCAGATGAGTGGATCCAAAAACTATGGTACATCTACACAATGGAATACTATGCTGCCATAAAAAAGAAGGAATTCTCATCATTTGCAGCAACCTGGATGGAATTGGAGAACATCATGCTGAGTGAAATAAGCCAATCAATCAATGAAAGAGAAACACCACATGACCCCACTCATTTGTGGATAATAAAGATCATTATAAACTGATGAACCAAAAGATAGATATAGAGACAGTAAAACAACAAGCAGATTGTCAAATTACAGCAGGGAGGGGAGGAGGATCTGGGGGAGATAATAGATCAACCGAAGGACTTGTATACATGCATATAAGTACAACCAATGGACATAAAACTCTGGGGAGGGAGGGGATGTGTGGAAGGGAGGGAGGGGGGCAAAAAAAAATCAATAAAATATGTAAAAATAAATAAATAAATAAATAAATAAATGATTAAAAAAAAATACGGTGTACACACACAAAAAAAGAACGAAACTGTCATGGATGGACCTTGAGGGCATAATGCTAAGTGAAATAAGTCAGACAGAGAAAGACAAATACCATAAGATTTCACGTATATGTGAAATCTAAAAGCAAAAACAAAAGAAAAGCTCATAGGTACAGGGAACAGACTGGTGGGTGCCAGTGGTAGGAGATTTGGGGGGAATGGGTGACGGGGTCAAAAGGTACAAACTTCTAGTTATAAAACAAGTCAGTCATGGGACACAGTGTACAACGTGGCGACTGTAGTTAATAATACTGACCTGCGTGTTAAAAAGTTCTAAGAGAGTAGATCTTAACATTTCTCAGCACAAGAAAAAGAATTCTGTAACTAGGTATGGTGATAGATGCAACTAGACTTATTATGATGATCATTTTGCAAAATATACCAATATTGAATCATTATATTTGTATACCTAAAACCAATACGTTGTATGTCAATTATACTTAAATAAAAAACAAATCAGATAATTTAAAAGAGGAAGTGATCTTGCCCTGCCAGTGGATTCTGTTTCATTGCGAGGCAAGAACTAAAGGAAGAAGCCAGAGCTGACCCCATTTCCTCAGGGAGTTCATGTCCTGAACACCAGAACGCAGGTCCTAGAACCTACAAACAGTCCAGCGTGTGTGTGTGTGTGTGTGTGTGTGTGTGTGTGTGTCCTCTAAGCTTCCCGGTTCCATACATGAGGGTGCTCGGCCACCTTGACAAGCATCCGTCTGCCTCTCTTACAGAACAGAGGCTCAGTCCTGCCCCTAGGTGACCTCTGATCTGCTTTCTGTCTCTGTCGTTTTCCTTTTTAAAAGAATTTCATACACGTGATCCACACAGTATGTATTCACACAGCCTGGCTTCTTTCAGTCAGCATGCTTTTAGGAATTCATCCATGTTGTATGTATTAGCAGATTGTTCTTTTCGTCGGTGAGTAGAACTCCATCTAATAAATATACTAACTTTTATTTGTTTACTCACCCGAGGGACATTTGTGTTGTTTCCAGTTTTGGGCTACTAACAATAAAACAGCTATGAATATACATGTATAAGTCTTGAAGGACCTATTCCCCCCCCCCCCCCCCCCATTTATCTAGGAGCGGAATGTCTGGGGCATATGGTCCAAGTGTGTTTAACTGTACAAGAAACTGACAGCCTGCTGAAACCGGTTTGGCTCAGGGAATAGATCGTCTGTCTGCGGATTGAAGGGTCCCAGGTTCGATTCCGGTCAAGGGCATGTGCCTTGGTTGTGGGCACATCCCCAATAGGGGATGTGCAAGAGGCAGCTGATCGATGATTCTCTTTCATCGATGTTTCTAACTCTCTATCCCTCTCTCATCCTCTCTGTAAAAATTCAATAAAATATATTTAAAAAAGAAAAAACCTGACAGCCTGTTCTCCAATGTGGCTGCACCTTTCACACTCCCACCAGTGCTGTGTGAGCGTGCCCCACCCTCTCCCAAACTTGGTTTTGTCAGACTTTAATTTTAGTCATGCTCCTGAGTGTTCAGTGCTACCTCACCGTGGTTTTAATTTGCATTTCCTGATGATTAGTGAAATTGAGCATCTTGTCAAGTGCTTATTATTGGCCTTTGTAAATGCAACTGAGATGATGGTGTGCAAACTGATTTGTAGATGCAGATCAGAATGGAAACAGTAAGCAAATGATCAGGCTCTTCCGGCCTCGTGGTCTAGCCTAGTAGGGCAAGCCTGACTTTGGGCAGCTGCATACCTTTTCAGAGAGGCCGGTATTCAGGACCGATGCCTCTGAGGACTGGAGCCTTGGATCTCTGACTTCATTCCCTTCATTTTTCCTAACCCCAGCAAACCAATAATCTTCACCCATTATTCATTTCACCATCTACTTTCTCCACTCCCCTCCCCTCATTCTCACGGTGCTGCTGGAGGGAGAGGCAGAACCATCTGGACCCAGCACAGACTCATCACCGAACATCCCTAGGCACACACCACTTCTTCATCCCACCTTTCCTCTCCTGAAGCTCTTAATTCTGACCCAGTGCACAGTATTCGAGATATAGCTGTTTATTAAATTTACTCTTTGAATATATTACATTTCATATGAGAGATACCTTTAGTTCGTGGTACTTTGGGGCAGAATTTCCTTGTGATTATTTGTTGTACACACCATGACAACATTTAATGAAAAGAAAAATAAAACATCTATCATTCTTAAGTCCACAAAAAATCATATTGTTAACTTCCACATTGGTTTCTAGGGTTTCTTCTTTACAGACAGCTTTGAAATGTAAATCTAACTTGTGACTTCTTGGCTCAAGGTACTGTTGTTATTTACTGCGATGACAAGCTGAACCCACCGCCAGCCAGCGTGCGGCAGGTGCTTACCAGGCGGGGCTGGCGCCCGAGTTGTCATGCCAGAGCCGGAGGCCGTGCAGCTCCCCCAGGGAGGACCGGGTGCCGAGCAGGAAGACATCCAGCCCCCCTCGCTCAAAGACTGCCTTCTGGGCGTCCCACAGGTGATGGGGCTCACTCCGTCCCTCCGACCCGTACAGGGTGGCCACCACCTGAGACACGACACAGGAAGTCCTAACGTGGCTATCTGGTTCTTTGGGTTTATTCCCAAGGAGAAAGGCATAGACACTGGACTGAGATGAAGTCTCTGGGATCTCAGACAAGGACAGAGGGCTCTTCAGATTTGCAGGGGAGGGCTAGGAAGGAGCCCTCGGTGATCCCCCGGAACTGCTATGGGATGCCGGGATATCAGAGTGTGTGGTAGCTCACGTGGCAGGGGACAGAACAGTGAGTGAGGGACATCTGTTTCATTAACCTGAGCTGTTGTAGAGGCCCTTCTTCGATATCCAGTGGAGACCTGGAGAAGGTAGCGGCACTGAGAGCTGGGGTCGTTATCGGCCAGGACAGTGACCTTCACCTGCGGGAAGAGCAGAACCAAGGAAATGGGCTGACCTTACTCAGCCTCCCGGAGCTAAGGAGCAGGAGGAAGCATGGCCTGGGTCGCCATGGTCTGGACGGCAAAGGGGGGTGTAAGAGACCCA
The DNA here is from genome assembly GCF_964339955.1 of Pipistrellus hanaki. Classification (NCBI taxonomy): domain Eukaryota; kingdom Metazoa; phylum Chordata; class Mammalia; order Chiroptera; family Vespertilionidae; genus Pipistrellus; species Pipistrellus hanaki. The sequence goes on along the minus strand of NC_140517.1, from coordinate 14,444,213 downwards.
GGTTAAGTGATAAGGGGGACGGGCTGAAAGACCAGGGTTTATGCCTCTACAATGAAATAGTCATAGACTCAACCACGCCTTGGGCCTCTCAATATTTCCGCTCCCCCCCCTCCCCCCCCAGGTAGATAGCATATAAAACATCCAATTAAACTTGAATTTCAGACAAACACTGAATAATTTTTGGGCATACTTACACCAAAAATGCATTCTCTATTTATGTGAAATTCAAATTTAACTGGGCGCCCTGTATTTTTATTTACTAAAACTGGCATTCCTATACCCACGCCAACAAAAAAAATGAACATGTTGTAGAATTGCGTTCTACAATTTCCAAGTGTAAGAAAACACAAGAGCAAGAAAGAAATAGAATAGGAATTAAGAACAGGCAGCCATCAAAGCATTTTTTGTTTCAAAAAAAAAATTTCTTACAGGATTTTTTTTTATATATTGCAATTACATTAAATTATAATTTGACTTACATATAACTTTCATGTGCAATGTCTAAAGTGAGATAAACATGCATTTGGTTTTAGTTACATTCTCTACATGTTTTCTTTTGGCCTATTCCTAAATGAATCACATGAGAATTCCACCTAGGCTAAAAGAAGAAAAAGGATATAAAGGGTTAAGTTCCTAGGCCTTGAGAGAATAGATATAAAGAGAAATTTAAGAAGACTCACACCTGAGTTTCTCTGCTACTTGGAACCACGGGACCTGCCTCTTTGGAATAAAAGTATCCCCCCCGCCACCTCAACATACTCAAGCCGCTGTGGCAAAACTTTTGGAATCAAACGCCTCCTCACCTTCTGCATATCTGCCCGGTCCTTTCTCCAAGCCCACACAAACAGGAGCAGGTAGAACCCCGAGAGGCTGGCCAGCAAGGACACCCCAACAGGGTTGTTGGTCACGCGCAGGAAGAGCCTGACCGTGTCTCCGACGTCCACTGTCCGGGGCACGATGAAGAAGTCGCTGCCAAAGTAGGTCAGGTGGTTGCAGAGGCACTGGGTCCGCACGACTGTGCTCTGTGGCCCGACCTGGAGCAGAATGGAGAGACACTGATGCTGACGGAGGGCTGTGGAACATCAACACAGGCCGTTCAGAGTGGGAGCAGAGCGTCCGGGGCGCCCATTCACTGCTGCTGGCGCTGTAAACGGGCATCACCCATGTGCACAGCGCGTGGGCAACATCTGGCAAAGCCGGAGAAGCACAAACCCTCGGACTCCTGCAGTCCCAGGGCTGTTTGTGTAGCCCAGGGAACTTCACACATGTGCACAAGGGGGCATGGAAAAGAAGGCTTCTGCCAGCACCGCGGAGAACTATAAAATACCGGGAACCCCTGTATGCCTGCTAATGGCAGAACAGACACACAGGTAAAGAGATGAGTAGAGGCAACCGGATGGAATACTACACAACAGGCAAGATGGATATAACCACGGGTAAACGCTGAGTGGAAAACCAAGTTACAGAAGGATCTGTATCGTTTGGTGCCATCTGCACAGAGACCATGTGTCCGCTTCTGTCAGTGTCCTCACTGGGACGTAAGCTCATGAGGACACTGACCCATCCATCCCTGCATCTCTGGCTCCTGGCCTTGGCCTGGCAAGGATGCTCAATAGCAGATGCTCAAGAAATACTTGGTGGTTGCCAAGACCGGTTTGGCTCAATGGATAGAGCGTCGGCTTGGGGACTGAAGGGACCCGGGTTCGATTCCGGTCAAGGGCATGTACCTTAGTTGCGGGCATATCCCCAGTAGGGGGTGTGCAAGAGGCAGCTGATTGATGACTCTCTCTCATCGATGTTTCTAGCTCTCTATCTCTCTCACTTCCTCTCTGTACAAAATCAATAAAATATATTTAAAAAAAAAAAAGAAATACTTGGTGGAAGGATGAATACACCAAATTCAGGACGGCCGTTACCTTTTGTGGGGAGGAAGGAAATGGAATTGGTGAAGGATATACAGACCACTTAGATTATTCCTGGGTGTTTTATTGTTTCTACAAATCTAAACAGAGTCCTAATTTTGTAATAAAGCTGAGTGGTGTGTAATGATTTTTATTATATCATTCCTTATAACTTTCTATATGTTGTAACATTTCTTCATAAAAATTTTTGTTTAAAATGTCAGTAGGCCCTGGCCAAGTGGCTCAGTTGCTTGGAGCATCCATCCCATAGGCCACAAGGTGGAGGGTTTGATTCCCAGTCAGGGCACATAGCTAGGTTTCAGGTTCCATCTTGTCGGAGAGCAAATGGTAGGCAACTGATCCATGTTTCTCTCTCACATCAATGTTTCTCTCTCTCTCCCCTCCTCTTTCTCTCTCTCAAATCAATAAAAACATATCTTAGTGTGAGGATTTAAAGAAAAGTTACTAGGCGCGTAAATGGAAGGTACCCATTCCATGTTTGGTTTTGCAGATGAAAAGTCTACAATAGTGTCATTATGACCGACTTCTCTGCCTGGCACAAGTGAAGTTCTGATCGCCCCACCTCTATTCTGCCCTTGGGGGAACTCTCATCTGTTCTCCGCAGCTCTGTTCCCTTCACAGAGCCAAACACTAGGGAGGCTTCAAGAAGGCAAGACACATCCTGAGGCCTGTTGCATCAGGGCCACTGCCCCGCCAGGGGAGAGCCTGCTGCTGGATGTGGCTTCCCTGACCAGCAGCACTGCCTCCCCTGGAGCCGTGAGAGGCAGGATCTCAGGGTCGCAGGCCCGGCCAGGTTTACGGCAACAGAAACTCCACAAATGAGCTTCCGCTTTGAGGATGTGCTTGGGAAGCAGCACCAGATCATCCAGAAACCACCGCTTGAGGCCCTGAATGTTGTGGGTCCCCAGGGAACCCCTCTCCTTCTGGTCCCCATCCGGACACCCTCTCAGAGGGCTCAGAGCAGCCTCCTGCTTTCCAGAACCTTGCAGCACACTCTGTGCAAGGGGACCAGGACCTGTCCCAGACAGGACCTCACCAAACCACGGTGTGAAAACCAGGCTCATTGTGAAGTGGGCAGACCCCAGGGAGTCGGGGGGAGGGGAGGGGGAGAAGAATGGGCTAGCTTCTTTCACTACAAAAATCCTCTTTCACTTAGCAGAAGTTCATTTCAGTTTACACAACATATTTAATGCTTGCAGGCGTGAACGGCTTCCATATATTGCTTTTCTTACCTTACCTGGAACTGTCACATTCACAGTGGACTAATGCTTGAGAAAGAAATCACAAATATGAAGCACAGCCTGCTCCAAAGAGAGACTCTTGCCCAGCCCACTACGCACAACCGTCCTTCTTCCCAGCTGATCTATTTCCCTTCTGCTTTTTAAAAATCCTCAAGAATGGATTTTTCATGGATTTTTAGAGAGAGAGGAAGGGACAGAGGGAAAGGGAGGGAGGGAACAAGAGAAGAAGCAAGGGAGGGAATAAAGGGTGGCAGGGAGAGGGAGAGAAACATCAATATGAGAGAGAAACATTGATTGGTTGCCTTCATACACACCCTGACCAAGGATCGAACCCACAACCTAGGCATGTGCCCTGACCAGGAATCAAACCTGCAGCCCTTTGGTATATGGGGTGATGCTCCAACCCACTGAGCCACTCGGCCAGGGCTCCTCCTAGGATTTTGAAGGGAACTGAGGTGACAGAGGCACCGTGTTCAATGCCAGCTACGGTAGCACAGAGGCAGGGAAGCGGCACGGCTTCTTACCTGACATCCGTTGCTCTTCCACGTGCTGTTGTGGCTGTCCCAAAAATAGCACTGAGTGAGGGCGGTGACGATGGAGAACAGGGTGGGAGTCCGCTGAGCATCTTCCTGGCTTTTATTCAGCAGCGCTGTTATATAGTAGATGCCGGCCCCATAGTGCAGACTCCCCGGAGTCAGCACCCACGTGTACTCCTCATCTGAGAATAAAGGAGAGTGCTAATTGCATTGCACGCGGGAGAAAGATACTGTTAACCTTTTCTTCTGAAGGGCCTGCAGTTATTTTACTTTACAAAGTAATACGCTTGGAGTCGCAAATGATTTCTTTAAAAAATGACCAGTAATACAATCCGGGGCTCTGGATTTCTCCTGTTGCGGTAAAAAAACCATCTTCCTTTGATGAATGAACATTTAGGCCTAAGGAATTAGATGTATTAAGAGTTTTAGGAAAATGAAATCATCACACACTGAGATTAGAAGATGGAAGACCCAGGTGACATGAGAGACCCGAGGACGAAGTGAGGGCAGGAGCAGAGTGGGTCCAGGAAGGAGCCTGGACCGCACGCCAGAGGCCTGACTTCAGGCCTGGCTCTGTCACGGGTGGTTGTTAAGCCACCACATCTCTACTTACCTTTCAAACAAGGAGTCTAAAGGAAAGAATATCTAAGATTTCTCCCAGCTCCAAATGACACGAGATTACTGCCTAGATCAGCCAGCAGCAGGGAGTGCATGTTCTCACTTGGGAAAGAGACAGGGCTTACTGCTGGCATCCAGCATGGACAGCTGCTGCTCAGGGGCTTTATCTAAAGGGACCGGTCACTTACAAAGTGATTGTGTCTATTAGCGAGGCCTAAGTGAGAGCAAGAAAAAGCTTGTTCAATATGGATCAATTGTCATGAGTGAGACTACAACACGCTTTATCTGTTCTGATTATTATATTTCCCCAACATCTTTTAAGGCAAAGGGTAGCTCATATATATATATATTATTGACTTTTTTACAGAGAGGAAGAGAGAGGGATAGAGAGCTAGAAACATCGACGAGAGAGAATCATCGATCAGCTGCCTCTTGCACACCCCCTGCTGGGGATGTGCCTGCAACCAAGGTACATGCCCTTGACCGGAATCGAACCTGGGACCTTTCAGTCTGGAGGCCGACGCTCTATCCACTGAGCCAAACCTGTTTCAGCAAAGGCATGTATCTTGATTGGTTGGCAAGCTCTATCCCCAGGCCCAGTCGGGGCATTTGCAGGAGGCAACCAATCGATATGCCTTTCTCTCATTGATGTTTCTTCCTCTCTGTCTCTCCCCCTCTCTTCCATGCTCTCTAAATATCAATGAAAAAATATCATTGGTTGAGGATTAAAAATAAATAAATAAAATAAATGCATTTCATGGTCACATGTTATCTATACATGTGATAAAAGTACATAGGACTAAACGCAAACACAGGAGTGCTTGTGTAAAGTAATGGAATCTGAATAAGATCAGTGCATTGGGTCAAGGTCATTTCCTTGCACTACAGTTAAGCAAGATATTAGCATTAGGAGAAACTGGGTGACAAGTATATAAGATCTGTTTTTACTTCTTACAATTGCATGTGAATATACAATTATCTTAAAAAAAAAAAAAGGTTAATTTAAAAAGAAAAGGAAAACATGCATTTCAAAGTGCTGTGGTCACCTGCTGACCCCCGAGAGGGGGCTTACCTCTCTGCTGCACCTGAGTCTTTGGCAGCGTCATGTTCAGGTGGAAGGAAGTGTGGTTAGGCTGATACTCGAACCCCAGGTAGAGTGTCATTGAAACGGGACTTTCGGGCTCTATGTACACGATCAGGGATTTCTCCAGGGAAGTGACGTTCACCGTGATGGTAAAATAGTCCGTACTCATGTTGACGGTGGTGGGGTGGGTTTCCATGCTTGCATTTCTCCAGAGCATGATCTAGAACGAGAGACCAATGACATTTTTTCCATAGATATTTAGAGAGCATGGAAGAGAGGGGGGAGAGACAGAGAGAAACATCAACGTGAGAAAGACACATCGATTGGTTGCCTCCTGCACACCACTCTTCAAATTTAAGATAGCCCATTGACCGACACCTGTCAGTCTCCTTTATAGGGATAATGGGACGAAACTTGCTAAGCCTTCCTCTTTGAATTTTAGTAGGTAACACAGTGTCGGGGGTTAAGAAAGGGTAATAGTCTAAGATATAAAATGACTTCTCCTAAGGAGAAGTTTGTACAAGTCACTAAGTAAAGGTGTTAACGAAACAATGTCACTCCCATGAATTTTCAATGACTTCCTTCACGGTGTTGCTGCCTTCTGTGCTTTTCTCCAGGAATTCCTAGCCCCTTCTGTTTTATTTCCTAGTAATCAAGTCATACATACCTCAATATCCTCCATTAAGTCACGGACTTGGAGCAATTTATGATTAGAACTTAGTACCACACTTCCGACGCTTCCAACAATGTTCTTGTCATCAAAATCCTTGAAGGGATTGAAAGCTAGTCCTGTTATCTAGAGACAAGAAAACTCCAGTTTCAGCCATTACCAAAATATTTATAAATAACACCCTGGTAAATAATAGGTAATCAAATACCATAAATTAAAGTAAATGTTGGGATTTCCCCCCTTGCTAATATCTCAAATGAAATACCTCTCATTATAAGACTAGAGGCCCAGTGCACGAAATGCATGCATTCCGGGGGGAGGGGGAGAGTTCAGCCTGGCTTGTGCCCTCTTGCAGTTTGGGAGCTCTTGGGGGATGCCCGACAGATGGCTTAGGCCCCCTTCCCAAGCCGGCAGGTGAACATCCTTAGAACTGCTGCGGAGGCGAGAGGCTCCCACCACTGCTGCTGGGTTCGCCAGCCATGAGCCCCGCTTCTGGCTGAGTGGCGCTCACCCTGTGAGAGCGCACTGACCACCAGGGGACAGCTCCAGAGTTGAGTGTCTGCCCCCTAGTGGTCAGTATGTGTCATAGCAACTGGTCATTCTGCCATTCGGTCAATTTGCATATTAGCCTTTTATTATATAGGATCATATGAGAAAGAATTAATTAGTTAAAGATGAGTCATTTACTGTGACCCTCAGAATTATTATTATTTTTACATCTTTATACCCCGAGGATTCATTTTACTAGGAAGTAAGTATTCTGTTCTTCAGGATAAGGCAGCAATCCTACTTCTGTTTGTTAGGTAATTGCTGGAAAAAAAATACAATATACTGATATGACTAGGTTGGTATACTGAATCAGTGATTATTCAGGTATTCCCAGCTTTGTACCAATAGTGAAGAGTTGAATCAATTCACATCATAACACAGAAACTTAGTTAAATCCAGAAGCTTGTTTAATGCTCCCCCCTCTATCCGGGATCATTTTCAGAGGCTTTCAATCCTGCCAGTGTAAAACAGAAATTAACAGCACACAACCTTCTCTCGTTTGGTCTGTGAGCTTACATTTCATGGTGCATTCTTGTCACCCATATGCCTACAGCCACCAAATCTCACTTTTATTCTGGTCAGAATCAGCTTCACACTCACTTGAACATTAACTCCTGGGTGTTTATTCAAGAGCTCCTCCAGAGCCGCAGCTGATGGGAAGGCCAACCGCATGGGAGCTGGGTATCCGAGAGTGTAAGAGCTCAGAGGCAAAGTTGAGATGTTTTGGCTAATGAAACAGAAGTGAAGTGGGAATTGATCTATGTATGTTCTCTAAAGGTCAAAAACCTAACATGAAACTCCCCCTCCCTCCTTTCTTCTTCCCTTCCTTCTTCCCTCCTCCCTCCTTCCCATGTTACCTGCTCAGCATCAGGGTAGCAATGGAAGAGATCAAAGTCACCGAAGACTCAGGAAATGGATGCTTCTGTAGAAATGTTTCCTGGATCTCCCCAAGGGCCATCAAGGACTTTTCCAGAATATTTTCTACCTGCATTTAGAGGGAAATATCATGTGACTTGTGTAACCTCAGGGCACTGTGTTAGTGAAATGATGATTTTGAGGGGGTTGGAAGGGAAACAGGGATTTGACAATGATGTAATGGGAGGTGACATTCATTGGAGAGAACCCATAGGAAGTACCTGTAGTTTGGCTAAAGGTCGTCATCCTCTGTGTCACTAAGGGCCCCCAAAGAAATATGTACATGATATAAGCTGCCCTAGATCTGCTTATGATAGGTTTTTGTTTTTTTTTAATATTTAAAAAGAGCTTTATTATAATGAAATTCACACACACAGTTCACCCATTTTGAGTATACAATTCAAAGATTTTTTTGTGTGTAAACTCACAGGGTTGTGCAACTAGAACCATGATCTAATTTTAGAATAGTTTTCTCTCTCTTAAAATAAACCCAGAACCTAGTAGCAGTCACTGTCCATTCTTCTGTCCCTATCTCCTCAATCCCTAGGTGACCACTCATCTACAGTGTATAGATTTGCCTCTCCTGAACATTTCACATAAATGGAATCTTAATACATGGCCTTTTGAGATTGGCTTCTTCACTTGTCTTAATACTTTCAAGATTCACCCAGGTGGTAGTATGTACCAGTACTTCATTCTTTTCTGTTGCCAAATAATATTTCATTTTATGGACATACCACTTTTTATTTATCCATTCATCAGATCGTGGACATCTGGGTTGTTTCCACTTTTTTGCTATTTGGCCATTTGGATAATACTGCTATGGACATGATTGTACAAGTTTTAGGTGGACACATGTGGACCCATCCCATGGAGTAGAATTACTAGCTCACATGGTAATTATATTTTTAACCCTTTGGGGGAACTGACACATTGCTTTGCAAAGTGCTGTATCATCTTACAATCTAACACTGCACGAAGGTTCCATTTTCTCTGCCTCCTTGCCCACACTTGTTATTAGGTGTGAAGTGGCAGCTCACTGCGGTTTGATTTGCATTTCCCAAGTGACTAATAACGTAGGACATTTCCCCATGTGCACAGCAAATACAATTTACTGAGTGCTAACTGTGAGCCAAGCACGTCGCTACGGTCTTTTCACCGGATGACGGCAGTAGGCAGGCTGGGCTCACTGGGGTAGAGAGGAGGACCCAGACAGGATCCACAAAGCAGGGTCTTCAGTGCTGCAGACTCAGCGGTGCGCTGGGAGAGTCCAGGGAGAGGCCGTGCGAGACCTGGACCTGCCAAGACTAAACGTTTCCAAGGAGAGTTGGCCAGTGGCATGTACTTCACCCACCTGCTCAATGTCATGCCCGGGTCTTGGCCCACTTGCTGCGTCAGCTTTCACTACACCGTTGAGGGAGTGGCCGGGGCAGAGAGTCGCAGGAATGTGGAAGCCCGGAGTGCTGCTGTTTTGAAATGGGCTTTTCAGTGGTTGGCCACTCGGGTAAATCAGGGAGTCGACAACATAGACCTGGGAGTTTTGAAAAGCAAACATACGTTCCTGAACTGTTTATTACGGTTTTATTTTTATTTATTTATTTTTTAAATATTTTTTTATTGATTTTAACAGAGAGGAAGGGAGAGAGATAGAGAGCTAGAAATGTCGATGAGAGAGAAACATCGACCAGCTGCCTCCTGCACACCCCCTACCGGGGATGTGCCCGCAACCAAGGTACATGCCCTTGACCGGAATCGAACCCGGGACCTTTCAGTCCGCAGACCAATGCTCTACCACTGAGCCAAACCGGCTTTGGCTGTTTATTACTGTTTTACATCTGTGTTCTTCTGATAAGGAGTTCAGTGTTGTTTACACATTTTAAATACATTTTCATAAGAAGCAATGCTACACTGTGGCAGGGAAGGAAAATACATTATTACATATCACCTATGGGGAGGATCTGTATTTCAGGTTGCTCTAAGCAAATGACATAACTCCTTGTTGAGTGGTAAGAAGATTAAATATCTAATTAATACCACTAAGCTTGAAAGGGGAATGCAGAAGAGAAGAGTGCTGACTGAAGTATTGCGCAAACTGTGCTTTTGTATCTAGGGCCTTAAAAGCATTCAAGACAGTCCTGACATGGAGAACACGGAGAAGTCCTACATGAAACAGAAAACATCAACTCTCCTTTCTGCAGGCTGCCCTCATGGGACACAAGTCAAATGATCAGCTATTTACTGAACAGTCATGGCAAGTACTACTCCTTTTGTTTTGAAATGTTCTTTATTTTCAAAGTTACATCTATTGAAAACTGCAAAGTAAAATATCCTATCCTATATAATAAAAGGGTAATATGCAAATCGGCCAAACAGGGGAATGTGACAGGTTGCTATGACATACACTGACCACCAGGGGGCAGACAATCAATGTAGGAGCTGCCCCCTGGTGGTCAGTGCATTCCCACAGGGGGAGCTCTGCTCAGCCAGAAGCCGGGCAGGCGAGAGCAGCTGTGATGGCAGGAGCCTCTCCTGCCTCTGAGGCAGAGCTAAGGAGCAGCGAACAGTCAGGTGGTAATGAGTCAGGGCTTCTGGACTGTGAGAGGGATGTCTGACTGCTAGCTTAGGCCCTAAGGCGGCAAGCGAACATTCTCTGAGGGGTCCTGGACTGCAGGGGGCCAGGATGAGGAACCTCCCAGAGTGCACGAATTTTTGTGCACCGGGCCTCTACTATGAAAAATAAAATAACAAAAGTAAGTATAAAAAAAATAAATGAAGTTAAGCCCTAGCTGGCTGGCTAGTTGGTTGGGGAGTTGTCCTATACACCAAAAGGTGACGGGTTCGATTTCCAGTCAGGGCACATACCTAATTTGTGGGTTCGATTCCCCAGTTGGGGCTTGTGCAGGAGGCAACCTATTGATGTGCTTCTCTCACATCAATATTTCTCTCTGTCTTTTCCTTTCTCTTCCACTCTCTCTAAAAGCCAATGGAAAAATATCCTTAGGTGAGGATTTAAAAATAAATAAGTAAACAAGTAAATAAAGTTAAAAATAAGACATGAACACAAAATATTTGCAACATGTACAACAAAAGGTTAATATCAATAATGAATAAGCTCTCTTACAAAGAGACATCCAATGGAGGATGTTCAACCTCCTTAGTAATCAATAAAATGCTTCTTTTTTTGCCTTTGAAATTGACAAAAATGAAAAGGTGGGGGATGGACGGTGAGAAGGTAAAATAGTTCCTTTTAGGACGCGAGGGTAATTTTTCATCTATTGAAAATGGAAAAGCCCATCAGCTGTGTTTCTAGCACTCTATCCCACAGAAATATTTGCAGTATTCTGAAAGATGCAGGTATAAGATGTCCATGGATGGCTATTTGCAAGGGTAAAATATCCAAACAAACATTAAGAATAAGGAGTTCACTGATGTGTACCGACATGAAAAGATACCCTGACTCAGCACTGAGTACAACAATCAAGGGGCCGAAAAATTTGTCGACTTTAACCCCGTTTTTATTAAAACAAAACAAACCAACAACCTTTGTGGATGCATCAAAAAGGTTTGGAAGCGTATGCACAGCAAATCAAGATTAATCTAATAATAGTGATTACATCTAGAGAATGCTTTTTATTTTATATGCTTTTGTTCTAATTTTCTCAAATAAACCAATACAGATTGCATTTATGTACTCATTGCAATATTTGAAAATGCAGAAAATGGAAAAAAGAAAATTAAAATCCTTACTAATCCGACCGCCTTAATTGATGTGTAGGGAGTAGAAAGAGGCATGAATAATTATGAGGAAGTCACATTGGCAAACGTGGTTGCAACGAAGGCAGACATCACGGGGGCACGGGTTTTTGATGCCTGTTTCAAGGTTGCTCTCTGCTATGGCAAGGCACGGATCTGTCTTTGTCTCCTGTGATTTCTCCTGACACATATGTCAGAAAAGCAGTGATGTGATAAATGAGAATGTCACCACTGATCCAGTTATTTAACAACCTTTCAGATTTTTTTTCATAAGAGAAAATTTAGTTAGAAAGTCACAGAGGTGGAAGGAATGGGCTATAGAAGTCATGGGCTCCAGAAACAAGTTACAGAAGCAAAATAAGATTTGCACGAGTAAGCTTAAGGCTATGGACCTTGAAGCTTGAGAGTCAAGGATTGAGAGGAAGGGGAAGGCTTGGGCATGCTCCATAGAGAGAGCTGCCTTAACATATAGTTTTTAAATGTATTGATTTTAGAGAGAGAGGGGGGTGGAGAGAGAGAGAGAGAGAGAGAGAGAGAGAGAGAGAGAGAACAGTGACTTGTTATTTCCTTTATTTATACATTCATTTGCTTGTTTCTTGTATGTGCCCTAACAGGGGATCTGACGGGGGATCAAACACACAACCTTGGGGTATAGGGACAACACTCTAACCAAGTGAGCTACCCGGCGAGGGCACAATCCTCAGATTTAAAGGTACAAATACACTTGCTAATATTTCCATTGAGTCTCCACAAAGCATTTTATAATGCTACAGTCCATACAGGGTACAATTTCCAGATCATACATTTTCTGTTTTATTATACGTTTTCTCCTTTTCTGTTTTTCACTTTCCCCTTTCTCACACCTTGTTCCCTCCCAGCCTCTGCTTACCTGCACTGACTCGGAGAATCCTGGGATAATGGCTGTCAGTTCCTGGAGCACCTCACAAGCTTTCTGAATCGCTTGGCTGAAGTTGCATGCCATTTCATCTGTGGCCTATTGGGAACAAAGGTTTTTGTCAAAATTGTTTGCATATAATCACTGTACGTTAGTAGTTTGAGACATGGCTTTAGTGAGAGTTGATCTTTGATGACATTAGAGGCTCTATGAATCACAGGCTTTCCATAACATTTGTTGCTTTCAGAGGCTTTCCTGCAAATAGAATTTTCACCTCTTCATACAGAAAGTGGAGAACAGGTCATACAGTGATTGCTCCAAGAACAAGTGAGTCTGAAAATAAGATTTGCAAGAGTAAGCTTAAGGCTATGGCCATGATCAAAAGTGTGGGAAACCCGGAATTCAAAACAACAAAACTTTTCTATTCAGAAGTGTGTTTATCCCCTCAGGTTTCCCACGGTGATTCCCTCAACCCAAGAGTTCACGTTCACGAGGGAAGTCCTTGAAATACCGCATGCATGGCAGGAGCCGGGAGGCAGAAACCTGAGAAAACAAACAAGCCCAGAACACTAGACATGGCCCCAAAGCATAAGCGGCTACTTGTTTTGAACTGGAAGTCCAACCCTGAGACAACCTGCTTACACCAACTACATGGTTGGAATTCTACAGAACCACTCACAGCTTAATTCAATCAAGTATTCAGTAAGTCCTTATTAAATGCCTACTGTGTACTCTTGGCTCAAGGACTGGAGCAGTTCGTCAGTTAAGACCCCGCCCTTACGGGCCATGCAATTGAATAGGCTTATTCCTGATTCACAGGGTTGTAGGGGGCTGGGTCAGTTACAGAGAGATCTCAGAACTGAGGCCCGCACAGTTTGGCTTTACGCTGTGGGACTGAGATGTGAATAAGAAGGAGTGAAGGTAAAGGACACACAGATGCCACCTGGCTGCACATCTGCCTGCTGGTCAGGCTGTTCTCAGCATCATTCCAGCTGCAGCCTTATCTGACATTTCAGAGCAGAATGCGTAACCTGGGCTGAACCACGGCAGGTCTCACCACTTACTGAGCCTCTCTTTAATGTCTCTTCATCAAGCCTTAGAGTGGTTGCCTGAACTGACTCAGAAAAACTGGAAGTTTTGTACAGCTTTGGATAGATTTATTCCTAGGTACTTGCTATTATATCTTTTTTTTTTTTTAAATCTAATCTTCTAACTGATAGTTGCTGATATGCAATAATATAATTCATTTAGTATATACTGATCTGATGTTCGGTAACATCTCTAAATTCTCTTGATATTTCTAATAATTTGTCTGGAGACTCTTTGGATATTCTATCCTTCAAATTTTTCTCTGATTAAGGCAAGCAAACACTCTTTGTTTAAGCTGCTGTAGATCACTTTCCCCTCGGCAGAACACAATGCTGTCGGAGACAACGGTGAACATCCGGTTTCCATTAGCACTGACAGCAGATCCAGAGAAAATAGGACTCCTTTCTAATAGGAAAATGTCAGATTGCACATAGGCAGGGCTTGTGTTTTAAAAACCCCAAAACAACAGGGAGAAGCAGGATGGCTTTCTTTAGTCAACACTGTTTTAAAAAATATATATATTTTATTGTTTTTTTTTTACAGAGAGGAAGAGAGAGGGATAGAGAGTTAGAAACATTGATGAGAGAGAATCATCAACCAGCCGCCTCCTGCACACCCTCTACTGGGGATGTGCCCGCAACCAAGGTACATGCCCTTGACCGGAATCGAACCTGGGACCCCCCAGTCCGCAGGCCGGCGCTCTATACACTGAGCCAAACCGGTTTCGGCATCAGTCAACACTGTTAAAGCAGCTTTGCCTTTCCCCCCATTTGTCTGAAAGGGGAACAAAGGTGAAAGGAGAGTTGAAAGGGTGAGTTGGAGGAGGTGCCGAGGGGTTTGCTGCTGCTCAGACAGTGGGGCAGGCCAACGTGGGTTCCTCCCCACCGGAGCACTAACATAGCAGCATTACGTAATAAGACCGTGAGTACTGAAATAGGCAGAAGGCCCCACATGGAGTGTTTGCATGGACTTGCTTTGGTTTTGTTTTTAATCGGGATACATGTCTGTCTGTCAGGCATTCCGGGGTATATTCTGCTCAGCCAGTGTGGCTCAGTGGGTGAGCATCGACGTATGAACTAGGAGGTTCAGGGCTCGATTCCTGGTCAGGCACATGACTGGGTCTCGGGCTCGATCCCCAGTGGTGGATGTGCAAGAAGCAGCCGATCAATGGACTCTCTTTTTCATCACTGATGTTTCTATCTCTCCCTTCCTCTCTGAAATCAATTATATATGTATATTTAAAAGTGCTATTTCCATGTAATGAAAGTACCCAGTTGTGACTTCCACGTTCCTCACTCACCTGATGGGACGTGTTCTGAAGCGATGCGTGCAGATGAGTGGCGGAGACGCCTGGATGTGTGTCCTCTGTGGGGCCTGAAGCTGATCCCACCGGAGCCTTTCCAGCCTGTGCTCCAGACGCCGGCCTGGTGAGCTGCGCCATCGCAGGGAGCGGCAGGCCGGTAGGCACAGGCGTGACTGACGGTCCCTGCTGTGTGACGGCGGGTAGGACCGAAGGAAATGGGCTGACAGAATGGCACAGGGTCTTGGACTAAAAGACAAAAATAGTTAAAAGGAAAAGGCTAAGTCTGATTTTAACCAAATAATGAAAATTAAGGCGGTGTCTCCAAAATTGCTTTGGAACTCCCAGGGCCCTGAGATATTAATAAACACTTATCTCAAAAAAGACCCTGTGCTCAACTAGTCTGGAGGAGGTGGCGTATGATATCACCCTCTTTGAGGTGCACAATGTCCCGTGTGTATTTAGTGTCAATAAATGATAATGAAACAGCTACCATGTCCTAAGCATGGGGAAGTGAGGGGACGGCAATGAACAATGTGAGCCAAGTCCTTGCCCTCACTGAGGGTCCACGTTAGTGGTAGAGACAGAGAGACACATTGCATCACGTGGTCACTAATGCATGGCAGATGCCAAAAAGGGCACTTTTGCTGAGAATGAGAGAGAGAAAACTGTCAGTGTTCTGGAGGAAGGTACTTAAGAAGTGCAAGAGCCCTGAGGCCACAGCCTGCTGTTTGTTTGCGGAAGAACAAAAAAGCCGGATGAGCAAAAATGGTAGGAGGGGAGCCAAAAAAAACCCCAAAAACCCCCAAAAAACGATCCAGGGGTAGAGTGGGAATGAGGGAAGGGGGTTGGAGAGCATCTCCTGTGTCAGGAAATTGAGAAGAGTGTGATTTTACTTTGAATGAGTTGGGAAGACAAGGGAGGGGAGACGCTTTGAGGAGCAGCTGCTGGATCTGACTTCTGCTGTGAAGGCTCCTCTCACGCATGTTGAGAAAGGACAGAAAGGGGCCCAGGACAGAAGCAGGGAGTTCGGTAGGAGAAAGATGCAAAGTACAGACGGGAGCTGATGGAGGCTGAGCCTGGGGTGACAGTGGTGAAGATAATGGGAAGTGGTTAGGTTTGGGGCATATAAAAGACTCTATGCCCTAGCCGGTTTGATTCAGTGGATAGAGTGTTGGCCCGCAGACTGAAGGGTGGGTCAAGAGCACATACTTTCTTTGCAGGCTTGCTACCTAGTAGGGGGAACTGTGTGTGTGTGTGTGTGTGTGTGTGTGTGTGTGTGTGTGTGTGTGTGTGTGCAGGAGGCAACCAATGAATGTGCCTCACATAGATGTCTCTCCCTCTCTCTCTTCCCCCTCCCTTCCACTTTCTCTGGAAATCAATGGAGAAAATGTGCCTCACAAAACAAAAAGGCCCTGAGAAGTCTTATAGTAAAAAACAAAAAAATAAAAAACAAAAAAAGCACCTTTTTTTTAAATTTCCATCTGGCAATATTTTAAGCAATATTGGCTGTTATTCTGCAGAACATCACTTTGCTTGAGAAATACTGACTTAAGGGATTTTTATTTCACCCCCCTTCCCTTTTTTTTTTTAAAAAAAAAATATATATATTTTATTGGTTTTGTACAGAGAGGAAGGGAGAGAGATAGTCAGAAACATCGATGAGAGAGAGTCATCGATCAGCTGCCTCTTGCACACCCCCTACTGGGGATATGCCCGCAACCAAGGTACATGCCCTTGACCGGAATCGAACCCGGGACCTTTCAGTCCCCAAGCCGACGCTCTATCCATTGAGCCAAACCGGTCCCAGCCCCCCCTTCCCTTCTATAGTGATAACAATACCTATTTCTTTTCTTTCTTTCTTTTTTAAAATGGATTAAATAAATGTAAATCTATATTTAGACAGCTACTGAAAGGTTTTTATGTAGGACACAAACGCAAGAAAGCTAAGAAATTTCTTGAAGGTGAAATTTTGTATCAATAGATTATGCAGAGTTTCTACCTGTCACTCAAATTTCTTTCTTTTTCCTTTTTAAAATTAAAAAAATAATTATTGCATTGCATATATTTTTGTAAGATGCCACAAGTTCTTTTTGGAATGAAGCAGGGAATAAAGAAACAATCAACAAAAGAAAATAATACCAGCATGGAAGCCAATAGATAGACTTTAAAATCTTCTTTCATAAATAATCCATTAAACCTCTTTCCTGCACTTACATACTTTCCTTTCCTTCTCAGAAAACTATAATTCAGAGCACTCTGTGAGACTCTGGCAGGATCCACCAGGACTGATAAAGAGAACACGATTCCAAGACGTGTACTGTGAAGGTTAAGTACTTACAGGATTAGCAGGAGCAGGTTGGTGACATCTGTTTGAGAGATGAGTGGCTCCTGTTGAAAAAAGAAAGTAGGTTAGGCCTGGCCCATGTGGCTCAACCACTGAACCAGGAGGTCACGGTTCGATTCCTGATTCCTGGTCAGGGCACATGCCCAGGTTGTGGGCTCAATTCTCAGTAGGGGATGTACAGGAGGCAGCCAATCAATGATTCTCATTATTGACGTTTCTATCTGTCAATAATCTCTTAATATCTTCATCTGGAGGATGGCTGTAAGAGTATCTGACAATGTGAAAATCAAAGCAATAGAGTAGAGTGGAGAAAAATGCCACCTCGGATCAGGGCCATCAGCTTGCTGGGAACAGGGAACTCAACCTGCATGTCAGCTGTGGCTGTGGAAAGGGGTTAGGATCACTAGATAAGCCAACAGGCTGCTGACCTAAGGGTGTCCTAGTTTGTTGGTCTCCTGACAAACATTGTGTTTGGACAGATCCTGCCTTCAAAGATGAGGGAAAAATCAAAACCAAAAGAGAGCCTCTGACTAGCATAGAACCTGGGAACTGAATCCAGGGGACTCAGAGAAAAGCATAACTAAAAAAATTATCAACAGCAAAAAAAAAAAAGCTATTTAACCAAATCCTTAAAAAGCTATGTAACATCCTTAAGAGAAACAGAAAGTCTTAAAGATAAATCAACTGAAGCTAAAATGCACAAGAATGAGATAGATTAAGAGAAATAAATGAGCCCCGCACAGCTGGTGTGGCTCAATGGTTGAGCGTCAACCTATGAACCAGGAGGTCATGTTGATTCCTGGTCAGGGCACATGTCCAGGTTGTGGGCTCAACCCCCAGTGTGGGGTATCCAGGAGGCAGCCAATCAATGAATTCTCTCATCATTGATGTTCCCGTCTCTCTCTCCCTGTCCTTTCCTCTCTGAAATCAATAAGAATCATCGCTAGATCCACTTTACATTGGTCTCTTTTTTCACCCATTCTAGTTATCAGGAGATCTCTATAACTCAACATAGATATTGATTGAGGTCATTTCAGGCTAATGCATCATCCCCAAATAGTATTTGTTTTTCAGAATTAAAAAATAATGAGAGAGAGCACCACAATTTGACTTTGCAAAGATTTCTAGAAGCTTTTCTTTAAAAAAAAATTTTTTTTAATTGATTTTAAAAAGGAAGGGAGAGGGAGAGATTAGAAGCATCAATAATGAGATAGAATCACTAATTGGCTGCCTCCTGCATGCCCCCTACTGGGGATCGAGCCTGAAATCCAGGCATGTTCCCTGACCAGGAACTGAACCGTGACCTCCTAGTTAATAGGTCCACACTCAGTCACTGAGCTACATGGGCTGGGCTAGAAGTCTCTCTTTTTTGATGGGGAATTTGTAGAAAGAAACTGTCTTTCACTTGTGTATATGTAAAAAGAAGATGGGCAAAGGAATATCAAGAAAATAAGAATTTATAAATGAAAGCAAAGATTGCAATACTGGGATCAGACAAGACAGAGTGTCATGAGTATTTACTGGATACCTGTGGTGATGACACATCTCAGCACGAATTTTCTTGTGCATTCTTTAAGGCAGTTACTGATGTCACTTCCCATTACCTGAGGCCATTTTGTTTCTTGGGATTGCGACTTCTCTTTTTGTCTCCTTGGGTCTCCGATGTGAATGAGAATTATTTCCATTTCTCTTGTAACTTGAATCTTGGTCTGAAAAGACATCTATTTGGAGTTAATTTATAGGATACAGCTCTAACTTTAAGTCTATAAAGTAGGTATTGCAAGCACATATGTGATAATCAAGAAAACACAAATTAAAGATGAGTATCCATTTTTTATTTTTTTTTTAAAAAAGAGCGATAATGTAGGACTTCTGGAGCAGCTCTTTTGCTCTGGAGCACAGACATCACCTTATATGATCCAACTCCTCAAATTTAGGCCCACTGACTGGTCAACATGACACAGAGAATTAAGTTCATTTTAAGAAGTTACATTCTAAGCATAATATTCTCCTTTGTGATCCTTAATTCCTATTGATAGAGATAAAAGAGTTGAGAAGGTGGACAATAATATTCTTTTAAAAATATATATATATTTTTATTGATTTCAGAGAGGAAGGGAGAGATCGAAACATCAATGATGAGAGAGAATCATCGACTGGCTGCCTCCTGCACGCCACCTATTGGGGACTGAACCCACAACCTGGGCATGTGCCTCTGACTGGAATTGAACCTGGAATCTTTCAGTCCATAGGCAGATGCTCTATCCACTGAGCCAGACCAGTTAGGGCGGCAAAAATATTCTTGAACGTGCCTTGTGTGCATTTGGTGTTTCTCATGCAGTTGATCATGGCTAGACAAAATCATGCAACTTCACTGACTGTGTCTCAGCTTAAATTCAGGGTCACAAACCCCAGGCAATGATACTGTATTCCCCTGGTCTAGTCCCACTTCCACTCTCCTAGATAACCCTGTCCCACTTTGTCCTCTACTCAAATCTCCAACAGCGAGGAGTCTCCCTGATCCTCATTCTCAGGTCAAGTGATAACTTGGCTTTCTGCCTCAAGGGGAAAATGCAAACTATTAAGAGTCCTTTCCACAGACTCCCACCACCAAACCTGCCCACCTGCAGGCATCTGTCCCCACAGATACCGCCTTCTCTCTCGTTACTACCAACTTCCCCTGCTCCTACACAAAGTGAACCCCTCCAGTTGCACACTGTTTGAATCAAGAGCATTGTCCTGCCATACTTTTTTCCCTGTCTTAAAAAACCCGCCAATTTTCATCCCCTCAGGAATTATGTATAGTTTCAGTTCATTCCTGCTCGAGCAAAATTCCCTTAAAATTATCTAAACTCGTACACCTACTTCCTCTCCTGCTCTTATTCCTGTCTTAGCCCCTGACAACTACTAATTTGTTCTCCGTTCCTATAATTTTGTCAATTCATTTTAAGAATATTAAATAAGTAAAATCATACAGTATGTAACATTTTGGGATTGGTTATTCCTCACTCAGCATAATTCTCTGGTGATTAGTTCATGTGGTTGTATGCGTCAATAGTTTGTTTCTCTCTATTGCTGAATAGTATTCCATAGTATGGATGTACCCCAGTTGCTTAGCCAACAACCTGTTGAAGGGCACCCGGGCTGTTTCCAGTTTGGGGCTATTACAAATAAAACTGCTATAAGTGTTCCTGTGCATGGTTGGCTCTAGAGGCCTGATCAGATTCAAGTCCTATTTTTAAAAAAAAAAATAAAATTACTTAGTCCGTGGTATCAAGTAGTCCATCAGTAGTCACATAGTGTCTGTCTCTCTCTTTCTGATGTTAGCAGTCATTCATGATTACTTCCTAGATCCATCCCCCCCCCCCCCCCAGGAGTTGTGGGAACTCGTGTTTAATGTTTAATTACAAACTACTGAATTTATAAATATCAAAACATCACACACTAACTGCTGAAACAAGAGCAAAGTCAAGGCCGAATTATTTAGAAGTAGTAGCAAATATGCAATTCGAGGATAATGATCAACTGATGGCTTTCCTAAAGCATGGAGTGTTTCAAAGGATGTGCAAGACTGACCTCATCGCAAATGGCAGAGTGCTACAGATATTTTCAGATGTTGCCAAGACAGAACTACATTTATGAGTGGTTGTCATGTTACCCTACGATGATTAGTTTGAGGTAATGTGGTTGTGCTATTATTTTACTTTACCAATGGCATGGAAGT
Organism: Pipistrellus hanaki; assembly: GCF_964339955.1. Taxonomy (NCBI): domain Eukaryota; kingdom Metazoa; phylum Chordata; class Mammalia; order Chiroptera; family Vespertilionidae; genus Pipistrellus; species Pipistrellus hanaki. Next base: position 14,423,570 of record NC_140517.1, on the reverse strand, counting down.
ATTTTAAAGTTTTCACAACCAGTCTGACTGTCTTGGTACACTCAGCTGAATATCAACTCTATGACAGTACATACAACTTTTAACACAAACCACCACTTCTCATTCTGACACTGAAAAGAAAAATCTCAGGAATGAATAATTTTATATGTGAGCTTAAATGCCTTTAAAAAATATATATATTTTATTGATTTTTTACAGAGAGGAAGGGAGAGGGATAGAGTTAGAAACATTGATGGGAGAGAAGCATCAATCAGCTGCCTCCTGCACATCCCCAGTGGGGGATGTGAGTCAAACCGGGTAGGGCTTAAGTACCTTTTTAAAAAATATTTTTAGCCAAAACCAGTTTGGCTCAGTGAATAGAGCATTGGGCTGCAGACTGAAAGGTCCCAGGTTCGATTCCGGTCAAGGGCATGTACCTTGGTTGCGGGCACATCCCCAGTGGGGGGTGTGCAAGAGGCAGCTGATCGATGATTCTCTCTCATCGATATTCCTAGCTCTCTATCTCTCTCTCTTCCTCTCTGTAAAATATCAATAAAATATATTTAAAAATATTTTTATTGATTTCAGAGAGAGGAAGGGAGAAGAAATAGATATGGATAGAAACATCAATGATGAGAGAGAATCATTGATCAGCTGCCCCCAGCATTCCCCCCACTGGGGATTGAGCCCACAACCTGGGCATGTGACCTTAACTGGAATCAAACCCGGGACCCCTCAGTCTGCAGGCTGACATTCTGTCCATTGGTTTGTCCATTGAGCCAAACCAGCCAGAGCTTAAGGGCCTTTTTTTTTTTTTTTTTAAAGAAAGATCCTGTGTTCAACTATTTAGTGTGCAAAAGTCAATCTATAACCTCAGTAATACTATACAATAATACAAAGTATTAGACTTCTCTCTTGAATGTTAAGGAACAAATTTGCTAATACTTCTCTCACCCACTTGTTATTTTGCAAGAGGCATTTCTTAAATTCATAATAAAAAATGTATACACACTGTGACAACACTAGTTATTTCAAAACACCTCTATGCAATTACATGGTGCAAATACTTTAGTTTTAAAGGGAACTAGCAATATTGGATTTCCAAAGTGTTTTCACCTTTGACGTGAATGTGAAGCTATCTAGAAGCAGAAAACAAACTTTGAACAAAAAATAGAAATTGCACAATAATATAATATTAACAGTAATAATGACAATATTATGCTAGGCGCTGTTCTAATACCTCACTTGCATTATCTTAATTCTGATAACAGTCCTTTGGAGGAAACTGGCTGCACAGCGGTTAAGCTGCTTGCCCAGGTGTCACAAGTGGAAAATCAGAAATACAAGATCTGAGCTCAGGACTCTGACCTATGATCGTGACTCTTGAGCCCATGCTCTTAGCTTCAGTAACACGCTTCCTCTCATTGTGGGAATGTAGATTCAGAATTTGCAGAACTGGCTTAGATAAATTGAATAGAATTCTTTTTTTTTTTTTTGTCTAAGATTATCTTCTGCACAGCATTCTACACTCCATAGCAGTAATCTCTTGCAAGTACATGAATGATAATATCAGAAAAAGACATTTTCACTCCAAAACTAAGAGTAGCTGAGAATGTGTAAAAACTCAACTCTTGGAGAATGAAAGATGGGTACAATATCATCATCATTTAGGCTAAGTAGGAGTTGCTTTTCCAGTCCTGGAGATGATGAAAAACTGTTCACAACTGTAAGAGGGCCAATACTAGGGATGCAGTTTATGAGAATGAAACACAAGGCCAGTAGACTTGTGCAGAGGAGTTTAGGCTCACAACCGTGGGCTCAATAACACTAGCACATTATACTGCAAAATAGGACAAAAATCTCACAAAGAACTTGAAAGGGTAAGAAGGAGAGATTTGAAGCTAGAAATTCATTACATTAAAATACTGGGTCCTCTCAATACCCAGTATTTGAGGAATACTGTAATGGATAAATATATCTTGTAATAAAGAAATACTGCAATGCATTTTGTTTAATGAAGTACCTGTATGTGCTTTGTATTTTCATGAGAATGTATGTGTGATTTTTTAAAAAAGTGACACAAGAAGGATGGAGGCGGGCTGGAAGAGGTCAGTGGGGGAAAAGGGGGGCAATATGCAATACTTTCAACAAAAAAGACTTAATTTTAAAAAAAGTGAAACAAAATTTTTACCTAGACAATCGGGGACATCATAAAGTCTCTGAGAGTTCACTGAGCTAAGAATAAAAGCTTTATGTAACCACCACCATGAGAAATACTACTTGATTGCAAAAACAAAAACCATCCAACCCCCTCCCCAAAATTGTACACCTACCTTAATTCTCATCGACTTCTGATGAAACAAACCTCTCACTGATGAAAATCTCCTCACCCCCCATCTTCTCATTTTCCTTCACCACATTCCTTTTTCCTCCTTTGCTTCCTATTCTACTCTCTAAAGCCCAAATACTGAATGGATTAAGGGGTTCACACGTGGAAAACGGGGCTTACCAAGAGTACATTTTCTCTCACACTCTGCCCAAGTCCAGCCATGAAGGGAGCATCGAGGCACAGCTCTTTTCTGCTACCGGAGTAGGTGAGGAAGTGGCTCCAAAGGAACAGTTTCTCACTCCAGCCAATATCATGAAAATCAAGACCCCATGTCCCTGAGGTCTATCACCCAGGGACATGCTAACTAGCGCTCTCACAAACTCTCCTCATTTAGAATCCGTTTCTAAAGTGAGGTCTTTGGCCCAGGTGGCGTGGCTCAGTGGTAGAGCGGCGACCGATGAGCAAGGAGGTCATGGTTCAATTCCCTGGTTGTGGGCTTAATCCCTAGTTGGGAGTGTGCAGGAAGCAACTGATCAGTGATCCTCTCTCATCACTGATGTTTCTCTCTCTCTCTCTCTCTCTCTCTCCCTTCCTCTCTGAAATCAATAAAAGTACATTTAAACAATAATAATAAAGTTAGGTCTTTGGCAGCAGGCAGCTTTATCACTTACCAGCCTGGCAAATGAAATAATGCCCCAGGGAGCACAAGTCTACTTTCGATGAGATCCGGTTGGACTTTCTGGATACGTAAGGGCAGCTGGTGTGCGTGGTGGCGTGGCGGGCTGTGACATCTGCAGAAGGAAGACCAGACCCAGACGAGCTTCATACACAAATGTCAAACATTTAAAAAACACTTTTACTGAATTTATTGGGATGACATTGGTTAATAAAAAGTGAAACATTTAAAAAAATAAATATAGCCTTGGCTGTTGGTGACTTGGTTGCTGGTTCAATTCAGTTCAGTCAGGGCACTCATCTAGGTTATGAGTTCAATTCCTTAGGGAGGCAACTGATCAATGATTCTCTCATTCCTCTCTCTCTCTCTCTCTCTCTCTCTCTCTCTCTCTCTCTCTCTCCTCTTTCTAAAATCAGTAAAAGCATATCATCTGGTGAGGATTATAATATATATATATACATATACATATACATATACATATACATATACATATACATATATATATATATATATATACACACACACACACACACACACACACACACTAAATTTACCTTTCAATAAATGAAGATTTAGTTTCCATCACCACATATATTATAGATTTAAAAAATATATATATATTATATTGATTTTTTACAGAGAGGAAGGGAGAGGAAGAGAGAGTTAGAAACATTGATGAGAGAGAAACAATGATCAACTGCCTCTTGCACAACCCCGACTGGGGATGTGCCCTCAACCAAGATACATGCCCTTGACTGGAATCGAACCTGGGATCCTTCAGTCTGCAGGCCGATGCTCTATCCACTGAGCCAAACCGGTTAGGGCTATAGATTATTTTTTCATATCATGTGTCCTTTGTCACCAAGCTAGGCATTAATTTATTTAGACTTTAATAAAGATACTTATGGCACAAAATGCCTTGGAGTTTTTTCTAAGACCACAAGATTATGGTACATAATTTTGAAAATATCTAAGAAAGACAACAGGTGAGCAATTTCTCTCCTAGTTTCTGCATGAGAAAACTTGGGAGCCAAGAATGACGAAGAGATATTTACCAGGAAAAAAAAAGACCCTAAAAGGTTTCCCACTTCAGAATCTTGCACAGTATTTTCAGTGAAGTATTAGGTAAGTTAGCCTTGGATAGGCTCTGAGAAAATCCCATCATCTTTACTACACAGACAAATCAAAGGGTACAGCACAAAAGTAGAAATATTTCAGAGGAATGACGGTAATGAGTAAAATGACTGATTTTTTCTGTATACAAAAGCAGAAAGACTTAAATTTTTTCTTCCTCCTGTTCCTGAATAAAAGTAAGGTTTCCTTCCTAAACATCAAACCTCAGAGCCTTACTTGGGTTGTTGTTTTGTTGATTTTCCCCCAGCAGCATTACATTTTGCCCAATCCACCACTTCTTTCCTTCTTCCAGAAAGTCCCAGACGAGATCTTGAACCTCCTGGTTCCAAGTGTAAGCAAGGTGTCCTCCCTGGACATGGCAGTAGTTTTCTGCTCCCTTAAAGCTGCAGGGAAACCTGTGAAGCTGAAAACAGGAGCGTTTACCATGGTGCTCTGGGCCATTCAGCTGGCTTCCTAGAATGATGCCTGTTCTGATGTATAACCATAGCCAGGCTCTTCTTTTGAGTAACATTTTCTCTGTGATCTGTGAGCACAGAAAGCGTGGAGGCTCAGACGCTGCCTGGCCTTTTATATTCTTGATGAGTTTGTCTTATTCATTACTATTATTTATTTTAGGAATTGGGAATAATTTATCAAGGAGAAAAAAAGGTTTTTTTTTTTGTTTGTTTTGTTTTAGGGACCAGGTGGAGTTCCTATAAGCTGACAACAAACATTGATTAATAAAGCAATGGGCCATCTGTGTTTATACAACTGGATATGCCTCCAGCTTTAAAATAGATCTTATTTGCTAAATCTAAGCTGTAAGGAACTAGAGAATAATGAATATCTAAGTCAGTGTTGTTAAAAATCGAGTAATGTATTATTTTGGTTTTCTAAAAAAGAAACTATGAATTTAAATTGTTGTATTGTTTCTTAAATACATTCACTCTATCCTAAATCTCTCACTTAACTATACCCCAAATCTCTTCTATAATCATAAAAACCAAAGAATAAATATTTAATGAAGGAATGAATACAGATTAAATACAAACACAACTGAAAACCAGTGAAATTCAAATTTGCTGAACTAACTAGCCATTTGTTAAATACACATGGCTCTGGCCTACAACCACGTAGGTTCTTTTGAGTTGGTCATGCAGTAGAGAAGTATCAATTCCCTCATTGCTTTTCTTTAACTTGCTGAAAAACCTTTGTTCATACATGCCATTTGGTCTCCACCTGTAGCACATCTATCATTTATGTTCTTAGCCAGTTCTTTTTCTTGGTGCCAAAATGGAAGGTAAATACAGATAAATGTGGGCCCTGAAATCACTTGGCAGGTTTCAAGGCTCAGTTGTTTATCCTATTGATACTTACAATTACTCTTTAAAACCAAAATGAACGTGGTACCAAAATTAAAAATTCTCTGAAGTGTAGACCCCAATACATCCCTGTTTAAAAAAGTACTACATTAACCACGTAAAAGATTATGTGAGCCGAAACCGGTTTAGCTCAGTGGATAGAGCGTCAGCCTGTGGCCTGAAAGGTCCCAGGTTCGATTCTGGTCAAGGGCATGTACCTTGGTTGCGGGAACACCCCCAGTAGAGGGCGTGCAAGAGGCAGCTGATCGATGATTCTCTCTCATCGATGTTTCTAACTCTCTATCCCTCTCTCTTCCTCTCTGTAAAAAATCAATAATATATATATAAAAGATTATGTGATATAGTTCCTACATTCAAGTCTACAGTCTAACTAGGGAAGGGAAGACATGATTGTATTTAATAAAAACATAAGTTTAGTTAATAAAGTGTTACTAGAGAGGTACACTTCAATCTATGAAGATTCAGCCAAGGAAATTATTTCTGGCGCTTGAACACATAAGAATGGTCATATTTAGACAGACGAAATGGGTATCTGGGCAGAGGAGTCAATGTAAGTAAACGCATAGAAGCGAGAAAGTGGAAGGTATTTTATAGAGAAATAATTCTCTGTGTGGGTCCATGTGGGTGTACCTGGGAGACAGTAGTGAGAACTGAAATTACGAGACTGAGATGATTTAAATGCCAGGAAGGTTTCTGAGCAGACAAGTCCGCCAAGTCCGTGCTGCAGTGAAAAGGGTTCGGGGCGGGATACTTCCAACTACTATACAGTCAGCCATGATCTTAAATTTTCCAGCATCCTCATGAACATACGTACGTATATGTTAATACAAACATACGTACGTTTTAGGCATTTTTAAGTGAAACCTTAAGTTGACGGAATCTTCTTTGCAGACTACACAGGTATTGTACCCAGTGACGCCATTCATTTCAACCCTTTTTCACAGTGCCTGACACATGCTTTACCTAGAGCACAAGCATGCCACTGAAATGACCAAAAAATTGGTGACTGTGTCGCTAAGAACCGAAGAACCAACATATGAGTAGTTTTTTCACAGGTTGCAGAACCACAGACGAACTCAGCCAGGATGTCAACCTCCGCGCGCAGGAACCTCCTCCACGCCTGGCGCGCACGCCGGAAGTCAGGCGGGCGAGCAGGCGGAAGAGGCGTGGCCTCTGCGACTGCGCACGCGCTCTCTCGCCCACTTTCCAATCGGATCCTTAGAGCGGAGCGCGGCCTTTCCCCCCGCCTCACAGATGCGCCGGCCCCACCCCTCTGCCCGGCAATTGGTGAATTGGCAGCTCCGGGGGCGGAGATTAGGGGTGTCCCTCCGCCTCCTCCAATAGAAACGAGCCAGGGGCGGGGCCCAGGAGCGAAAGGACCATGGCGTGGACGCAGCTGAAAGTGAGTGTAGAAAGTGGGTCTGTTGCCTGGGCGAGGGAGAGTCCGGCGAGGGCAGGGGTAGCCGGGGCGAGGTGTGGGCGGGAGGCCGCTCTGAGAGCGTTGGCCCGTCCTGCACGTCTGTGTGTCTCTGCAAAGGCTCGTGCGTGTGCATTTGTGCGTGTGCATTTGTGCACATGCACTTGGTCTGTGTGTGTAAACGGCACGTGTGTGTCTGCGTGGTTGCCAAACATTGCCAGCGCGCGTGGGCCAGTGGTCCCATGACCGCCTAGCATTGCGTGCAGCTTCCAGCGTGCAATGAGGCTACGAGATGTGCTCCCAATCCTTCTGGACAGGACTTTAGGGCGGGGTGGGGGTGGGGGGGCCACGTAACGGTGCTGATAATTTGATGATTGACATGAAGGGGCGTTCCTACAGTCTGGAGACTAGAAATAAAGACAAGGAGTACTTGATCTACATTAACAGCTAGGCATGATCCTTAAGGCACATGTGACCATTGAACAAAAACCAAATCTTTATTCTGGCCAAAAGATCTCTGTCTGTTTTCCCAACTTCTCTTCGAGCCATGCTTTTACTCCTCGGTTCCAGACAAGCCTTTCCCCGTCCGTCCCCCATTCCTCGGGAGAATTTCATTCCCCTCTGCCAGGGGAGAGCCTCTGCCCTTTCTCCTCCCCCACTGCCTCCTAGTTAACGCCCGTTTATCCTTAGAATGTTAGTGGCACTTCCTCGAGGAAGCCTTTCTCTACCTCTGAGATTAGGTCCGGTTCTTCTATTACCCTATAGTATATAGGGCCTACACCAGTGGTCGGCAAACTCATTAGTCAACAGAGCCAAATGCCAACAGTACAACGATTGAAATTTCTTTTGAGAGCCAAATTTTTTAAACTTAAACTTCTTCTAATGCCACTTCTTCAAAATAGACTTGCCCAGGCTGTGGTGTTTTGTGGAAGAGTTACTACACTTAAGGGGCCAAAGAGCCGCGGTTTGCCGACCACTTCCCTATACCTTTTTCTTCATAGCAGGTGTACAGTTACACGCAGCCCCCAGGGGAGTCTGATCCTGCCCGCCAGGTTTTTGGGCAGTGAGCGCAGCCAAGGTGTTACAGTAGGAATTAGTAGTTCATATAGTCCGGCCCTCCAGCTCTCTGAGGGACCGTGATCTGGCCCCCACTTTAAAAAGTTTGAGGACCCCTGCATGATCATTGGTTTCTGTCTCCTCCTGTGATTGTATTTCCCGAAGGCAAGGACTCACTGATTAGCCCATCTATCAATGATTGAACTAATGAATGAATGACTCGGCATCTGGTAGTGATAGAAAAAAGTATTATGAACCATGGTTTGACTGGGACAGTGGTTGGCAAACCGCGGCTCTCGAGCTGCAGTTTACTGCTCTGTTGACTAATGAGTTTGCCGATCACTGAACTAGGAGAATGGTTCTTTTTTTTTTTTTTTTTTTAATTTCTCTTTATTGTTGAAAATATTACATATGTCCCCCCTTTCCCCCCTTTGATCCCCTCCTTCTGGGAGAGTGGTTCTTGACCTAATAATACCTGATGCTCCTTTAAAAAAAAAAAAATTGCAACTCCCTTTATGATTCTGAGATGGAATTTACATATAATGTAATCTTCCTATGCATAATTTATTTTAAAGTCATTATAATGTCCTAATTGGAATATAAAGGAGAAATGAAAGTAATTTAAAATAATATGCATTTCAATGTGTCAATGGTAGGGCATGACACCTAGATAGTGAAATAGTCAAGCGTTTCAGCCTCTGCTTAGAAATTCCAGGGCCACCGGTGTGTCTGTCAAACACCCCCCAAGCAAAGCACCCTGCCATTCCTGCTGGGGTTTTCTGAAACAGGGAACACTTCTTGGTAACGTTCTGTGCAAACTAGCACAGGCCCCCGTTTACTGGGTCACTGTATTCCTGGAAAAGCCAGTGCACATGAAAGACTGCCCGGGAGACAGTCTTTGTGTTTATCTGGGGAAGGAAGGCGGCCAGGGCTGGCAGAGAGCTGGGGGCATTGCTCCGGGCGGCGGGTCGCCGTGTCCTGTGTGTGTGTGGGTTGAAAGGCCCTGCAGCCTGGCTCCGAGGGCCGATGTGCTTTCCCCCCCAGAAGCGGGCCCAGGATGCCCTGATCATCCTGGGGGGCGGAGGACTGCTCTTCGCCTCTTACCTGACGGCCACGGGGGACGAGCATTTCTACGCCGAACACTTGATGCCGACCCTGCAGGGGCTGCTGGACCCCGAGTCAGCCCACCGGCTGGCTGTGCGAGCCACCTCCCTGGGGCTCCTTCCTCGCGTCACATTCCAAGACTCCGACATGCTGGTAGGTCCTCTTGGGACACCTTGTGCCACCCAAGGTCCACATCCCCTAACTCACACGGTGGGGGCCGAGCCTTCTGGAAAGCAGGGTCCCCGCTCCCCCGGGGAATCTGATGTAGGCGTGCCTGGCACACCCTGAGACACCCCGGTCCGGCCTGGGGTACCTCTGACGCCCTCTCCCTCTCCCCAGGAAGTGAGGGTGCTGGGCCGGAAGTTCCGGAACCCGGTAGGCATCGCCGCAGGATTTGACAAGCACGGGGAGGCTGTGGACGGACTGTACAAGATGGGCTTTGGTTTTGTGGAGATAGGCAGCGTTACCCCAAAGCCTCAGGAAGGAAACCCCAGGCCCAGAGTCTTCCGCCTCCCCGAGGACCAGGCCGTCATTAACAGGTGGGTGCGCAGCTCGGGGACACACACACACACACACACACACACACACACACACACGACGACACAGGGCCGGCTCCTCCCGGCAGGGACCTCGGACGTTTTCTCTTGTCTGTGATGCGGGCATCTTTCTGTCGTTTTCAGGAACCACGTGGAGCACATGTGTCAAACACAAGGCCCGCGGGCCAAATCCAGCCCGCCAGGCCTTGCAATGTGGCCCGCACCGCGCTGTCATCACTGCACTCCGCTGTCAGTTTATGACATTGTCAGTTTATGACTGTTCAGTAAACCATTCGGCCCGCGATTTAGGCTGGATTTTAGATTTTGGCCCCTTCTCTGATTGAGTTCGACACCCCTAACGTGGAGCATCTACTGTGTGCGGGGCGTAGGCGCAGGTTTTAGGGTTTCGGGTTAGCACTTACACACCCTAAGGCTCAGAGAACAACCTAACTTAGCTACAGCCACCAGACCGCCAGCAGGAGAGCTTGGGCACAGGTGTAGGCTCACCTGACTGTCGAGTTGATGCTTTTCCCACATTGTCACTCCATTGCCCGTGCCCAGCACTGCCTAGTAGGAATAGAATGCGAACCCCATAGGTAGCGTAAGATATTCTAATGGCTATGATGAAATAGCGAAAAGAAGTAGGTGAAATGAATCTCAGTAATGTATTCTTTCCCCCCCCTCCCAGTAATATATTCTATTTAGGTTTTTGTAATGTATGTTGTTATTTAATTAGGTGCTTATTATAATCTAAATATCGTTTTATCATACAATCCGCATCAGAATGATTCATAAGCTGCTGACCCACTTTTCCTTGCACCAAGTCTTCCAGATCCAGTGTGTGTTCTCCTTCGCGATTTCAGGTGCTCCGTGGCACGTGTGGCTGTGGCTCTTGTGTTGGATGCCCAGCCCCAATCATTAGCAAGCTGGAAATTTTCATCATCGGCACACACAGCTGCCTTTAGTAAGAGAGGTCCTTCTAGATGTGCGAGCCCTTCTCAAGGGCCAGGAATAAGGGACGGTTTTATTTTATTTATTTTAAAAATATATTTTATTGATTTTTTACAGAGAAGAAGGGAGAGAGAGAGAGAGAGAGAGAGAGAGAGAGAGAGAGCTAGAAACGTCAATGAGAGAGAAACATCGACCAGCTGCCTCTTGCACACCCCCTACCGGGGATGTGCCCGCAACCAATGTACATGCCCCTGCCCGGAATCGAACCTGGGACCTTTCAGTCCACAGACCGACGCTCCACCACTGAGCCAAACCGGCTTCGGCTGTTTGCAAAGTTTAATCTTAGCCGATGTGGCAGTTTTGGACAAATCTTCTAGGAAGTCCAGGGGCATTTAGATCTTGGAAGTCTTAAGAACGGACTCTTCTTTTCTTTTTCTTTTCTGTTTTTGAAAGTCACACGTATGGCTATGGAGCCATGTCTGCAGCCTGCCTCCTGGCCGAGGGCCCTCACCTTGCCCGCCCCCTCTGCGTGTGTTGCAGGTACGGGTTTAACAGCCACGGGCTCTCGGCGGTGGAACACCGGCTCCGGGCCAGGCAGCAGACGCAGGCCAGGCTCACGGAAGGTAAGGCGGGCTGCCTGCGGGGGGCGCCCTGCGTTCGCTGGGAGGCAGCCTGTGGGAGGACCATCAGGAACAGCCCTGTGACGTAGCCGCGCTTGAGCAATGGGAAAGAACACCGCGGAGCGGAACGCAGGGCTCTTTGCTAGAGGAACTTTCCTGGCTTCCTGGTTCCACCGTTTCCAAGATTTTAGCAGAATTTCACAATGTAGCAAAGTTACGTAAGCCATGTTGTGTCCTCACGGGCGGCTTGGAAGTGAGCAGAGCAGAGTGGCTCCTGTGCCATCTGAGAGGCAGCTAAGCGGTGGGCAGGCTCCAGCACCCACCTCCTTGTCCTGCCCTGTTGTCCTGCGGCCCTTATAGCAGTGGTGCGTGTGATTCGTAGAGCGCTGCGAACCACAGAGGAGCACGAGGAGGAAAGTTAGTTGCTGACATTCTCCTCCACCGGGGAGAACGCCTCCCTCCGGGCCTGTGGGCGTCCCCGCTGTGCTGGCCGCAGGATGGATGGTGGTCGCAGCGCTGCTGTCCTCCCCACGCCTCCCCACGCGCTCTGGGGGACTGTCTGGGGCTGCGGCCTCTCCCCTCGCTGGGTCCCTCCGGGCCTCCTTCCGGGAGTTTAGTCTCATTAGGAATCCGGGTGGTGAGCGAGGTTGAAGGGTCTGTGGTTTGGGGAGTGGGAAGTGCCCTTGTTTGGAAACCTGTGGCTTCGGCAGGACCAGAGCCTGCCATGCTGCACGCCTGGCTGTTTGGGGGAATCTGAAGGTCATCGTATGACTTCCCTGGTGTGTGATACCGGCCTGCCTTCTGGCCTCCCTTTCCTTTTGGCTGTCCACAGTGCTCTTTCCACCAGCTTTCTCCCGTCCCCCCTGGCCCATCCTCTCACCTGTGCTCTGGCGCTGATATTCTCTGGACTGCAGCCAAGTCCCATTGCAGAGCTGCTGGGAGAAACTCCCACTGCACAGGGAGTTTCCCAGCAGCTGGAAGCCGAGGACGGCTTATTGCTGGGGCCATGCCAAGGAACAGAGCTGACAAAGGCTGTGGTGCCCCTCGGGGGCAGAGTCATTCAGCGGCTTCTGTCAGCGTGGGCAGATGACTAGTAATGCAAGATCCGTTAGCTACGTGGAAGCTCAAGCCAGTTTCTTTGTGTGAAAAAGAATGAGAACTTACAACTGCCCTTGGCTGGATGGAGGCCAGACTTGGAAAGCTAGGACATCATGTTGTATAACCTTTGTCCAGTGGGTTCTAACCTTACCATCCCCCCCCAACACACACAAAATTAGCCACACAAATCTCATTTACTTGGAAGCTGCTGATAAAAGGGTATGAGAAGATACTCAGCAGGATTGGATGTTGTTCTTTGATCCTCCTTGACCTGACCCAAAGCCTGTACTGAAATATGTTTTTTGGGAAGTCCCAAATGCAGGACATGTGATAATCCAGTGGATTTCCCAGTAAGGTGGCTGAATTACTGTTCAGATTGAGACACTGTTGAGAGAGAATTGATAATATGCCCAGGCCACAGGACTGGTGAGTGCCATCCTGGGAGCACCGGGCTGTGTGGTCACCCCAGATAGAGGGGGAGGCCCTTCTCAGGAAACTGGAATGATAAAACAATGATGCGTGTACATGACAACTGAAAATAATACTTTCCAATATTTTATACTTAGTCTTTAATCCTGCGTTTTCTTCACAACTGCACACCCAGTCATTCAACCCAAGTCCAGTGAGCAGCCCTTGAGAGTAAAAAAGAACTTCCCCTCTGACATTCTTATTGATTTCTGTCTGTTCTCGGTTGTATTACATTCATGAGCCTTACCTTTTTATCACTAGTATTTGCATTCCGAATTTCCCCATTCTTCATTAATTTTTTAAAACAACAAGGGCATGCCCAGGCCAGTGTGACTCAGTGGTTAGAGAGCCTCAGCCTGCTCTAAAGAGTCCTGAGTTTGATTCTCGGTCAAGGGCAAACCTGGGTTGTGTGTTTGTAGGGCATGTATGGGAAGCAACCAATCGATGTGTCTCCTCTCTCACGTGGAAGTTTCTCTCTCCCTCTCTCTTTCTCTGCTCTCTCTCTCTCCCCCTCCCTCCTACTCTCTCTAAAAAGCAATGGAAAAAATATTCTCAGATGAGGGGGGCGGGAAAAGAATAAGGGAAAAATGCAGGAAAATGTCTTAGCGGTTACCCCAACATTGCCACACAGACAAAGATGGTGAGCTGCTTCCTGGTCAGCAGGCAGCTGCACCGAGCCCTGTATCGTAGCATTTGTCAGCCGGTGTTGGAAGTTCACCTTGCAGGTGGAGGGCCTATAAGGCTGTTCACGTCAAGGAAATGGCGTGTGTGGATTTGCAGGTGGGCTGCCCCTGGGAATAAACCTGGGGAAGAACAAGACCTCGGCGGATGCTGCCTCGGACTACGCGGAGGGGGTCCGAGTCCTGGGCCCCTTGGCTGACTACCTGGTAGTGAACGTGTCCAGTCCCAACACTGCAGGGCTGCGGAGCCTTCAGGGAAAGGACGAGCTGCGCCACCTGCTGACCAAGGTGGGAAATTACATCTAATGCTTTCCTACAAAGCCCGCTCCTCCAGCCTGTCCTGTTCCTTCTCCAGGGCCAAGGTTCAGCGGCACCATGGAAGGCTGTCCTTAACACTTCAACCAGTCAGGACCCCTCACCAGGCCTTTATCCCCACCGTAACACTGCTTACGCTCAGTAGTAATTAATGTCTTAAGTTTTCTGTCCCGCATGCTCAACAGTAAAGGGACCACAACTTTCATTTACCGCGCTGTCCCTAGCACCTAGGACGTTGACTGAACGAATGAGTTGAATGACTTTTCATCGCACAGTCTTGTTATCCCTTTTAGGAACAAAAGCCTAGATAAGCCCTACTATATTCGCCGATGCCCTTGACCACATTAGGGACCCGATCCTGGGGATTTCTTGGTTCAAGAGAATGGAATGAGTTTTGCGTGGATGGGGAATATTGCGTAACTGAGGGCTGTGTTTCTGAGGAGGAGAAAGTAAAGCTCATGCTTTGGTTTGAGAGCTGATGTGAAAGTGCACAGGGCAACCCCAGGCGTGGTCTCGGGGGGGGGGGGGAGGGGTCCCCATCTCTGGCCACATGTGTCGCTGCAGGTGCTGCAGGAGAGGGATGCCCTGAAGGGGCCGCACAGACCGGCCCTGCTGGTGAAGATCGCGCCCGACCTCACGGCCCGGGACAAGGCGGACATCGCCGGTGTGGTGAGAGAGGTGAGGGGCCCTCGCGGCTGGCAGCGACCGCTCGGCCTGCTGGCTCGCCCTGGCGGCAGCCTCTGTGCTTTTCTCTCTGTGATCCTGAGGGCTGGTTTGGTATGGGTCACAACTTCATTCATAAAACAAAAGGCGAATGCTTGAATAGATGTTTGGATGAGTCTTCTTCTCGTGCCTCTCCCCTCCCTCCCGGTCCCGCGGGGGCTCTCAGGCCTGTGCTTGTGTCCTCGCCGGCCTCGGCCAGCGCGGAGGACAGGCACCCCTCGCCTTGTTGCCCGCCACAGGCCCTCCTCCGGCAAAAGGATTGCAACTCGCTTTATTGCGAGACTAGCCTGACGGTGGGGGCGGGAACCGGGCCTGCGGTATCGCGGAAGCCTGCCTGTGTCCTTCTCTCTCCATCCAGCCTGACACCAGGTCTCTGTGGCGAAGGAGAAGAGTGGAAACAGACTGAGCCCCGCAGTCCTGGGTTCAAATCCTGGTTCCATCGCTTACTCCCTCGAGATTGGTAGACTAGTGATAAAAAAAAGGCCGGGCTCGCCGAAACCGGTTTGGCTCAGTGGATAGAGCGTCGGCCTGCGGACTGAAAGGTCCCAGGTTCGATTCCGGTCAAGGGCATGTACTTTGGTTGCGGGCACATTCCCAGTCGGGGGTGTGCAGGAGGCAGCTGATCGATGTTTCTATCTCATCGATGTTTCTGACTCTCTATCCCTCTCCCTTCCTCTCTGTAAAAAATCAATAAAAAAAAAAATATATATATATATATATATATTAAAAAAAAAAAAAAAAGGTTGGGCTCATAAATGTGCTACAACTGAGAGCAGACAGGAGTCCATGGGATGTCAGAGGGGCCGCTCCTTGGGTTGTTAGAAGGATCATAACCCTGTCCCAGGGGAGCTCTGTAAGCGGGCACTGTGAGACGGCAGCTGTCGTCATGTTCACGAGCGGAGTGAGGTCTGGGGTCGTTCTTGGTTCAGGGGCTGCGGGCGTGGGCACCTGGCTGCCTGCTGTCTCACCCCTGGGGCAGCTTCTCCGAGTCTGGCAGCGCCCTGACGGTAGCTCTCTCTGTCTCACTCTGCAGCTGGGCATCGATGGTTTGATTGTGACGAACACCACAGTGAGTCGTCCTGCCAGCCTCCGGGGGGCCCTGCGCTCCGAAGCAGGAGGGCTGAGCGGGAGGCCCCTCCGGGACTTGTCCACGCGGACCATCCGGGAGATGTACGCGCTCACCCAAGGCAAGGACCCGGGTGTGTGTGTGGTCCGGGCTCCGGGCTGTGATCGGAACGGCGCCGGCCGAAGCCGGCAGAGGCCCCGGTTCCCGCGTGGTCACGGCGTCGCCCTGTGCTCCTCTGCAGGCAGAGTGCCCATCATCGGGGTTGGCGGTGTGAGCAGCGGGCAGGACGCGCTGGACAAGATCCGGGCGGGGGCCTGCCTGGTGCAGCTGTACACGGCCCTCGCCTACGGGGGGCCGCCGGTGGTGGGCAGAGTCAAGCGGGAGCTGGAGGCCCTTTTGAAGTGAGTGGGGCCACGTGGGGCTTGAAACTGAGATTAACGTGGTATCGATTCAGAATGACTCAGATCCAGGGGGTCTTACGGATCCGTCTTTACTCTTCATGCAATAAGGGCCTGAGGGGCGGGTATACTCCGAAGGCAGGGGAGAGTTACCCTGTGGCTCCTCTGATGAAGGATAAACGGTGTTGACGAATTCAAGCTCAACGCCCAAGGCCATGGTGTCTGTGGCCTGCGGAGGCCTGGTGGCATTCTCCTTGTTAGTTCAGCCACATGGGCTTGATGTCAGGGAGCTGTCACACTTAACACCGCCTGCCTTCTGATCCGGGACCGGGGTCTTCAGATCTGGGCTCCTGGGTGAAGACGGTGTAGGGGCACGAGGTCTGCATTTGGGATCGAGAGGGGAGGGAGGCGCAGTGACGGAGCAGGGAGAGCCCCGGTGAGTGTGGGCTTCTGGGAGAACGGGGCCTGCCCTTCATCACTGGCTGGACTCCTTTGTTTTCCCTTTTCCCAGGGAGCAGGGCTTTGACAGCGTCACGGACGCCATCGGAGCAGACCATCGGAGGTGAGGACGTTGTGGTGGGAGGCCCGGTCCAGGCCCTTCTTCCCACGACGCCAGGCGAGCCTCTGAGGCTGGATCAAGAGAGGGAGGACTGTGTCTCGAGCCGCATTCGCAAACCACAGGAGCCCTTTCTGTGAGGCCAGGCGGACGGTCAAAGCGACTTGTGAGGGTCCCGGAACCAACACAAGGCCTTCTTCAGTCACCTGCCAGAATGAACTGCATCCGGGACCTTTGCGAGACTCAAGTCCCAGGAGCCTTTAATATTGCAAGGACATTAGATACTTGGGGGGGCGGGGGATCATGGAAAAAATAAAGCAGGTTAAAACCTGGATGAATCCCAGCTCTTTCTGGAAGGTCCACCGGCTTCAGGCACGGCAGGGCCTCCCGGGCCTCTGCTGTCTGGGTCTGCAGTGGGTTTCCCAGAGCTTGATGTTGACGTCCTATGCTTGTTTTTATTTAAGTTTTAACTCGATTTTGCAAGCATCTCAAATTCGGACAAGAGCTGTAAGAACAGGGCCTGTGGATAGCTGTCCTCTCCCCGTGTCTTCACAGCCTCCTCTCTGAGTGTGTGTCCTGATCACTTCTCACCGGGGCGCCAGCGACCTCGCTCTAACCTGAATACCTCTTGTGACCCTGTCTCCACGTAAGGTCACGCTCGGAGGTACCGGGGAGTTAGGGTTTCAACACACCGATCCCGGAACACACGATGTCACCCATCACAGGAGGCGTGCTTGCTGTTTCCCTGCCTCCGAGTCACGTGCCATGTGACGTGGGTGCCATCCGGCACGTAAGATAGGAGACGAGAGACTAAAGAGGCAGAGTCGTTAACTAAATGCAAAGAGAATCGCTAATCTCTTCAATACTGGGAAGCGCTCTGGGAAGAGAAGTGCGAGCCTTGTCTGGGAAGTGCTGCTGGTGCCCGGCACACCTCAGCCAACAGGTCACCTCTGTCCCCCCCCGCCCCAGCACGGGCTGTGTCACGTGTGATTCTCTGTAGCTCTGTGGAGAAGCGCGGAGCTGCAACAGCGATAACGGGTCCTGTTGCCTCATCTTCTCGTCTCGGCCTCAGCCTGAGCCGCCTCCCATTCACTCTTTGCCAAGAAACTGGCAGCCAGTCTCCCGCTGTTTTTTCTTACAAAGCTTTTCCCCCCTGGTTTTTATTTTATTATGAAAATACCTTCTCATTAATAAATTTAAATCATGCAGCCCTCAAATAAAGGTTGTCTGCCTCTTCACCCCCTCCTCCCCATACGATTCCACTTCTCAGAGGTAATTGCTGTATCTCTAGATATTTCTAAACATTTTTCTTTGTACATATGAACATCCGTATCCATTACTACCTTTTTAACCTATCTGCACGCACAGATATAGAAATGTTTCAAGAAGAACCGGGCAAAGAACTGTATTTTATTACTAAGTCACACGAGAGCGAGCTGCTGACCTGACGCCCCACCACCCTGAACGTGTCTGTGTGGATGCCTTGCAGACAAGGACCTTCTGCTGCGCAGCCGCAATGCAGCCGTCAAAGTCAGGATATGGCTCGGATACAGTGCGTCCATCGAATGCCAGGCCCTGTGGGGGCAGAACTTCTAAACCACCTGCTGTACCCAGATGCCCTGCCCTAACCCCTGGAGCCTGCTCTCCCAGGCTGTGCTGTTAAATGGTGTAAGACAGGAACCCTCTTGAAGATAAGAGATTGTTCGTGTGGGTCTAATCTAATAATGTCCCTGAAAGAAGACACGAGAGAGAATGCAAGTGTTGCTACTTGGAAGACGGGGTGGGGGTGTCGCCAAGGGTGTGACTTGGATAGCTAGCTCAGTGTCCATTTTGGCGGGAAAATCACGTGCAGAACACGGGGTTCACCTGGCTCTGCTCTCGGTGGCAAATGGGGTCCCTGCTCACCAGCTCCAGGTGGCTTGCCACCCTGGAGGGCCAGCCAGCATCTCATTTGATCAGAGAGGGCAGAAACCAGCATGTTTTCTGTGGCGGTATAACTCCCTCCCTCTTCTGAGCCGAACACACCAGCAGGAAGGAGGAAGGTGGTGGTGGAGGGATAGCAGGAGGGTGACTATATCTCAGCCAGCCCCACCCCTTTGTGTCTCCCCCCCTCCTCCCCAAGCAGGAGGGCCCCAGGGATGACTCACTGTGGGTGGGCGGAGACTTGGAGTCTTCTTAGGTGACATCAATCCCCTCTGACGCCCCATTTTCTCTCCTAGAAGAACAGTGGTTTGGGGGGGTAAAATATATCCAAACAGTAACTTTTACAAAGATGCATACTGTGCACGGGGCACAGGTGTACTTATTAGCAATGGCAATCATGTAAATTGTGCACGCCTCAGTTTCCTAATGTGTATAATGGGGAGAAGCACAGTACCCATGGGTTGTTAGGAGATTATATACGTATGAAGCGCCATAGTGCTTAGTACATCCTACTCTCGTAATAAATGTTACTTTAACATCTCTAATCCCCACAAAAGTCCTGCAAGTGGCCAAAACCGGTTTGGCTCAGTGGATAGAGCGTCAGTCCGTGGACTGAAGGGTCCCAGGTTCGATTCTGGTCAAGGGCATGTACCTTGGTTGTGGGCACATCCCCAGTAGGGGGTGTGCAGGAGGCAGCTGATAGATGATTCTCTCTCATCAATGTTTCTAGCTGTCTATCCCTCTCTCTTCCTCTCTGTAAAAAAAAAAAAAGTCCTGCAAGTAGGTATTATCACACGTCTATATACAGATAAAACCAGAGCTTTGAGGAATTAAACAACTTCTCCAAAGCAGGCAGCTCGGAATCGGCAGGCCCTGGGGTATCTTCTCAGGCAGGGAAGGGCCGCACAGGACCTCCGGAAAGTATTGCTAGCTCCTTTCCCTACAGAGAAACTTCGTCCCGGGTGCCATTACTTGTTTAAATAGCTTTCACGGAAACTTGTTTTGGGCACTTGAGTGGTCTGATAGGAGGTGGCCTAGCAGGGTCTAGCGGTCAAATCTCTGAGCTTCCCACAAGCGGGATCACCCTGTGGGAACCACAGTGCCCACCAGGGGTAAGCCAGAGGCAACGTGAAACCATCACTTATTGTCTCACACGATGCCCCTGGGTCAGGGATTCAGGAGGAACGTAATTGGGTGGTTCTGGCTCAGGGTCTGTAAGAGGTGTTCACCAACGCACTGGCTGGGGCTGCAGTCCTCTAGGGCTGACCGGGGCTGAAGGCTCCACTAGTAACACAGGTCAAACCCAGGACCCTTCAATCCCCAAGCTGATGCTCTATCCATTGAGCTAAACCGGTTTAGCTCAATGGATAGAGCATCATCTTGGCTGCCTCCTGCATGCCTCCTATTGGGGATCAAGCCCCCAAACTGAGCATGTGCCCTAACTGGGAATTGAACTGTGACCTCCTGGTTCATGGGTCAATGTTCAACCACTGAGCCACGCTGGCTGGGCCCAGCTCTTTTATTTGAGGAATAAAATCTAATGTGCTTGCCGAAACCAGTTTGGCTCAATGGATACACCGTCAGCTTGGGGACTGAAAGGTCCCAGATTCGATTCCGGTCAAGGGCATGTACCTTGGTTGCGGGCACATCCCCAGTGGGAGGTGTGCAAGAGGCAGCTGATCGATGACTCTCTCTCATCAATGTTTCTAACACTCTATCTCCCTTCTCTTGTAACAAAATCAATAAAAATATTAAAAAAAAAACAACAACAATGTGCTTAAGCCACTGCTAATTGGGGCTTTCTCTCATATTTAGCCAAATTTAAGTCTAGCTAAAAAAAAAAAAAAAAAAAAAAAGCCACCTTGAGCTGTCTTGTATGTACCTGTAGGATCCGCTGTTCTGTTTCTCAGGATGTCCCTTTCCTCCAGGTGAGGTTTCTGGCAGCACACTGTGACAATGTCCTCAGGCGATCGTGTTACCTGCCCTGCAGGGCTGAATGAACCTTGGCAGTCAGGGGACATTTCTCTAAGAACCTTGTGGTTATAAATACGGGAAATCAAGTGGATGTGACCTGTCACAGGTACGAGGACACCAGGGGCCAGGGCTGGGAGGTGTGCGTGGGGGAGCAGGAGCGGTGACTTGGGGTTGGCACACGGCAGGTTTGGGCAATACCTGGGCAGCAATACAGGGGGCGAAGGTCCAAAGGGCAGGGCTTTTAGGAGAGGAAACGCAGTAAACATGCAAGCTCCTTGCGTTCTTGCCAGCCCAGAGGAGGTTTCCTGCGTGTTGAAAACTCCATTTGAAAACGGTCCCACAGGAAACAAAAGCAGTTGCAGCAGGCGAAGTGGAGGCAACCTGGCTGCACCCCCCGCCCCCCATGCCTGTCAATCACCGGGGCTGCCTTGGTGGCCCCAGGAAGGAAGCTGGGCCCGAAGGGTCAGAGCATGTCCTGGGTCAGCACCCACCTTGGCCTGGCCGAGCATGTGGAGGACATACATGCAGTCTTGGTGCTACCATTTCAGCGCTTGGGAATCTGAGAAGCTGGTCAGTGTTTTGAGCTTCAACCATTCTCTTGGATGTTGAATTTCGAGTCCTTAATAGATCTAGACATCCTAATAGACATCTTCCTACCTCAACAGACCAAAAAGTGTGGGTCTCAAGTCTGGGGACCTAAAAGAAATCACTATGGTTGGGTCAGAATTTCAAATGATGTTACCATTAAAAAACAAAAGCGTGCACACACACACACACACACACACACACACACAGATATGAGAGAGAATAGCACTGATCTAAATGTATTTGTTCTTTCACTCATTCATTCTTCCAACAATCACTTGTTGAGATCTGACTTCCTCCCACTGGCTGTGCTATGTGGGGAGAGCCAGATAACCTTTTCACCATCTCTCTGAGCCTCACAAGAGACAAATACACCTCCGGGGTGGCTCAGTGGTTGAGCCTATGAAGCAGGAGGTCATGGTTTGACTCCTGGTCAGGGCACATGCCCAGGTTGTGGGCTTGATCCCTAGTGGGGGGCATGCAGGAGGCAGCGGATCAATGATTCTCTCTCATCATTGATATTTCTCTCTCTCCCTTTCTCTCTGAAATCAATAAAAACACATATTTAAAAAAGAGAGAGCCGAAACCGGTTTGGCTCAGTGGATAGAGCGTCGGTCTGCGGACTGAAGGGTCCCAGGTTCGATTCCGGTCAAGGGCATGTACCTTGGTTGTGGGCACATTCCCAGTGGGGGGTGTGCAGGAGGCAGCTGGTTGATGTTTCTCTCTCATCGACATTTCTAGCTCTCTATCCTTCTCCCTTCCTCTCTGTAAAAAATCAATAAAATATATTTAAAAAATAAAAAAATAAAAAATAAAAGAGAGAGACACAAATACTAACACAACTGGCCAGAATCTATTGGGTCACA
The DNA here is from genome assembly GCF_964339955.1 of Pipistrellus hanaki. Lineage (NCBI taxonomy): Eukaryota > Metazoa > Chordata > Mammalia > Chiroptera > Vespertilionidae > Pipistrellus > Pipistrellus hanaki. Next base: position 14,401,755 of record NC_140517.1, on the reverse strand, counting down.
ACCTACAACAGGGGACGGAGCCCGGTGCTTCCTTAGCAGAGAGGGGAGTCGCTGGGGGCTCAGCCAGGTACAGCTGCACTGAATTTCCTGTGTGGCCAGGACTGATGTCATACTATTTCCTGGGACCACAGTTACCCAAAGCCCTGATGTCTTGCCCTGATAGCTCAAAAGCAGAAACCCGTTTTAACCCCACTCCTTCCAGAGATTGGTCATGGGACTGAGTGGATGTCTCCACTGCTCCTGGAACCTGGCTGGCTCCCAGGGAACACTGCTCCCAAATGCTTTGTCAGGCAGTTTCCTCAGTCTATTTCCTAAAGCATTTCTCAGCCATGGCCCAGTTCCCGGCTGTGGTGCTTCCCCAGCGCCTGGCTGGGGGAGGGGTGTTGGGATAGGAGAGTAGTTAAGGGGGGATGGAGGGAGTTGGCTCCTGCTCAGAAGGAGCCTCCACTTCCCAGCATCAGGCCCCTGCAGCGTGGTGCCCCTGCTTTAGGTCTTCCTTGCCCTCTCTGCCTGAGTCACGGTTTTAATGGACACACACACACACACACACACACACCCACACACACACCCACACACGGTTCTTAATGGACTTGGATGGCCATTTAGAAGTCGTACCCTGAGGCTGGCTGATGTGATTAGCTAGTGAGTTTGCTTCCTTCTCAGTAAAGGATTTGTCTTTATTTGACCTTAGAGGCGACTCTAATGATGAGAACGCAAGGCCGATGATGTGAGGGGGCTTGGAAATCCTGTGCCGTCCATCAAGCAGGAGAGGGAGCACCTCAACTCGGCCAAGGGCTTGGCCTGGGTTGGAATCCAGCCTCTGCTCCTTGGCTAACTACGTGACCTTGAGCAAGTCCCTTATCTTCTCGGTGCCCATTTGTGAAAATAGGGTTATTAGATAATAGAAGGATCTACTGCTTCGGGGCTGTTGAAGAATTAGATGAATAAATACGCAGAGAGCACACACAGCATTCCAGCACTAAACAGTAAGAGCTCGCACAGTGTGAGCTGTCATCACGGTGGGGTGAGCGCCTGTTCTTCTGAGGCGCTTGTAGGGCGGGCTCCTCTGATAGTCTTTCCGCCTCTGAGGCCCTGATCGTGGCTGCGGCTGGAGGCGATGTGACCGGCAGCAGTGAGCTCAGTTGCAGTATTCATTTCTCCCTCACCTCTGAGTTCTCTGGGGGCACAGGCCATGCCTGTCATCCGTTCACGTCAGTAAGCTGTGTGTGCCAGGCTCTGCTGGGTGTAGTGATAAAGGTGAATAAGCAAATGCCAACATGGCCCCCTACCCTGTCTTCCGGGAACAAGAAGCATGTTTGCCCCAAAAATGCAGGTTGAAGAACTGAAGAGTGTTGATATGAATGCTTGTGAATACAGATTTAATTTTAAAGCTTATATTAATATCCTCACATCTTTGCTCTCTGATGAATTTCATACTGCGAAAGGCAGATTGTATTTACAATTTTAATTGACCATGTGGGTTTGCCACTGGATGGCTGTCTCTATTGCTAGAAAGCTGATCTGAGGATACTATTTGTGTTTTTTAAAAAAATGTATTTTACTGATTTTTTACAGAGAGGAAGGGAGAAGGATAGAGAGTTAGAAACATCGATGAGAGAGAAACATAGATCAGCTGCCTCTTGCACACCCCCTACTGGGGATGTGCCTGCAACCAAGGTACATGCCCTTGACCGGAATCGAACCTGGGACCCTTGAGTCCAAAGGCTGACACTCTATCCACTGAGCCAAACTGGCTAGGGCTGAGGATACTATTTGATTTAAAAGCTTGTAAGTTGGAAGTTCCTCATTTATAAAGTATCAGGGTTGATGCTACTTTCACGAATCTATCTATTGCTGAGAGACTAGTTTGGCTCAGTGGATAGAGCGTCGGCCTGTGGACTGGTGGGTCTCAGGTTCGATTCTGGTCAAGGGCATGTACCTTGGTTCCCGGCACATCTCCGGTGGGGAGTGTGCAGGAGGTAGCTGATCGATGATTCTCTCTCATTGGATGTTTCTGGCTCTCTATCCCTCTCTCTTCCTCTCTGAAAAATCAATAAAATATATTAAAAAATAAAAGAATCTATTTATTTAGTTTTAATTGAAGCATAACTGACATACAATATTGTATTAGTTTCATATGTACAGCATAGTGTTTAGACATTTGTAAATGATGCAAAATGATTAAAAAAATTGTAAAATTCCTGATCTAACAATGCTTAAGTGTATAATCCAGTGGCATTAATTACATTCACAATGTTGTGCAACCACGGCCACTGTTGGCAAACCCTTTCCATCAGCCCAAACAAAACCTTTGTACCTATTAAGCAAGAATTCCCCACTCCTTCCCCCAGCCCCTGGTAGCATATTTACTTTGTGTCTCTGTGAATTTGCCTTTTCTAGGTATTTCATATAAATGGAATCATACAATATTTGTCTTTTTGTGTCTAGTTTCTTCTTTCACTTGGCATGCTTTCAAGGTTTATTCATGTGGTAGCATGTATCAGAACTGCATATCTTTTTATTTTTAAAAAGAAAAAATATTTTTACTACAGGCCCGGTGCACAAAATTTGTGCACTCAGGGGTAGGAGGGGGGTCTGGGCTGTGCCCCTTTGCAGTCTGGGAGCCCTCGGGGAACATCCTTAGCACTGCTGCGGGGGCGGGATAGGCTCCTGCCACTGCCACTGCCACTGCGATCGTCAGCCATCAGACTGGATTGTAGCTGAATGGCGCTCCCTCTGTGGGAGTGCACTGAGCATCTGCCCCTTGGTGGTCAGTGCGCATCATAGCGACCAGTCATTCTGCTGTTCGGTCCATTTGCATATTACCCTTTTATTATACAGGATTGATTTCAGAGATAGGAATGGTGAGAAAGAGAGATTAAACACCAATGATGAGAGAGAATAATTGATCAGCTACCTCCTGCACGCCCCCCCCACTGGGACCAAGCCCACAATCTGGGCATGTGTCCTGACTGGGAACCCAACTGTGACCTCCTGGGTCATATGTTGACACTCAACCACTGAGCCTTAGCAGCTGGGCTGCACTGCTTTTTATAGGTGAATAATATTCCACTGTATGTATATGACACACTCTCTATATCCATCCATTTCTTGAAGAACACTTGGATTTCTTTCTACCTTTTGGCTATTATGAATCATGCCACAATGAACATTGGTATACAATGGTCTGTCTGAGTCTCTGTTTTCAATTATTTTTGGGTATATTTACAGAAGTAGAATTGCTGGGTTGTATGGCAATTCTATGTGTGTTTTATTTATTTTTATTTTAAAAATATATTTTATTGATTTTTTTTTTTTTTTTTTACTACTGAGAGGAAGGGAGAGAAGGATAGAGATTTAGAAACATCGTTGAGAGAGAAACATCAATTCAGCTGCCTCCTGCACACCCCCTACTGGGGATGTGCCCTCAACCAAGGTACATACCCTTGACCGGAATCAAACCTTGGACCTTTCAGTCCGCAGGCCAACGCTCTATCCACTGAGCCAAACCGGTTTTGACTATTTATTTTTAAAATGTATTTTTATTGATCTCAGAGAGGAAGGGAGAGGGGAAGATGGAAACATCAATGAGCATGGAACGGAGTGTGGAATCTCGGAGGGAAGTCAGGGACGGTGGGTGGGTGGGAGTTAATTAACCCAAGACTTTGTATGCATAAATGCAGACTCCATGGATAAAGACAGTGAGGGCCTGGGGTAGGCTGGAAGGGATTGATGAGGGCGGGGGAGAAAGAAAGGGACATATGTAATACTTCCAACAATATTTAAAAAAAAAGAAGAAACATTAATGATGAGAGAGAGTCATTGATAGGCAGCCTCCTGCTTGCCCCACACTGGGGTTCGAGCCCGCCATCTGGGCATGTACCCTGACCAGGAATTGAACCACAACCTCCTGGTTCATAGGTTTACCCTCAACCACTGAACCATGCTGGCTGGGCTATGTTTAGTGTTTTTGAGGAACCATTTAAGTGTTTTTCACAGAAACTACACCATTTAGGTGTATCAGAATTCCACTTTTTCCACAGTTTTGCCAACACGTATTAAAAAATTGTAGCCATTCTAGTAGGTGTGAAGTGGTCTCTCATTGTGGTTTTGATTTGCATTTCCCTAATGACACCTTCCAGTGATGTTCAGCATCTTTTCATGTGCTCATTGGCCATTTGTATAACTTCTTGGGCAAAGTGTCTATTCAAATAATTTGCCCATGTTTAATTGGGTTGTCTTTTTGTTGTTGCAGGAATCCTTTATATTAATCCTTATTAGATATATGATTTGCAAATATTTTCTCCCATTCACAGACTGTCTTTCCACTTTCCTGATATTGTACTTTCATGCATAAAAGTTCTTAATTTTGATGAGTTCAACTTGCCATTTTTTCTTTTGTTGTAATTTTGGTGTCATATCTAATAATCCATTGCCAAATTTTGTTTGACTCTGAGCTCTGCAACAGTGGAGTCATTCTAAATATCTTCTGAAATTTGCAGTATTCTTTCAAATTTATGTTTATGAGATTATCCAGGTTCTTTCATAATTCGTTCATTTTTCATGGCTGTATAATATTCAATTATAGGAATACACCACTCATAATTTACCCAATCATTTATTAATGGACATTTGTGAGGTTTCTAGTTATTATTATTATTTTTAAAATATATTTTTATTGATTTCAGAGAGGAAGGGAGAAGGAGAGAGATAGAAACATTAATGATGAGAATCATTGATCGGCTGCCTCCTGCATGCCTCCTACTGGGAATCGATCCTGAAACCCAGGCATGTGCCCTTGACTGGAATAGAACCCGGGACCAAAGCTCTATCCACTGAGCCAAAAGCAGCTAGGGCTGTTTCTAATTATTTTGATATTACCTCAGTGTCACCATGAATATCCCAAAGTGATGCTTTTGTATTTCCTAATTTAAGAACCATTTACCTCCTCCCCCCCCCCCCACCCACATACACACTCTCATCTGAGATATGTTTTCATTGATTTTTAGAGAGAGAGGAAGGGAGAGAAAGAGATACAGAAACATCAATCCATTGCTTGCCTTCCCTATGTGCCCCAACTGGGGTTCGAACCTGCCACCTAGGTATGTGCCCAAATTGGGAATTGAACCCACAACCTTTTGATGTATGGAACTATGTTCCAACCAACCGAGCAACCCAACCAGGGCCCACTTATCTTTCTTTACTGAATAAAGCAATCTTTTATTGAGTTGCTATTAATTTCAGTTGAATAGAAATTGGGATTAACAGGTGCAAGCAACCATTTGACTGAAGCATATACTTTCTCATCTGTCTACGTGTCTTAATTACTGGACTATAAAACCATAAGAACCACTGCCACTGAGTGTGGTTTGTGCCAGTCCACACTATAGCGTTAACTGTTTTGTGTGTTTTCTTGCAACCAGCAATCAGAGAGGACAATAAATACATTTCACTGATTTCAGGTTGGAGAGCTTTTAAGCAATAGGGAGATGTCAACACAGGATGGGGGCAAGACCTGTGAAAGGGAAGTGCCTTACGGAGAGCCCCCCTCAGCCCGGTTGCAGGAGTGTTCAGAAGGGGTTTGAAATAACCCCAACCATGAAGGGCTTTTCCAGTGCTGACTACCCTCCACAACAAAGAGGTCCAGATTGATTGTTCGCCCAGCCCTGCCCAGCGGCCGGTATCGGGAAACGCTTTGGCAGCTACCTGGGGTCACGATGGGGCCAGGTTTCTGTGGGGTTTGTAAAAGAACACCAGGGGAAACTCAAGCGTGAGGCAAGAGCTTGACTCTTTGTGGCCCTGTTACGGGAAAACGCCAGTGACCTTAGCAATGTCCAACTTGTGTAGACATAGGGTTACAAAATGGAAAAGGGGGTGGGTGAGATATTACAGGCATAAAAGCACCAGCAGCTGTGCCCCACAGCACTGCTCTTCCAAAGGCAGGACCAACCCAAGATGCGGTGAGTCCACAGCTCTGCCCTTTTTTCTTCCCTTCCTCTTGTTCCTCATCTCATCCTCCTTTGCATACACCTCTTAGCTGCATGACAAGCCTACAGAACAGATGCAAAAATGCAACTAAGAAATAGGGAAAATAAGCTAAGTTATAGTGATCTGAAGGGTGCGGTGTGCTAAGAGGTAATGCCTTCTGATACAGCCATCTTTTCCAGGAGATGTGATTTACTTTAAGAAATCTATTTTTCCTTGAGGTTGTAAAGTTGTTTATTGTTACTTTTTTGTTGTTGTTGTTAATCCTCACCCACTTATATTTTTTTCCACTGATTTTTCTTGAGAGAGTGGAAGGAAAGGGGAGACAGAGACACATCGATTGGTTGCCTCCTGCATGTGCCCTAACTGGGGCCAGGGATTAAGCCTGCAACAGAGGTATGTGCCCTTGACTGGAATCAAACCTGAGACCCTTCAGTCCACAGGCAATGCTCTAACCACTGAAAAAAACACGTAGGGCAGAGGTAGTAAAGTTTTCATCTTTGTAGGACAGGACAGAAGCTGGCATTTTAAATGTATTTATTAGTAGATATTTTTTCCCTTAAAAATGCATAATAAGGAAGACCAATAGTGGCATATTTGGATGACAGAATTAAGGAACTCTGATTTTATAAACATAAAAAGATTTTGGAAATGTTGAAGTAGCCAGACTAGAAACGTAAGCAAACAATCCCTGAGGAGCTGACATCTGTCAGTGAGACGAATAACTGGCAGGTGTGGCCTGTGCATCCGTGCCCGTGTCCGATCATGCTTTCGGGAGCCAGCTATCCTCCAGGGAACCTGCGGGCATTTTGGGATTAGCTATACCATTTCATGAAGACAAATGATCATAAAATAAGACACACACCACATAAGTATTTTAAATGAAATATTTAAAAAACCTTTCCTTGCCGAAACCGGTTTGGCTCAAGTGGATAGAGTGTTGGTCTGTGGACTGGAAGGCCCCAAGTTTGATTCCGGTCTTGGGCACGTACATTGGTTGCGGGCACATCCCTGGTAGGGGGTGTGCAGGAGGCAGCTGGTCGATGTTTCTCTCTCATGGATGTTTCTAGCTCTTTATCCTTTTCCCTTCCTCTCTGAAAAAAAAAAAAAAAAAATCAATAAAATATATTTAAAAAAACAACAACTTTCCTTATGGGGAACTTTGAAAAGTAGGGACTGGCATAGTCAATCCCCACGTTCCGGTCTTCGTGGTCCACATTCTATCCGCAGCGTCCTCGTAGCCTGGTACTCTAGAGGTGCCCGAGGGAAACTTCCCTTTGAGGGAGAGCTCATACATCATTACTAGGTTAATGCTTCTGAATGCTGCCTGGGATTGCGGCCCACACACCTGTCTTGGTGGTTCCTCTCCGAGGCTTATGGAGAATTCCCAGCAAGCTCTCCGCTGGGGTACTGGGAAGCTGTAGTGTAAAGCATGTATTTGGTGGGTCCCAGTGCTTGCATATGGCTATTTTATTTTCTGGCTGCCTAAAGGGAGGGAGGGGGGTATGTGGGGGGGAGGTTGTGAAGCAGGGAGAGCAGCTTTGACCTCCTCCTGTCTTCTCTCTGCAGCGCCCTGGTAACTGTTGTCACCCTCCTCCTGCTCTGGGGGCAGCTTTTTGCAGTGGACACTGCCCACGAGGGCACAGAGAACGCAGGTAGGTCTTCGGGTGTGGGCGGGCGTGTACACCCCAGCACTGCGGTGGCTGACCCCGTAGGATCTGCACCCTTTCTTCAGGAGACCCAGATACCTTCTTCTCATCCTGATCGCTGGTCTTTCACTGGTTAAAAACCCTGGGGAGCCAGCCAGAGATAAGGAGAGAATGCCCACGGCATGGCTTCCATTTGGGATGGCGGAAGGCTGACGTCCAGAGCAGCTTCCTCTCGTCTGGCGTTTCATGGGTCTCTGAGAGCGATTTCTGAACGCACTAACCTCCTCTTCCTGTTTGCCTTTGCAGACGACGGCTGCCCAAAGGCCCCTGAGATCGCAAACGGCTACGCGGAGCACTCGGTCCGCTACCAGTGCAAGAGCATCTACTACAGACTGCGCACCGAGGGAGACGGTAAGACCTGCACGAGCGTCCCTGTGCCCTCGCCATCCCGGCATTTCCATGGTGAATGGAGTCAGGGGTGACTGGCTAGGAAATCCTCGGAGCCAGGAGATGTTTATTCTAATTAGGGGTTTTGTTCCCAGTGCTGTGGCCTTTTGGGCAAATTAACTTTGCTCAGCCTCACGTTTTGTCTTTTGTTAAGGGGAGGGGATGCCACATAGCCAACCCACCTCAGAGTGAGAGCTGCATCTAGATCTGGCAAAAGGATGTGGCAAAAGAACAAACAATGGTGACGGTGATGACATTGGTGTCCTCACCTTCCTGGCGCTGTTGTGCTTTACATTGATTTGCTCACTTAGTCTTTGTAGCACCCTCTACGAAGAGACTGTTATTGTTACTTGGTGATGGGGAAACTCGAGGCACAGAGAGGTCAGGTAGCCGGCAAGAGGTAGGGGCAGGATTTGGACCCTGACCCCACCTGCCCTGCCTCTCCACGACCACGGTTCTGTCCTGCTGGGCTTCGAGAGGGCCCAGCATTTGGCTTCCAGGACAGTGCTGCTCCCTTCCCCCTCTTCCCTTCTCATCTTCCTTCTCCTTCTCTCATTTTTTTCTCTCTAAATACCTTCTCTCCCGTGCCAGACTGAGTATCTCTTTTTGACTCATTTTTTTTCCTTTTGTTTCAGGAGTGTACACCTTAAACAGCGAGAAGAAGTGGACAAACAAGGCCACTGGAGAGAAGCTTCCTGAATGCGAAGCAGGTAGGAAGCCGAGGGCCTGGGAAGCAGACCAAGGAGAGGCGCTGAGGGTTCAGTGGTTGGGCAGGGGTATTGGTTGGAATGTCCTAGAGGCACATGTCCCTCCTGGGTGGCTTCTCCTGAGCAAGACCTGGGGCCAGGGAGAACCACCAATGGCTGGCAGAGAACTGAGCAGATAGGTGACGATTCCCTTAAAAAGTTCACTGAGGTTCTTGCTTATTCAGGCCTGCAGGGCACTGATGGAACCCACTGCCCCAAGGGGGTCCGGAGACCCTATGTGCACAGACAACCCACCCAGAGAGCCAGGGTCCCAGGGTAGAGCCAGCTCCGGGAAGCACTATCAGGGAGGACATAACTCACCCCCATCCAGGGGAGGATGACAGAAGGCTGGATGGATAGGGCTTCTGTTTCTGTTACTAGGAAGAGCTACTGCTCTTTCTTTTTCCCTCTTGCAACAGGAGGGTTTTTGCCCACCCTCTCCTGCTATTAGTGGCGTGGAACTGCTGCCCTGCCTGGTATTAACTGCGGTATCTGTAAAACCTGAGTTGTGGCCATTGCTACGTTAGACCCCTCTTTATTCGGAGAGAATGAGTTATAACGGGTTTCAAGGAATTGTGGACATGTCCTTGTTGTGACAAACTGTTGAATACACATACAGCTCATCAGCCGGGTTTCTCAATCTCGGCGTTGTTTCTTTGGTGAGTTAGGAAGGCAGGAAATGGAAGTCTGCCTTAGTTATAGAAATAATTGACAGCAAACGCTGGAAACAAGAGGGCAGGTGGTAAAGCAAAGCATGTAAATATTCCTGGCTTGGAAAAGGTGGACAGGGATCGTTTAGACAGCAGCCATAGCCGAAGCTGTCAGGCCCCCTCCCGGCCGGGGAGGGAGAGTCTCGCATTTCTCGTCCTGACTTCCTTGCTCTCCTGGACAGTGTGCGGGAAGCCCAAGAACCCAGTGGACCAGGTCCAGCGGATCCTGGGTGGCTCCGTGGATGCCAAGGACAGCTTTCCCTGGCAGGCTAAGATGATTTCGCATCATAACCTCACCTCGGGGGCCACGCTCATCGGTGAACAGTGGCTGCTGACCACGGCTAAGAACCTCTTCCTGGGCCACACGGAAGATGCCAAAGCAAAAGATATCGCCCCCACTTTAAAACTCTACGTGGGGAAGCAGCAGCGTGTGGAGGTCGAGACGGTGATTCTCCACCCTGACTACCTCGAGGTCGACATCGGGCTCATCAAGCTCAAGCAGAAGGTGCCCGTGAACGAGAAAGTGATGCCCATCTGCCTACCTTCCAAAGACTACGCGCAAGTGAACCGGATGGGCTATGTGTCCGGCTGGGGGCGGAATTCCAACTTCAACTTCACCCAGCTCCTCAAGTACGTCATGCTGCCCGTGGCCGACCAGGACAGCTGCGTGCGGCACTACGAGAACAGCACGGAGCCGGAGAAGAAGCGGCCCAGGAGCCCCGTGGGCGTGCAGCCCATCCTGAACGAGCACACCTTCTGTGCCGGCATGACCAAGTACCAGGAGGACACGTGCTTTGGGGACGCGGGCAGCGCCTTCGCTGTCCACGACACGGACGACGACACGTGGTATGCGGCGGGGATCCTGAGCTTTGACAAGAGCTGCAGCGTGGCCGAGTACGGCGTGTACGTGAAGGTGCTCTCCATCCTGGACTGGGTTCGGAAAACCATGGCCGACAACTAGTGCGAGCTAGATCTCACTCCGGGAGAGGGGAAAACTGGAGGGGGGTGGAAGGGCAAACGCTGGTGTGAAACCGGTGGGCTCCAGCCCTGCGTGTCTAAGTCAAACAATAAAGAGCTTTCTTTTCACTCATTTCTGTGTTTTTTTTTTTGTTTTTTTTGGGGTGTGTGTGTGTGTGTGTGTGCTTAGACCCGTTTATCCTCTCCTTTATGGTACAGCAGCAGCCAAGTGGCACAGCACGTACAGGGAGTGTGTCAGAAAACACCGCAGGCCGACGGGACAGCCCTATGGTGGTACCAACTGTCCCACGGCCAGGTCACACTCACTGACTGAGTGCCTGCCGAGGAGGCTCTCAGAAAGGTCATTGTTTTACAGACAAGGAACAGAGACTCTGAGGAGTTAAGCGATTTGTTTAAGGTTATGCAGCTATTAAGTAGTGAGGCTGGATCTTGAATCTAGGTGTGTCTGAATATAAATCCTGAGCTCGTTGCTGTATCCTTTATTTTTTTAAATATATTTTTATTGATTTCAGAGAGGAAGGGAGAGACAGAAAATCAATGATGAATCATTTATCGGCTGCTTCCTGCATGCCCGCCCGCACTGGGGATGAGGCTCAAAACCTGGTTATTTATTTGTCCTGACCAGGAATCAAACTGTGACCTCCTAGTCGACGTTCAACCGCAGAGCCACGGCGGGTGGGCGATGTACTCCAGGTTTATAGAGAAAAGAGTTCAGTTAGAGAAAGAGCTTCCTGTCTGAAGGGTTCTGGAATGTTTCTTCTGGGAGGCCCCGCAGAGCATTTCTTTGTGAAACAGGAAGCTCAGGCGGCTTGCACTTGTTTTGGTGGAAGAGGAGTTCTCGGGGTGCTGCGAGGAAAACATTTCCCGAGGCCCCTCTGGAGGGTGAGGTTTCGTGGCAAGCTGATAATGTAAAATTAAGGGGGTCTCCTTCAAGGCCCCATCTCTGTCCGTCTCGCCATGGAAGAAGTCCGATCTTGCCTTCAGCAGGGCCAGAATTAAGGCCACTGACCACAGTTTCTGCTCCTTAGGAAAGTCCAGGCCAGCATCTGGCTTGCTTAGCTTGTGCTCCTGGCTGTGGTCCCCTTTGTGCGAAGCCTGCATAGCCAGGGGCCACACAGCTGCTGAAGGCCACGTGGCAACGGAGAGAGAACAGGCGAAGGCACGGGCAAGCGTGGGTCATGGAGCAGGAGGGCAAGCAAGCGGGAAGGAACTCTGCGGGCATTTTAACCTTCCCAGATTTCGAGCACTTGTGGTGGTTCCACCGGCCTAGCCAATCCATTGTTCCCCAGGCAGACTGACTGATAAGCACCTCCCCTACGTCACTGCACAGGCGCCCATCTCCCGCTTCGTTTGATCCTTTCCCCCTGTATCTGCAGGGAATGGGCTGGTGGTTCCCGGGGAGCGAGCGTGAAGCTGTAGCTTCCTGGTGAAGCTGCCCAGATGACCATGCTTCCGATGTCTGGCTTCCCTTTGACTCTCTTCCTTTATGAGTATTAACCAGCTAAATACCACAACAGTGCATTGACTCCTGTGGATGGTAGGTTTCTTCCAAATGGAAAAAGCAGTCCTTACACTTTCTAAAAATTCAGATTCTCTCTCTCTTTCTAGTCATGAGCCCTTGAAGCAGTTTTGTCTCAGGAAGAGGTTGAACTCTGACTTCTGGGAGAGCTCTGTTTTCTTCTTATTAAAGGTAGTTAATTCTTTAGCTCAGATTGGGTACTAGATAGTAAAGGTTCAAGTCTCACTTCCTGGGCAATTTAATAGCACAAAGCTAGTAAATTTGCAAACCAGGACACTGTTTTCAAAGTGTGAACCAGGAAGGCTCCAAAATAAAAGAAATTTGTCTGCTATCAGTGGAGAATTATTCATTCCAAGAGAAACTGGGACAATTAGGACTGGAGATCAGAGAGCACGAGTAATAGAAATATGTGAGTCGGGGAACGGGCAAGGTTGAGGGTGAAAAGATATATGTACATATAGAGTAGAAAATAAATATTTTTGCTCTTTACTTCATAGTTGAGTCCTTACCTCGTATTCTCTCATTTTACTTGTGTGCCAAATAAATATAGTTAAATCAAATTGTAGTAGCCAATGTTTAGGAAAATTCTGTATTATGTTAAGAGATAAAGAAAAGCACAGTATAAAGAAAAGTCAAACAAATCATGCAGGGAAGTGGATCACAGTTGACTGCTCTGAGGTCTGAGAGGAATAAACACTTAGGCTTCCCAGGTCGTCACAGTCCCCGCGGGGTCTTCCACTCCGGCCAGTATTGCCCATACAAGTCCAACCTCTCTCCGCTGGGACGCTGAGCACCTTTCCGAAGGACTCCGGAAAACGGCACAGCTGCCTTCGGGTACCGGTTCCAGATGGCCTTCCTCTCCAGCTCTGACAGTAGTTAATGTGCTAAATGTCTTGATAGAGAAGGTCATATTTGGGAATATTCTTGGGATCAATTGGACTTTGGACAATAAGTTTTCCCCTCATTGCTCCTCGATAAATTACTTCAATCAAATCTATGAAGTCTTGTTTGGTTTTGAAACTTCCCACAAATTTAGTGTGATCTGGAGACCTAGATAGCATAGAAGAGAAACAACTTTGCTCAGAACGTTGAATATTTACTTGCTGAATATTTACTTGCTCAGAACGTTGAATATTTACTTGCCTTCAGGAGAAACAAAACGAACAGTAGCTCTTTCTGTAAGGCAGACTTTAGACGTAAGGCCCAACAATGACTTTTCCACTTGCAGTTACAGGGCCCATTTGATATACGACTAAAACCAGCGTTGTGGGCACGGGATAGCATGTAAGCTCTATCATATGAAAAGCTTCTGCTCAAAATGTATTTTAACCATTTCTCAACTCATTCTCAAGTAGAATTCCCTGAGTATTGATGTGGGCATAGTTTGTTTCACTGTTGTTGTGTTTGGCTAAGCACTGTGCAAAGCCCAAGTCATGATCTTTAAGTTCCGGTCACTTCTATTTCTGAGTAGTGGCGTTAATATTTTTCTTCCCTTCTTCCTTTTTTCTTTTTCACTATTTTGAACATCAAGTATGTTCATTGCAGAAATTTTTTAAGACAAAAAAAGTTGCCACATTTTGGTATATATCCCTCCAATCATATTGTGTCTCTATGTGCTTTTTCCCCCCTCACAGTAATGGGAATTATATCACACATTCTATTTTGCAATGTGATTTTTAAAAACTAACATGTTTCTTTCAAAGTTAACCATGATCTACAACATCAGAGTAAATTGGCATCTAGTAGACCTTTGTGGATATCTAAGTTCTAAATATTTTGCTTCCTAAACAATGATGAAATAAGTATCCATGGAGCCAACTTTGCCCACTTTCAGAATTACTTTCCTTCAAATAAATTCCTGGAAATGCAATTGCTGGATTAAAATTTTCACACGCTTGTAAGGTGTTTGGTATGTAATGTCATGAATCATCTTCTGAAAAGATTACAGCAAACTAATATTTCAATGAACCATAAATACCTTTAGAACACTTAAAACACATAATATTTTACACACTTTCAAACTGATAATGACAAAGCAGGTACACAGGTCTAGAGAAGAGGATATCTCAACCACATTAAGAAAAATAAAAAATTAGGGATATTTTCAAAATAAGTATTGAATACTGGAATGCTGATTGGGCTGAGTGGAAGGCATTACAGAAGACTTCATGTTACTTATACTTGACAGGCTTTGTTGAAGGATAACTTCAACAAAAGAATAACTTATTTCCTGGCAGAAGACAGGAAACTTGGCAAGAGAGGAGGAGCATGTCTTAGTTTGCTGAAAGGAGTACTTTTATAAATGCAAACTATCTCTCCCAAAAGTTTAAAATGACATATTTTGTTTTAAGTGAAATCCCTGGGGAACTTGGAAGAAAATGGTTCAATATTTTCTAGGCTGAAGGATGATTAGTGCTTCACCGCCTGTACTCTTCTTTCATACTTAAATAGGAAACTAAAATCTGTCAATCATGCCAGAATACTCATTTTGCACCACGTTGCACATAAAAACATTAGAGAGAGAATCTGTTGAAGAGACAGTATCAGTAAGAGGCTCACCTAGCCACCACTGCATGCAAATAGGTAAGATACTGGAATTGCTAAAAAGGAAACTTTTAGACGTTACAGCTTCATGTCAGCTTAACTTACCCATAATCCACTTTCATATGCTGCCCATTGAAGAAAAACACAGTAGATGGAATATAACTGATGTCAAAATAGTGTGTATAAACTGGAGTTTGGTCCACATCCACCAGGTATATAGCAGCCATTTTACTCAAGTCAGAAGAGGTCTTAGAAAGCTGCAAATGAGGAGAGAGATGTAGGTTGCAACATGAAACCAATGTTTGTTCTACAAGTTTCAGTAGAATATTCTGTTTGAAAAAACCCCCAGACCAAGAATCTAGCCTGTTTGAGTTCCACATTGGGCACAGTGTACCTTCATCATTCAGTCTGAGTCACTGTTGGCAGTTATCAGAGGGCCCTGGATAGATTATATGAATATATTCCTTCATTTTTGTTCTACTTTTGGTTGTAAAGTTTTTATGAACTTTTTATGGATTTATAAAATCCATGCTCACTTAAAGCAAAAACAGAGCAATTCATAAATATGTACTACAGACATCGAAATTACCCCAAACATTTTTCCTTACAATCTCCACATAAATGATAGTTATATCTATATATATATCTATATCTATCTATCTGTATCTATATCTATCTATCTATCTATCTATAAAAGCAAACACTTACAGGCCCTATTATGTGCTGTCCTAACTGCTTTCCACTTTTACCTCATTTAATCCTATAACATTCCTATGAGGTACGCAGTGTAACAGTCCCCGTTTCATAGGTGAGGAAACCGAGGCAGAGGGAGGTAATTTGCCCCTGGACACACAGCTAGCAGGCAGTCAGGTGTGGATTTGAACTGAGGCAGCTTGGCTTCAGAGTCTGTGCCCTTGACCTCTAGCGGTAGACCTTCCTCCTACAGCTGAGGTATAATCCTCTGGTCCTTACCCCACAGAGTAACACATCACATACTCCTATTTAATCGTGATAATGAGGATTCTTACACTCCATCCATATAGTGATGTCAGCAATAGAAGCAGCGGGGTAGGTCTCTCTCCATAATAAACATAACAGTGACACAACAGTGACATCAGCAATGGAATAGAGGTCTTAGTTCTGGAGGAAGTCTCTCTCTAAACAGACACAAAAATAAACCTACTGGGCCCCAAACTGCCCTTGCTATTCACCAGAGGGTGAAGACGGGCTGTGAAGTCAGAGGTCATCATCGGGCGCACACGGGAGCGGCACACTAGTAAAGCAGGTTTGCAGGAGAGAAAACAAAGTTCCAATCCCAGCTCTGCAACTTAGTGGTTCTGTGCCTGTGGGAAGTCGCCTGACCTCTCCGGCACTCATGTCTCCCCTTGGGAACAGCAGTCGTAATGAAACCAGTGTTGTGAGATAATGTTCACAGAAGCTTGTTCATAATATTTCTGCTCTTTCACTGTCTCTTTGGTGAAGTGGAGCTTGGACAGCTGCTTGTGGGGAAGAACATCGGCACAGATCCGGCACCATCACAGGTTTAGGGGTTCAGCTCTTAGTGAAAGCATACTCACACTGAACAGCTATATCCCAGACCCTGCCTACGTTCCCGCATGTACTTTGCAGATATTGAAGAATGTATAGATTAGGAAAAAAACCACAATTTATTTTAAATATTTACTTACAATATCATCTAGTTGCAGGCAGACAGGATCCTCGTCTCTCCCAAACCTGAGAACCAACACCTTCTCTGCAGTGCTCTTTATCGCCTGGTCGACTTCTTTTTTGCTAGTCAGCTTGGGCAACAGAAAGCTCATCTTGAAAAAATCCAATTAATCCCTCACTGTCAGTCCTGAAATAAAGTTGCAATGTTTAAAGGCAGATTAAGGGCATAAGTCCTCATTTTTTTTAAAAAATTAATTTTTAGAATAGGTAATATAGGCCCTCCAAAATGCACACACACTTTGAATAATTATAAAGGCAGTGTTTATTATAATACACTTCATTTTCAAAATTGAGCATCAGCTGTTACAGTGTAACACTATTACAGTGTTACATTTTTGGGGGATACACTGTATGCATGGCCCCCCCCCCTTCCCCCCCCCCCCCCTCGCCAAGGAACACAGTATCAAAACACAGAATCAAAAAAGTAAAAGGAACACAGCCAATGCACAATCTGGTGACAAATAAGTCTACCAGTTTAAAAAGCAACAATATAGAAAGATATAGTGTGAAAAGTCTCCCTCTCTCTGTTCCCCTCAACTGGCCTAGTCCCCGTGGCCCTATTGCTCCCCACGTGCAATGCATGGTCTGTGCTACTGGTAACAGTATGCACTTTCTTTTTGTTTTTTAATATATTTTATTGATTTTTTACAGAGAGGAAGGGAGAGGGATTGAGAGCTAGAAACACTGATGAGAGAGAAACATCAGTTGCTTCCTGCACACCTCCTACTGGGGATGTGCCTGCAACCAAGGTACATGCCCTTGACCGGAATCGAACCTTAGACCTTTCAGTCCGCAGGCTGATGCTCTATCCACTGAGCCAAACCGGCAGAATTTATCTCTTTATTTTGATTTTTTAGTTTTATCATTGTGTTATCAAAATGGTTGCTCTTCCATTGATTAGACTGTGTGTGTGTTCCTTTGTGTGCATTTAAGGACTATTTCTTGGTGTCCCCCAAATAACAAAGAATGGAACATTTTGGATTTCAAAATTGGGGGTATGTGACATGAGAGAGAAATCTCCACAGAGTGCTGGAAAGAACCAGCAAGAATTGGATTCATGGAAGCCCTGAGAACTGTCCATAGCTGGTAAGTTGAGATTCCTGCATTTCCTCTCGAAATGGACCGAGTCTCCGATTGCTTACTCTGTCCCTGCAGCTCAGTCTGCCTGCCTGATTTTCATTCCGCTGGACAAAGCCAGCTCTGTGCGCCGAAGAATAGGAGACAGATTCCACAGATGCTCCTCTGAGAGGGAGAAGATCTCACACCCAGAAGATGGAGCCACTGAAGCCGTGACATTCACAACTCCGTGTTTCCACTGCAAGAGAATTTCATTTCACCGTCACTGACAAGTAGAATTTAAAATATATATATATATATATATATATATATATATATTTTATTGATTTTTTACAGAGAGAAAGGGAGAGAGATAGAGAGCTAGAAACGTCAATGATGAGAGAGAAACAACAACCAGCTGCCTCTTGCACACCCCCTACTGGGGATGTGCCCACAACCAACGTACATGCCATTGACCGGAATCGAACCTGGGACCTTTTCAGTCCGCAGGCCGACGCTCTACGGCTGAGCCAAACTGGTTTCAACGACAAGTGGGATTTTTATCACAAGAATGCAATTGTTCATGTGTGTGTGTGTTTGTACAGGAGGCTGAATGTCATCAGTATGTGTTGTTACAATCACCCTTAATTTTCCCTTGGAATAATAGTTGCAGAGAGAACCCCAAACCATAAGCACTTTAACAAGCCTTCTTGCACTTCCTAAGCCAATTCCCAGCCTTATTAATCCACTTTGCCCCATTACACAGCTCACAAGTGGCCACCGAGTGTTATGGGGCAACAGAAGCCAGAGTGATAATGAGCATGAGAAGCATCTCTTAGAAGTGAGTGCCTTTGAGATTAATTAACAAAAAAGTTTTCTTCTCAGTGATCTCCTTAGAGAAATCTTCTAGGTTGATGTGAGTGGTAAGAAAAGTTACGCAGCCCTGGTCGGTGTGACTCAGTGAGTTGGAGCATCATCCCATACACATGGTCAGGGCATATACCTGGGTTGTGGGTTAGATCCCCACTGAGGGTGGAAGTGTCAGGCAACTAATCGATGTTTCTCTCTCTCTCAACAATTAATTTTTTAAAGTTATGTAAATTTGTTTCTTATCTGGAGCTTTCCAATGTCTACTTTGAGAAGCAAGGTGTTCATAGGAAAGCACATAGAAAGTGCATGTTGCCCTAAACAGTTTGGTTCAGTGGATAGAGCATCAGCCTGTAGACTGAAAGGTCCCAGGTTAGATTCCGGTCAAGGGCATGTATCTTGGTTGTGGGCACATCCCCAATAGGGGGTGTGCAGGAGGCAGCTGGTCGATGTTTCTCTCTCATCGATGTTTCTAACTCTTTATTCCTCTCCCTTCCTCTGAAAAAAATCAATAAAATATATTTTTTTAAAAAGAGATAAATTCTTACTTTCTTTTAGAATAAGAAAATAGAGATGAATGAGACCTTAAATTACTATAAAGAAATTTTTATATACGATGAAGCAACGAGACGCAGAGAGGCCAAACAGCATACACACAATAATATAAAACAATCAAGGTCAACGTGAGTACGAGGTACCAGCCAAGTGTAAAGAGGGCTGAATATAATATGGTAATGGGAGATAATCTGATTTTGAAGGGTGGACACACAATGCAATATATGATTATGTGTCATGGAAATGTACACTTGAAACCCATATAATCTCATTAACCAAGGTCAACCTCAATATAAATAAAAAGAAAAGATCAACAACCACAAACAATAATGGGTTGGTGTCTAATGTACATGCCCCTGACCGGAATCGAACCTGGGACCTTTCAGTCCGCAGGCTGACGCTCTACCACTGAGCCAAACCGGCTTCGGCCACAGTTCACTCTTGAAAAACACAGGTTCACGCCGCGGGCTCCAACCCGAGTAGCTCAAGGGTCACTAATTAACGTTTAGTGATGTCGGTGGTAGGGGAGGCGACACTTACTTTATCTGTACAAGTTTCCCCTGTCCAACTTCAGGACCGTCGGCGACCCGGTCTGTTTTCCCGGATGCGGACGGCTTCTTTCTTCCGCCGGAAGCTTTCAGGGACCCTAATGCAAAGCGACCGGGGACTGTTGCTTAGCAACCGTGGGCGGTCCACTGCAGGGGGACGGAAACGGAAGAGGAGAACGCGCAGGCGCAGTAGATGAACCAGCGTAGCCCAATAAACCGGTTATCCTAGTCCCCGCCCACTGGACAGGCTCTGACCGGAAGCCGTGAAGTCACTTCCGCCCTGACTAAACATGCCCGGCCTCTCTCGCGTTCCCTCCCACCCTCTCGGGCCAGAGGCGGGGCCTCGCCTCTCAGGCCGGTGTGGTTGGTCGCTGCGAGACTCGGAAGTGTCTGTGATCAGCGTCCCGGAGGAGGGCACTCTCATCGGGAGGGCCTGGTCGCGTTATGTCCCGGGCTTGGAGCCAGGAACCGGCATTTTCCGGGTCGCTCTCTATGGTCTCTCTGGACGGATAGAAGGGGCCGCACAAGGTATTATGGGACAATAATGGCGGCTTTCAAGGTGCTGGTGTTGGTTCTCTAAGGCGATCTGAGCGAGGGGTGGTGGCGCCGGCGCCCGGGAGTCAGGGACAGAACCTCCCGAGAGTCGGGCTTGGTGAGGTGAGTGTCCCCCTTCCTTCCGGACCTGCCCTCCGCCAATCATGGCGGCTCCAGGCGGCGGGAGTCTGTCCTTCGCTCAGGTCGGGCCCGAGCTTGGAAAGCGTGGTCCCTGTCACTCAGCTTGTCTTACCCTAGGGATGCGCGCGGGTCCTCCTGCCTGGCCGGGCTTTTCTCTTTGTTCTGCTCGAGCCGGGGCGGCCCCTGCGGCCAGGGATGCTTCCCGGGGTCACCCTTCCTTGGGCCTCCGCATTAGCCCACTCCCACACGGACGGACGTCTGAGCGCTTGTGTCTTCCTCTTCTCTGTCACATTGTATCTCTGCCACAATGTTAACCCCAAGAGGGCGGGGATTTTTGTCTGGTGTGTTCTCTGCTCTGTCCCTATTTCCCACAACAGCGGTTGGCTCAGGGAAGGTACTGAATGAATAATTGTTCAATGAGTAAATCCAGTTTCTTTTTTCCATTGTTTTTTTAACCCCCTCGTACCCCATATAGCCGCTTTGTCATTAATCCTCCTCCAGTATCCAGCCCCTTAACTCCTTATTCATCCCAGCAGCTAATTATGTTTTGCTGTCAGACACCTCGTCTAGTGCTGCTGGTATCTTCTCTTGCTGTCTCTCCAAATGGTTCACTCCCTGTTTTCCTTTAACCAGTTGAAATTCATTAATCCATTGATTCATCACACGTTTATTTTGCTAGACATTGAGTACAGCATCAGCAAGACAGACAAGTCAAGGCTCTTTCTCCTGCATAGAATGGCATTCTAGGGGTATATTTTCTAGTTTAGTCTACTTCTGAGCAGAGCTTGTACAGCTCTACCTTCTTGTTTAGATTTTCTCACGGGTATATCCAGATGTCATCAATATGCAGCCGTTCCTTCTCTCTTCTACCTGATGACATTTTTCTTTCCTTCTTTCCTTTTTCCTTCCTTTTTTCTTCCTTGCCTTCTTCCCTCCCTCCCTTCCTTTTCTTTCTTTGTTAATCCTCATCTGAGGATATTTTTTTCCCATTGATTTTCAGAATAGGGAAGGGTGGAAGGGTGGGAGAATGGAAGGTAGGAGGATGGAGGGAGGGAGGGAGGAAGAGAAACATTGATGTGAGACATATCGATTGGTTGTCTCCTGCACATGCCCTGACTGTGGTGAGACAACCTACAACCCAGATATGTGTCCTTGGCCCTTGACCCTTGATCAGGAATCAAATCCATGACCGATGCTCTAACCACTGAGAAAACTGGCCAGGGCCCTGATGACGTTTTTCAAAACGTAGCTTTTGTTTCTGTGTCCATATTATGTGTCTAGTCTGTTTGACTCTGTCCCTCTGTAGGGCTGTGCATGTTAGAACTGTGAAAACTATTGTTTGTTTCACTGACTTGTTGGAATGAGGGGAATTATCTAAGCCAAGCTCTCAGAACTGGTGTATGTTCACAAGTGATAGTGTATAATGGGAGGTAAAGAGGAATTTATTACAAGTGGAGTATCAGGAAATCTTATAGCCACCTAAATAAATACTCTTCAGAAACACCCATTTTCTAACATAGTGCTTCTCATCAGTGGTTTTGGTGGACATAGATTATTTTTATAAGTACCGCGCGCTAACCGATTGCGCTACTGGCATAGATTATTTTTAAACAGAGTTTGAGTTCTATATGCAACTGGTCCCCAAAAAAGCCAGTAAAGTATGGATCACATAGATGGTAGCCTTGTACCCCAATGTCTCTGCAGTCTCTGTGAGTTTAAAGGGAGGGAGAGGTAGAAGAACTCATGTAAAAAAATGGCAAGGGACCCAGTATAGCACAGCAAAGAATATAATGTAACAATCACATATACGTAACTGTTTACAGTTACAGAGAGCTTTTCCATGTTCTCTCTTGTTTGATTTTTCACAAGAAGTCCATGGATTAGAGCAAAAAAGTATTTCCTTGTTATAGATGTAGAAATTATGCCTAACCAAAGATTAAGTTATTTGCTTACACTCATAGAGGTTGAAAATAATCAGGAGCCTGGATTCCAACTGAGGTGTCTGACTTCATATCTAATTGAATTTTTGACTTCAAATCCCCGATCTTCCCTTTATGGGGATTTGAAAGTTTTTGACTTCAAATCCCCGATCTTCCCTTTATGGATGTCATCATGATCTAATAAGTGTGCCGTCATGAGGCCTGAGGATGCTGTCTTGGATCCTGGCATTTGGGGTGAATGTGTGTATATTATGTGTGTATAGGTGGGAGTAGGATGATCTTTTGAGATTGTCAGTGACCTGACGGAAGGAGGTACTTAAGAAATCCTGGTCTTAAATGTACCTATGACTACAGTTACCTTAGGATACAGCAGATCTAAGCCTTTCCCCCTCTCATGTCCTTTGCCAAATGGTTTGTTTCCTTCCAGGGAAATCCCAGAGCCTATCATGGAGGACACCAGTGAGGACACCTCCATCCACAGGTTGGAAGGCACTGATGGCGACTCTCAGGTTGGCGGTCTTATTTGCAAGACCAAAAGTGCAGCCAGTGAGCAGCATGTCTTTAAGGCCCCTGCTCCCCGCCCTTCCCTGCTGGGACTGGACTTGTTGGCTTCCCTGAAACGGAGGGAGCGAGAGGAGAAAGACGATGGGGAGGACAAGAAGAAATCCAAAGTGTCTTCCTACAAGGACTGGGAAGAGAGCAAGGACGACCAGAGGGATGGTGAGGAGGACGGCAGTGACCAGTCTGGTCGAGGTAGCCGGAAAGACAGGTAAAGGCCTTAGGATGGGTTGACCTCCATGGAAATGGAGGCCAGGAAATAATGCCCCACATTTCTCTCTCAGTTTCTTGGATTTATTTTATTTTTATAATAAATATGGAGGGCAGGCAGGAACTGGTATGCTCTTCAGATTTGTGGGGAACATTTAAAGGAGACCAGCGAGCACACGGTGTGGTGAGAAGTGCTTTGGGTTGTTGCCATGTGGAAGCCTGCAGTCCCACGGGGTTACGGAAAAGGACAGGTCACTCGTGGGGCACAGCCAGAGGTGGGCAAGGCTTTTCCTCCTTACGTGTGGCCCTCCCCGTTTCAGACACTATCGCTCCGCTCGGGTAGAGACTCCGTCCCATCCCGGCGGTGTGAGCGAAGAGTTTTGGGAACGTAGTCGGCAGAGAGAGCGGGAGCGCCGGGAACATGGTGTCTATGCCTCGTCCAAAGAAGAAAAGGATCGGAAGGAGAGATCACGGGATCGAGATGGTGACCGCAAGAGAGACAGAGGTAGACTGCCCAGCATGGCACCATAGCCCGTTAAGTATTTGAATGAACATGCCAGCATCTCTCCTGTTGCAGGAGTTTTTAGAATGCCCATTAAATAAAGGAGCCCTATTTGCATAATGTCGTTCTGATTGGTTCTGACCCTGTTGGGATTGGGAATAGCAGGCAGTTTAAGAACTGTTACTTGCAGCATAGCTGCTATGCTTGAATGTGTGGTCTTCCTTTTATTATGAAACTGGGTGGTAGTGAGTAGTACGTCTGAGAAACCAGAGTTGACAGTAGTGCTGATGATAGAGGAAGGACAGTGCTATGGAATAAAGTTAGACACAGTCCAGTGCTGGCTTTGCTTAGTATTGTTTAAGTTATACAGTTTATAGACTTGTAACTATTCAGCAGCTGCTCACTATACACTTGTAACTGTGAATTTTCTGAATTCTTACAGGGAAGTAACTGTTACTGTGAGTTTGAAACTTTCTAGCCAGTAACTATTTTTCCCCTTGAAAGAATGGGGGTATGTGAGTGCCGGAGCCCTTGGATGGTAGGAGAGCAGTGCAGGCTGTACCTGTGAGTGAGTGAGTGAGTGAGTGAGAAGGCCTGTCTTGTCCTGAGGGTGAAGACGGGTGGAAGTTGGGATGGGACACATGTTTTCTAAGCTCTGCCTGCGACTCTTGGCAGATGAGCGCGATAGAAGCAGGCACAGCAGCCGGTCAGAACGGGATGGCGGGTCAGAGCGCAGCCGGAGAAATGAACCCGAGAGCCCGAGGCACCGACCTAAAGGTAGACCGAGCCGCTGCTGGTGGCGGTTTGGGAGGGGTCAGGCGGATGAAGGGCAGGGTGAGCGGTTCCCCTCCTCCGTGGAACTGCTGCGGGCAGAGAGGGAATTCCCGATTCCATCATGAACTTCTAGGACTCTCTGGCTCTGAGTTGGGTGGGAAGGCCTTGGACCTCTCTGTGAAGTTGGGTGTGCTCCTTAAAGTGAGGGGCAGCTTACTGAATGGCCACTTTCCCAAGTGGCAGGAAAGAATAGGAGCTGGAGGAGAGCAGAAGAGGAGCCATTAAAATAATTACATTTGAAGGGTTATGTTTGCAGAGACAAATAGGAAATTCCTTGAAAAGTTACAAACACAGATGAAAACTGAACTGTTAAAATGCAGATATCTTTTTTTTTTTTTTTTTTTTTAAGTATTTTTATTTCAGAGAGGAAGGGAAAGGGGGAGGGAGAGAGAATCATTGATTGGCTGCCTTCTGCACACCCCCCACTGGGAATTGAGCCCTCAACCCGAGCTTGTGTCCTTGACCAGAATCGAACCCGGGACCCTTCAGCCCACAGGCTGATACTCTATCCACTGAGCCAAACCAGCCAGGGCAAAACGCAGATATCTTTAAAAACTGTCAGAACCATCTTATTCGTTACAAATAGGTACAAAGTTTATAAATAGTTAAATAAATTTGGGAAGTTGACTTTTAGTTAATAGTTCTAGAGCCATGTCCTGGTTAATTTATCTTTTTCCTATGGATGTGTCTCTTGTGCCCCAGACGCAGCTACCCCGTCAAGGTCTACCTGGGAGGAAGAGGACAGTGGCTATGGCTCCTCAAGGCGCTCCCAGTGGGAGTCGCCCTCCCCAACACCCTCCTATCGGGATTCTGAACGGAGCCACCGGCCGTCCAGCCGAGATCGGGATAGGTGATGTTCTGGGCAGAGCAGTCTAGTTTCCCTGGGTGGGTGGCGTGGGTGGATGGGATGAGGGCAAAGGGCTCTGGGCTGGGAGACCAGGTGTCATCTCAGGGATAGGACTCAGCCTAGTGACTGCTTAGTGATGCTGGTTTTACTGTTTCCCAGGTCTGTGAGGAGCAAGTACTCGGACGACACACCATTGCCAACCCCATCCTACAAGTACAATGAGTGGGCTGATGACAGAAGACACCTAGGGTCCACCCCGCGTCTGTCCAGGGGCCGACGTAAGGCTGTGTGGGAGTAGGCAGTAGGAGGCAGGGTCACTCCCCCTGGTCAGGCTGAGCAAAGCTGTGCCTCAGGAGCTGTGCACCTTGCAGATCTGTTGGTGGCCACTGGGGATAAGCTGGGGTTGTGTGGTCTCACCTGCTGCATGTTCTTTTTCAGCGAGACGTGAGGATGGAGAAGAAGGGATTTCATTTGACACAGAAGAGGAGCGGCAGCAGTGGGAGGATGACCAGAGGGTAAAAACTTTTTATCTTTGAGGGACTAAGTGAGGGATGGTGACCATCCATTGGGGAATGAGTGACAGGATGTGTCCGAGCACAGGGGCCACGAGTGACACTTTGGTGGAGTTGGACTTTGATCACATTCTCAGGGAAGCTGAGTCTTGTTCAGTCCCAAAGCTCTGGAATCTCTCTCTAGAGGCAGAGGCTCCCAATGAAACGTCTCACTTAAGGCAGAAACCACCCAACTTCTCTAGTTATGTGTTGGTGCCACCATGTGGTGAATCTGAGAAGTGCTGACATGATGAACTGCCGTAGGAAGTCTTACATATGTAGTCGGTCACTGCAGTCTCCCATAGAGGCTCATTTCAGAGTGGGGTGACCTGCACCTCTCACAGGGCTGGTCCCCCGCACCAGTGACTTCTTTCCAAACCTCTTCCCCTTCTGGCCATGTCTTGTGCATAAACGTGATCTGTTCCCTGTTCCCTGTGCTTTGTCTCCTCACTGCAGCAAGCCGACCGGGATTGGTACATGATGGATGAGGGATACGATGAGTTCCACAACCCCCTGGCCTACTCCTCCGAGGACTACGTGAGGAGGCGGGAGCAGCACCTGCATAAGCAGAAGCAGAAGCGCATCTCGGCTCAGCGGAGACAGATCAATGAGGTGATGCTGCTGCCTACAGCGGTGGGAGCAGGTTCAGCTGGAGTGGGGGCGTGTGGGAGCAGCAGCGGGTCATGGGCGGGTGATGGCGGCACAGCCAGCGTCCCCACAGCCGAAGTGCCAGGAGCAGCTGTGACTCTCGGAGGCGAGTGTGTGGAACTTTACAGTAGCTTGAAAAAACCCAAGTTAAAACTTCTCTCTCTGCAGTACTTCCTTGAGGGGTGCTGTTGATGGGAACGGGCAGGGTGGGGTTTGGCTCTGTGGTCTGTGCTCTTTGAGTCTCTGAATGGGGCTGGAGACAGCCACCATTTGTGTGTCCAGGTAGAGGTTCTGGCTGAGATAGAAAGTGCCGCTTCTTGGAGAAAGGCCTGCAGGTGACTTGGGATGAGCGACTCTTCTGCCTAAGGAGCTGCAGGGTAGAGGCCTGTGACATCGCTGCGGCCCCAGGGCCCCCTGTCAGGATGTCTTGCATGCACTTGCCTGGTGACCTTTCCGAACCACCTTTGGTTTCATTCTGAGGTGGCCTCCCACTGGGCTCTTACAGGATAACGAACGCTGGGAGACCAACCGCATGCTCACCAGTGGGGTGGTCCACCGGCTGGAGGTGGACGAGGACTTCGAAGAGGATAGCGCGGCCAAGGTGCATCTGATGGTGCACAACCTGGTGCCGCCCTTCCTGGACGGGCGCATCGTCTTCACCAAGCAGGTGAGGTTCCCCTGTGGCTGGAGGCAAGAAACCTCAGAGAGACCTCAGGAAGTGGAAGTGGAAGTGGAACGGAGGGAAGGAAGGAAAGGGCAAAATATGCCCCCATCACAATAGGGTAGCCACCCCTTTCATTTCCTGGGGCTGTTGGGAAATGGACCTTCTTGTTGAGATTGATGATCCGTGGGGATTTCTCTTTCTCTCAACTTCCTGCAGCCAGAGCCTGTGATTCCCGTCAAGGATGCCACTTCCGACCTGGCCATCATTGCTCGAAAAGGCAGTCAAACAGTGCGGAAGCACAGGGAGCAAAAGGAACGCAAGAAGGTTGGCTTCTTGTCTTCTGGGGCTGGGGACTAAATCTGCATATTCTTTCCTTTTTAAAATCTTATTAGAGCTTATAGGTAGTGTTCCCTTTGGGAGTTAAAGGGTTAAAGGACACTCACAGAGCAAGAACCAGTCCTTGGCGGAGGGCATTGCATCCCTCCCCCAGGACCTCTGCTGGGACAGCCAGTGGGCCGGGTGCTTTGGGAGCCTAAGGCTGCGGATGGAATATCTTGTGGGAACCGACCACCTGCTGCTGGAGGAAGCCTGTAGCGTGGGATTGGTCACCTGAACACAGTCGTATCACAGGATGGCACAGACTTACTCTTCGTGTCTTTTTCAGGCTCAACACAAACACTGGGAACTGGCTGGGACCAAACTGGGAGATATAATGGGTGTCAAAAAAGAGGAAGAACCAGATAAACCGCTAACAGAAGATGGTAAAGTGGACTACAGGTAGGAGTCTCGGTCAGCAGTGGGCTCTCCCCAAAGACAGGCCCTCCGGGGCCCTTGCGTTGTAACTGATAGGATTTGGGCGTGTGAATCTGAAAGTGATGTCACCTTGAGTCTTCTGGTCTCTTCCGGACCTTTCATCCCGGTCTTTCTTTTCTACCATCTTCAACTCTCCCCAGATGTTGTTATTATTGCTGCTACTACTGCAGGAGCCTCCTCTGTGCCAGGCAGCGTTAAAGGAACTTTAACTCAGTTACTTGCTCACTGAATTCCCACCACAATGCCACGGGATAGGTGCTGTCACCCCTATTCCATGTGAGGATAATGAGGCCCAGGGAGGTTAAGTAACTTGTTGGAGGTCACCCAGCTGATAAATGGTAGAAGGAGGCCCAGGCCCAGACAGTCCAGCTTAGGAGCCCACTCTTAGCCACTCGGCTAAAGTGCCTCTCGGGTGTTTGGTGGGAGAAAGTGGGCTGTGCCCCGTAGATTTCAGTTCAACATAAGGAAGAACTGTTTCTAACAGAGTTTCAGAAATAGAAAGGGTTGTCTTACCAGGTAGTGCCTGCCCTGTTCACGGAGGTATCCAAGGCAATGCTGGGTAAGTGCTTACTAGGATTCCCACATTGGGAGGGGAGCTGGACTCCCATGTCTCTTGTGAAGCTTGTCCTTTGAACACTCTGAAGCCCTATGGAACTGTCGTCTGAATTAATAATTCTCTGTACCCTGGTGAGACGTGTCCTAAATGAGATGTTGGTATTATTTTTTTTTAAATTGATTTGAGAGAGAGGAAGGGAGAAAGAGAGAAACATCGATCGGTTGCCTCCTGTACTCAACCTTTGTATGTACCCTGACCAGGGATTGAACATGAAACCTTTCAGTGTATGAGATGATACTCCAACTGAGCCACACCAGCCAGGGCAAGAAGTTGATACTATTGACCAGCTCTTGTTAGTTTCTAGAAAATTTAATCCCTTAAAGGTTGCTTGTTAGCTGATCAGGAGCCACTGGGAATTAGAAGTAGGAAGCTTTTCAGAGCGTGGTGTAGGTCTGACAAAGGAAAAGTCTTGGGAGGCGGTGGGGGAAGATTGTGTGGACTCACGTAGCATTGGGCTGGTGTCTTTGCTGTGGAGTCTTGGGAAAACTACATAGTGCTTTTGAGTTTTGGAATGTGTACATGTGTCAGATATTTGAGTTCTTTTAGGAGAAATGGGTAAATATTAGGTCGACTGTTCTCACAATTCTTTGAATGAAGCCTTACAGACTGTGCCATCTGGTCGAGAGGAGGTTGGAGGTATGACCTTGATCTTGCCTCTGCAGCCATGACTCCTCCTTTTAGCCCCTCAGGGGTTGTGCTGAACTTGCCCCAGGTGCTCTGTGTAAGGCAATGACTTGTCATTTCAGCTCCTCTTCTGGCTGAACTCATTTTTAGAGCAGAGGATTTGCCCACCTGCCAGTCTGTAACTCCTCTGAGCCCGAGGAGTTACAGACTGGCAGGTTTGACTGAGGCATTGGGTGTGTGGTGGATGATGATTCTCACACAGCAGCTCTGCTCCTTTAGGCTGGAGGAGGCGAGCGCATCTCAGAGCCCCTGGCTGCTCCATTGTCTTGAAGGTTTATTAGGTCTTGTTGAAGCAGTCCTCATTCTTGGGTGTAGGAAGAAAGGCAGAAACCTGATCAGGAAGGAAAAAGTGAGAAATCGTTCAGGGTGCTTAGGCTGCCGTGTGTTCTCAGGACAGAACAGAAGTTTGCGGATCACATGAAGAAAAAGAGCGAGGCCAGCAGTGAATTCGCCAAAAAGAAGTCAATTCTGGAGCAGAGGCAGTACCTGCCCATCTTCGCTGTGCAGCAGGAACTGCTCACTATTATCCGGTAACGGCCCAGGGCCTGGGAATCCCAGCCCTGAAATCGGTGTCTCCTTTGGCTCCTGTGTTTTCTTGGTAGTTCTTTTCCTTTGGGGCATTACGTCTGATGGAGAAGGGAAAGCAAGCAAGATGGCATTGTTCTGCTGTTGTTCGCTTGTTTAACCTCACCATCTTTTAGACCTTTCAGGGGGTATCTGTTTTCCCAGGGAAATCCTCCTCTCTAGGCAGGCATGCACCTTGGCCAGCCAGAAGCAGGACAGGAGGTGGCAGCATCTTTTTGGAGGCGTGGATGTGGTCCCCCCCTCCGGCTGATTTGCCCTTGGCCTTCTCTCCCTCGTAGAGATAACAGCATTGTGATTGTGGTTGGGGAGACGGGCAGTGGTAAGACCACTCAGCTGACGCAGTACTTGCATGAAGACGGTTACACGGACTACGGGATGATTGGATGCACCCAGCCCCGGCGTGTGGCGGCCATGTCGGTGGCCAAGAGAGTTAGTGAAGAGATGGGCGGAAACCTTGGTGAGGAGGTGAGTGGGCGAGGGCTGAGCTGTAGACATTACCCAGTAGTTCCTGTCTATTTGGAGCTGATCTGCTATGGCCTGGACCCAGCACGGGGTGTGACAATGGTGAGCTGTCCCAGAGCTTCTGAGCACTCTCTCTCTGACCTCCAGGTGGGCTATGCCATCCGCTTTGAAGATTGCACTTCAGAAAACACCTTGATCAAATACATGACCGACGGGATCCTGCTCCGAGAGTCCCTCCGGGAAGCAGACCTGGATCACTACAGTGCCATCATCATGGATGAGGCGCACGAGCGCTCCCTCAACACGGATGTGCTCTTCGGGTTGCTCCGGGAGGTGAGGGCTGCGGGGTTGCATCCACGGGCTTTGACCAGCACACTGTCAGCAGGTAGCTTCGGTGGGCCGGGGTTGAGCCTGGGGAAGTGGGGGGTGTCTCAGGCCAGAATGTCCCAAGGCCTTCGGTTGGTGCATTCAGACCTGCTGTTGGAGTTTATTCTGTCCTTGCTCAGCCGAGTGGCTCATGTTCTCATGGCTGCGGCTCCATGGGTTCGGTCTTTAGGATTGCTATGTATCTATGTGCCAGTTCATCAGCTTCGGCTCTGTTTCATTTGGGAATAATATTCATTGATGAGACTGGAGGATGGAAGCCAAGGGTCCCAGACCTCTGGGGAAGCCTCTGCCTGACTCTTCTCTTAGGTGGTGGCTCGGCGCTCAGACCTGAAGCTCATTGTCACATCAGCCACTATGGATGCGGAGAAGTTTGCTTCCTTTTTTGGGAATGTTCCCATCTTCCACATCCCTGGCCGTACCTTCCCTGTTGACATCCTCTTCAGCAAGGTACTGAGACTTCCTTGTTTTGAACTTACCCTGGGCTCTGATGAGAAGTTGGAGGGCGCAGGATAGGATACTGAGTTGGGAAAGGTGTTGTGGGTACCGTGAGGCGAGAGGGGCAGCCTGCAGCTCCAGGGCTCAGAGCCAAAGGACTGTGCTTTGGGTATGTTTTGTTTTATTGTTCCTTTGGAGCGGAAGTGTGGGGCCCTGGGGTTAGCCAAGCTCATCTGCAGGTGTGGCAACCCTGAAAGTCTGCCGTCTCTAGCCCTAGACTAGTGCCTGGGCCACTGGTTCCCAGAGAGGTGCCTGGCCTGCATTTCCCTCGACACTTTGCTCTGACGCTGTCCCTGGCTGGTGTTGCAGACCCCGCAGGAGGATTACGTGGAGGCCGCAGTGAAGCAGTCCTTGCAGGTGCACCTGTCAGGGGCCCCTGGGGACATCCTCATCTTCATGCCTGGCCAGGAGGACATAGAGGTGCGTGCCTTGTCGGGACCGTGATGGGCGGGCGTATCCTGTGTGTGCGCCTTCAGTGTCTCATGGTTGCTGTGACCTCAGGTGACCTCAGACCAGATTGTGGAACATCTGGAAGAACTGGAGAATGCGCCCGCCTTGGCCGTGCTGCCCATCTACTCCCAACTGCCTTCCGACCTCCAGGCCAAAATCTTCCAGAAGGTGCGGCAGCAAGAACGTCTGTCTGTCCTGGGCCCTCACCTTTGGGTCCTCCTGAGTTCTCACAAAGCAGGGCAGGAGAGAGCAGGAGTTACTTTTCTGGCAGGGGTGGGACAGGATGCTTCCTTGGGTTCAGGGGGTCTTTGCTACCTGAAGGTCTACAGCTTTCCCTCCCTGTACCTCCTTGCCCGGCTCTAGGCTCCCGATGGTGTTCGGAAGTGTATCGTTGCCACCAACATTGCTGAGACATCTTTGACTGTCGACGGCATCATGTTTGTTATTGATTCGGGTTATTGCAAATTAAAGGTAAGAGAAGACACAGGCGCCGGGGCCCAGTGCCCTCACCAAAGCCTGGTCGGGTGGGAAGCAGGCTCTGGGTCCTCCGCTCTCCAGGGAGGGATTCACATGGAGTGGTGTTGGTTTAAGAGACTGACATTTATTGAGTTCTGAACATGCTTTGTGCTTGATCCTTTGATCCTGCCTGTGTGCTGAGACACTGCTGTGCAGTGTGTAACAACCAGGGATGTCTTTGTCTCAAGGCTGCCTCCCTTTTCCTTTCCTCCCTCATTCTGACCTTAATCAGCTCCTTGCTGCTCCTCCTAGGTCTTCAACCCCAGGATTGGCATGGATGCTCTGCAGATCTACCCCATCAGCCAGGCCAACGCCAACCAGAGGTCGGGGCGAGCTGGCAGGACGGGCCCAGGTCAGTGTTTCAGGTAGGAACCCTGTGCCAGCCTGCTTTCCGGGGCGGCGCTGGGATTGCTGCGTGTGGGGCCAGGGCTGGGGTGGCGGGATCCGACTGCGATCCGGCAGAGGTTGGGGACCGAGGTGGGGCTGCCACTTGTTGGTCCTCTCATCATTCGCTGCTGAGTGGAAGAAGTAGCTTTCCAGGCAGCTCTGAGGTCTAAGCAGTTTTGGGTTTCGGGCAGACCTATGTTGAATGTGCTTGCAGTAGACGACCAATAATTACAACATGTTTTCCCTTAGAGGATAAATCTGAGCAAATTATACACATCATTGGTTCTTTTTTTTTTACATCTCCAACTATTCTTTTTTTGGTCCTAATTTTCAGAAATAATGTATTCACTATAGAAATTTGGAAAATACAGAAAAGTATGAAGAAAATAAAACCCAGTGAAAACTCTAGTTCTAGGCTCTTTGGTTCCAGAAATGAAACAAGCATATGGGACCCTCTAGCAGAAGAGTAAGCTGGCAAGACTGAGTTTTGAATAGGCGGAAATTCACAATTCAGAGAGGAAGTGGGGCGGGGCGGGGAGGAAGTGAGAATTCTCCTACCGGAGGCCGCCTCTGTCCTGGCTGTCCGGGGTGCGCATACAGTGGAACTGAGGGAGCGGCACTACAGCGTAGGCAGCCAGGTGGCTGGAGGGCTCTGCCCGGTGTGCTGGTAGGTGCAGTGGCACTCGGTCTTCTCCTTGGCAGGCTCTACACCCAGAGCGCCTACAAGAATGAGCTCCTGACCACCACGGTGCCCGAGATCCAGAGGACCAACCTGGCCAACGTGGTGTTGCTGCTCAAGTCCCTAGGGGTGCAGGACCTGTTGCAGTTCCACTTCATGGACCCGCCCCCGGAGGACAACATGCTCAACTCCATGTATCAGCTCTGGATCCTTGGAGCCCTGGACAACACAGGTGCTGTGGCCCCGGGAGCCGGGCAAGGCCTCCTGCGTGGTGGTGCCTGGTTCTTTGCCCTACACCTGACTGTGTTCATTGAACGTCTGGATTTGCTCCTCTCCCCTAGGTGGTCTGACCTCAACTGGGCGGCTGATGGTGGAGTTCCCGCTGGACCCAGCCCTGTCCAAGATGCTCATTGTGTCCTGTGACATGGGCTGCAGCTCCGAGATCCTGCTCATTGTCTCCATGCTCTCCGTCCCAGCCATCTTCTACAGGCCCAAGGTGCGGAGATAGCGGCCGGCTCTCCTTTCTTCCCAGAAGCCTCAGGGGAGTTATGGGCTCGAGAAGGATTAGAGAGGGCAGTAGTTTCTCTCTCTCTCTTATTAAAATGGAATGGAGCTCTGGCTGGGTGGCTCAGTTAGTTGGAGCATCATTCCATACACCAAAAGGTGTGGTTTTGATTCCTTGTCAGGGCACATACCTAGGTTGTGGGTTTGATACCTGGTCCAGGCATAAACAGGAGGCAGCCTATCGATATCTCTCTCTCTCTCTCTCTCTCTCTCTCTCTCTCTCTCTCTCTCTCTCTCTCTCTTCTCAAATCAATAATACCCTTGGATGAGCATAAAAAATAGTGAAAAAATGGAATTCAGGGATAGGAGTCATGGTTTCTAAATAATGATTTTGCTGTTTTCAGTTAAGCAGGTTGGGGTCAAGGTGAGGGGAAAGGATTGAAAATTTGCAAGAGCATTTTTTGTATCCTAGAATAGTTGTACCTAAACTCTCACCATAAGGATGAATCTGTTTTGTGAACTACCTAATCTTCCTCATACTGTTAGAGCACTCTATGGATGTGTGCGAAGTGGTGTGTGTGTGTGGGTAGGACCTGGACTCCCCTTTGCTCAGAGGTCCCCTTTTCCTTCCTAGGGCCGAGAGGAGGAGAGCGATCAAATCCGGGAGAAGTTTGCTGTCCCTGAGAGTGACCATCTGACCTACCTGAATGTTTACCTTCAGTGGAAGAACAATAATTACTCTACCATCTGGTGTAACGATCATTTTATCCACGCCAAGGCCATGCGGAAGGTGCGGCGCTGACCCAGATAGGCGGGATGCTGGATGGAGGGGTGGAAGGCTTGGGAAGGGGGCTTCCTCCGTGCCTACCTGTGTCCTGCTCTAGGTCCGGGAGGTGCGGGCTCAGCTCAAGGACATCATGGTGCAGCAGAGGATGAGTCTGGCCTCCTGTGGCACCGACTGGGACATCGTCAGGAAGTGCATCTGTGCTGCCTATTTCCACCAGGCAGCCAAGCTCAAGGTGAGCCTGTTGGAGCTTGGCCCCTTTCTGGCCTGATATTTGTTCCTGGGAAAGTGCTTCTCTTCTCACTGTGCAATCCTGCAGATGCGGGCCTCCCCACAAGCCTGTGTGGAGGTCTTATTAAAGGGACAGGTTAGCTGCCCAAATGAGCAACGCCTTCCTGACGTGGCCATCTGCTGTGTCTCTTCCTAGGGAATCGGGGAGTACGTGAATATCCGGACGGGGATGCCCTGCCACTTGCACCCCACCAGCTCCCTCTTTGGGATGGGCTACACTCCAGACTACATAGTGTATCACGAGCTGGTCATGACCACCAAGGTGAGTTTTCCGAGGCGGCTTGCATGACATAGGCCCACCTGGCTAGGCCGGGCCCCTTCACTGCCTCCTGGGATGAGCTTTGACCTTGGGAGGCTTGAGATCACATGCCTTGCTTTGAGGGGAGTTGAGGATGGTTTTTAGGTGACGGTTTGGGGAAACTTGCACAGAGTTAACCTCTTAGTTACAGTGGTCTTAGCTGTGCCTGCAGGAATGTTTCCTGCTTACTGCCTGGGACAAGCAACCCCTGTGTTGTCATTAGAATGGTTTTTTGAGGGTCTGAGCCTTTTCTTTTGGATACTAGGCAGCTTTTTCTTAAGCATGGAGACATTTTGGTGGGAGAAGGGATTAACATTCACTTGCCTATGTCAGCCTCAGAGGGCTGGGGGTCAGGGCCCTTCCCACAGAGCTCCTAATTGTGGAGCCACCCTGGGAGGGGCAGCCCGAAGCCTCGGCCCTCTGTGATCACCACTCTGTGGCCTGCCTGCAGGAGTACATGCAGTGCGTGACTGCTGTGGACGGAGAGTGGCTGGCGGAGCTGGGCCCCATGTTCTACAGTGTGAAACAGGCCGGGAAGACTCGGCAGGTAAGGTTCCTGTGCTCCCATGAAGGTTCTGTTTGCCTCTGGCATCCATTTCCCCTCAGCCTGGTACTGAAGACACATCACCGTCTGATCCCCCCTCTTTACTGTTTCCCGGAAGATTTTAACGCATATCTCAGACAACATGTTTTTTCACCCATAAATACCTAAACTTTGTAACTTCCATGCCAGTACCACTCAACAGCATTAATCATCTAAGTCTTAAGTGTCACCTAAGTCTCTAGTCCTTATTCAGATTTACTCTTTTATCTCAAAGATTGTTTTATAATTAATTTGCTTGAATTAGGACCCAAACATTGAAACTTGTTATCATATGTATTAAGTCTTTTATTCTAGAGAAGGCTCTGTCCCCACCTTTTTGATGGTATTGATTTATTGGAGAAACCAGACCATTAATCTTGTAGAATGTTCCATGTTCTGTATTGGGCTGATTAGTTCTTTAAGGTGTTGGATGAGTGCCTCTATGCCATGTACTTTCTGTGAACTAGTAATTAATCTAAAGCCTTGATTAGACTCAGGGTCAGCTGCTCAGCGAGGATGCACAAATGCACGTGGCACTTGGTTGGTCCTGTCAGCCTGGTGCTGCCACTTACAATGCTGCTGAGCTCGCCTGAAGGTTCCACCTGCCCCTCCATTCTAACTCCTGACTCTTACTCCATCTCCGCACCGTCTTAGTGTTATCGATGGCCACCACCTCGATCCATTACTTAGGGTTGCAGAATGCTGTGGGGCTTTTGGTTTTCCCTTCTCAAGTGTGGTCCTGCCCACTCTGGGCCTGCACTTATCTTCCTTATGTCTGAGTGTTTCAGCCAGAGGTAATGTCTTCCCTGTTTCCTATGCTTCCTGGCATAGTCATGAACGTCCTAAGGAAAGATAAGTACTTACTGAACGGAGTGCTGAGGCATGACTGAATAGGGTTAGGATTGCATCATCCAGTGTCTATCCCGAATCAATGAGAGAAGCAGGCTCTGGCCTTGGTGCTGAGGGAGGCAGCCACGGAGCCCCGCCTCTGAGAGCTGTGTGGTCCACACGGCACCTGGCTTGCAGCAGGGAGAAGGGACAGACAAGTCTTTCTTACCTGTTGATCCCAGTGATTCCCAGTGCCTCTCCCTTCTCTAGGAGAACCGCCGGCGGGCCAAAGAGGAAGCCTCGGCCATGGAGGAGGAGATGGCGCTGGCTGAGGAGCAGCTGCGAGCCCGGCGGCAGGAGCAGGAGAAACGCAGCCCCCTGGGCAGTGTCAAGTGAGCTTTGACTTGGGACCCTGGCTGGGAGGGAGTCCCCTGGAAGTCTTAGGGACCAGCAGGATGGACCGACTAGGTCCTGATACAGGGTCACAATTTAAGAAAAGTTGAATGTGTAGAGGACAGAAGTTGGTAGTGGTCATGTGTGGAGACATGGAGTTCCTGACATAGGGTGGTGCTGGTCAGCATCCCCGATCTTTGTTTGTCGTGTTATTTTGGGGCCAGAAGGGTTGGAGCAGCAGGGTAGGTGTCAGCTTTGCCGACAAGCTGGGTTTGGAAAACACTGGTGAGGGAGCAGCGCCTGGGACTGCATCTGTGCTGGTGCTGGTGTTAAGTCTGCCTTCACAGGAAGGGCACAGTATTTTACAAGATTACCCTCACTTCAGACACCAGCTGCAAGCTGGGGATACCAGAGTCACCCTTCACCTTATCACAGATTTGGGGATCCCCACAGACTCCCTCAGACATGCTAATTTGCTGGAATAACACAGAATTCAGCAAAGTTTTATTATAGCAAAAGGATACCAGTTGGAACCAGCTAAAGGGAGACATGCATAGCATGAGGCCTGGAAAGTTCCCAGTGTAAAACTTTCACCATTGCCCTCAGGGCTGCTTTAGCCTCCCGGCACATCGGTGTGTGACAGGACACACCAAGTACTGCCAATATGGAATTCCGGGCCCAGTTTCTCAGGGGTTCATACATAGGCACAGATGGAATCAGCAGCCAAGTGGTTGCTTCAGCCTCAGCCCCGCTTCCCTCCCCAGAGGCTGGGCTCAAAGCACAGCCCTCTCATGACATGGTTGGCTTTTCTGGCCTGGTGGCCCCCAGTCTTAAATCATCTTATTGGCATCAAATACTAGATGTGGTCCGAGCCACCCCCAAGGCCCACCCTCCCTGCCAAAAATCACAGAGACACTCCAATTCATAGGAAACCCCAGGGCTCTAGAGATTACCCCCAGGAATGGGGACAAAGCCAGCCGAGTCTAAGACACAGCTGGAGTGGTAGTCTGGTGAGTGGATAGAAGGCTACCTCCTCTGCTCACCTAGGGGATGTGAAAGGAGTTATTAAGTAATCTGTCTTACAACATTCCTTAGTGGGGTTCGAACGAGGTGGTCTGTTCTGCTCCCACTCACAAATGGGGAAGGCAGGGGGAGTGGCAGTGTGCCAGGGAGAAGACCTCAGCCCGAGGCCTGCTCACACACCAGTTAGAAACAGCCAGGCCTCAGGCTCCCCGCCCGGCTGTGTATCCCGGTTGGAGTGAGCGGCAGTGTGACTCCTGACCCCTCTCTGTGCTCCAGGGCCACAAAGATCTACACTCCGGGTCGGAAAGAGCAAGGGGAGCCCATGACGCCTCGCCGCACGCCAGCCCGCTTCGGGCTCTGAGCCGAGGCTGTCCCTGCAGGGGATGGAGCCAGGGACTGAGTGGCCGGAGCACCCGGGCCTGCTGACAACACCCTTTCATCTGTGTGCTTTCATCTGTGCATGATGGCCCCGAGGGGAGCTCCTGCCAAGGGCGAGGCTCTGCCAGGGCGGAAGGAGCGCCTCCGTGCAGCTCTGGGCCACAGAGCAGCGAGGAGCTGCGAGAGGTGGCTGGACCCGTCGTGTCCAAATAAACTGTCCCCAGGACGCTTGGTGTATAAATGACTTGGCCACTGACTATGTTTTTTAAAATTCTTGTGTAAAGCCGCAAAACAGACCTAGAGGGAATTGTAATTTGGTTATAATTCAGGATTTGGAAATAAATTTATTCTTTGTAAAATGTTACTGCATTTCTGACTGTTCCGATTTCCCTTGCCACCTTAAATCACATGATAAAGAGGACATGGGCAGGACCCCAACCTGACTGGACTTGAATGGATCCTGCTAGAACCTTAACTCTTCTTGTTTCTCTTCTTCAGACAAGGCTTCTCAGAGGAGGGGTTGGGAGAGTGGGACACAGCTGACAGGGAGCGTGGCCTGGGCCACCAGCACCCAGCTCTGCGAGCGCCAAGCTGGTCTAAGGCTGGAGGGTGGCGGGGAGTGAAGGTCAGTGGCTGCTCATCCTCTGCCCCTCCTTAAGGAGTGTGTGTGTATTTCGGGGGAGGGCGGGGAGGAGGGGACGGACGGTTGGCCAATGCGTAAAGGTTGTGTATGGATGGAAAATAGTGTAAAATGTTGCTTATTGATTTTCACATAAAAGATGATCCTTGCCCTAGCTGCTTTGGCTCAGTAGATAGAGTGTCGGCCTGCAGACTGAAGGGTCCCAGGTTTGATTGTGATCAAGGGCACATGCCCAGGTTGTGGGCTCGATCCCCAGTAGGAGGCATGCAAGAGGCAGCCAATTATTGGTTCTCTCTCATCATTGATGTTTCTATTTCTCCCTCTCCCATCCTCTCGGAAATTAAATGAACAAATAAATAAACACATGAATGATCCTTATGTTGGAATCACTAGTGTTTTGTTAAGCAGCCTCTTAAGTCTGCTGAGGTAACTGAGTATTTGGCCCTTTGCATCACCCAAGGTCCTTATTTTTTGATTCCCTAGGTTTGGGCTTCGGCCCAGGTGTGCTGGGTGCAAGGTTCTGTGTTGGGGCCGCAGCACCGACAGGCTTGGGGCTAAGAAGCAGCTGGACACGGGCCAGCCCTCAGCCAGAGCCCAAGGCGCGTGGCCCACGCTGCTGACTCAGTTCCACTCCCCTTCCCCACTCTGTTCCTGGGGTTTGAATTTCCATCTGTTACAGCTCATTACGGGTTAGAATTTAAATCAATTTTAAGGATGAGTGTGGAAGCCAGACTTTACCAGCCAGCACCAGCTACACCTCTACTTCCATTCTTTTTCTTTCTTTTTCTTTTTTGTTTTGTTTTACCTCTAACCGCCTTTATTGGGAATGTAGGTGAAACTGACTTCTCGCAGCTCTGCAGTGAAGAGAGAGGGCTTCTGGGTGCTTGCCTGGGCTGAAGGGCTAGCAGTAGTTGTCTATCTGTTCTGTGGAGAGAAGTAAGCTGGGATGTAATCTACACGCTGGGGCTTGGGATGCAACAGAAAAGGGAAAAGATTAAGATTTCCAATTCATGCTTTATTATTAACTGGCTCTGACAAGTCACAAACTCACCTGCAGGGTCTTTAGAGAAGAAAATGGAGAGGTGTTGAAAACCATGGGTCCCAATCTGACCTTCTACAATAGTTTAAAAGCAAGAACCCCTGGCCAGGGACACTTGGCACCCTGGGTGCCACAGATGAGGGGAGGCTCCTCTGCCCAAGGCTCTACCTGAGTCTGCCTAATAGTCTGCGCAGTGGTTTGCCAACCACTGCCCTGGATGAACCTATACATCGTTACACTCCAAGGCCACAGTTTACATTAGGAGTCACGTTTGATGGTGCACATTCTATGAGTTTGGACAAACGTGTAATGACGCGTGTCCATCATTAAGTATCATACAGAAGCTGTTTTTTTTTGTGTGTGTGTGTTGTTTTTTTTTTAAATATCAGCTGTTTAAACTACTTTTTAGTAACTAACTTTGGTTATTGTTTAGTAGGGTAGGGGGAGGTCTGGTTCACGGGCCCTGTGAGGCCTGCAAGGTCATTTGGTCAGGCCCTGCCAAGGCATTCGGGGTTAGTTAATAGTTTGACCAAATACAGCGGGCTAATTTGTAAGCTGATAATTTTGTATGGCCCTTGGATGATGTTATAAATATCCAGTGGCCCTTGGCAGAAAGAAGGTTCCCCACCTCTGGCTTAAAGCATTATAGGCAGGCCGCACTCAGCCTCCCTGCCCCTTGTCCTGTGTGAAGGCCAGGCAGCTGGGTGGCATCACGGTGCTTTTCTGGCTCCGCTACACCTTTGCTCCCCGTAACTCCCTTGCTACCTGCTTGGCTCCAGTGAAATCACCCCACAGGAAGTGAAAAACAACTTTAAGAAAATGTACAATATTCAGAGTATCCAGATATTATCACTTTAACCAACCTGTAGAAAACCTCTTTATAAAATAAATTAAAAAATGCCTTCTTAGTAGACTGTACTGGGAATTTTAATGAAACTGAATTTTGGTTTAAGTAAAATGGCCCACAGGCTAGAAGCAGGAAACTATTCTTAGTACCAGGCTCTCCAGTCTCTGTTTTCTCCAGAAAAGAAATCCTTATTCTAAGTCAAATGGGGGAGCACAGTCAAGAGAGTGTAAGCAGACCACACCCACCGCAGAGGAAACACCAGGTGTGCCCTCACCCCTGCAGTTGCCTTCCCCCAGTTCTGTCGCTGTGAGCAGTGGCTTTTCTTGGCCTTTGTTTGGCTGGGGAGGGAGGTTAGTTAAGCACTGCTGCCAACTAGTGGGTTTCTCCCTTCGCTTTCCCTCCCCCTCCACCCTGAAACGCAAGCTCTTTTACTTCTTTCTCTTACTTTACCTTCGTAGCCATTTCTCTCAATTTCCTACAGATTAGACATAGAAATTCTAGACATGTACTCAGTTTAACAAAATCCTACCACCATAAAATAGTTTAGCTGCCCTTGGAGTTTGTTATAATGCAGTTTCACTTGTATTGAGCTGGCTGGGGAGAAAAATAAAACCGTTCAGAGGAGGAATGAAATGTGGTGGCCAGGGAGGAAGCAGATGGCGATTTTTCTCCCCCTCCGTTTGGAAAATGCATCACTTATTTCTCGGCCTTTCTTTTGCACCTCAGGGTTACTTTCCTCTTTAAGGTTTTTAGATTTTTTTTTTTCTTCTTCTTACATTCCAGACAGAGATAGAAAGAATAAAAAAGGAGCTAATCATCTCTTGATGGGTTATAAATGAATCCAGAAGCTCGCTTTGGGAATGACAACCCCTATAAATGGGAAAGAGGCCTATACTTATTAGAATCCAGAGAAAGCAGCGGTGAACACACTGCTGGGGGCCGGAGGGGCCAGAGGGGTCTGCAGGATGCCAGGAGCTCACCGGGACTGCTGTGCGCATGTCTTTGTTTCAGAGTTTGGGCCTGGAGAGGGAGGTAAGGTGCTGAGGCTCTCTCCACTGCAGGAAGCGGACAGAACTCAGTAAACATCAGCGTATTGCAAAGTAGGCTGGGACCTTGATATGTTCTCGTAGGAGCTGATCCAGGTCAAGAGGGAGGGAGGGGGACTCACTGTCCTCTGAGAGGCGTGTGGGAATGATGCCCA
Organism: Pipistrellus hanaki; assembly: GCF_964339955.1. NCBI lineage: Eukaryota > Metazoa > Chordata > Mammalia > Chiroptera > Vespertilionidae > Pipistrellus > Pipistrellus hanaki. The sequence continues at coordinate 14,360,111 of NC_140517.1, read as the reverse complement.
GGGGAGGGCGCTGGTTCAATATGAAGAACCCGAGGGAATCGGGAGGAAGCGACAGTCTTGACTTGAGGAGAAATTAATGAGGGGATTCCTCAGCACTGGCCTCGGGCAAGGAAGGCCTCTGTGTTGCGGTGTGGTTTTCCCCAGGGGGACAGGGAGTCTGTGTGGCAGAAAAGATGGCTGTGCAGGGCACAGGGCGCTCTCGTGTGGCTTCCAGAACACACTGCAGGCGGAAGATGCCTGTTCTGCTGCTCTTTGTCCCTACAATTGCAACTGGTCAGGGTAAGGGACAGATCTGAGACATGGGCGCTGGGTACCAGCAAAGACACTTAGGTGAGAAGAACAAGCCTTGTCCATAGACAGGGAAACAGTGACCTCTGGCCCTGACTTGTTTTCTTTTCCCTTTCGAGTTCGCAATCCAGTGATCTCTTGGGAAATAATGCCAGGCTGCTATCATTTTGAGCCATGGGACTAAGACAGCATCACAGTAAGCAACAAAAGACGAGTGGGGGACATACCTGAGCAGAGCGGAGTCCCGACAAACTTGGTGACATCCATTCTCGGGGACGCCCCCCTCCAGTCCAAGGCGCCATACATTTTCCTGTGTGTGGGCTCCGTTTTGCACGGGTTCAGCGCTTTCGCGCATAACCTCTGGCGCTCGGATCTCAGCTTCTTCTCCTCGATCTCGGTCTTCAGCTTCTTGTTTTCCTGCTGCAGGTGGACCATCACATTGTGGAGGTGGCTGGGGAAGGAAGGAGGACAGGTGGGTGTTGGTCTGTGTCAGCTCCTCGGTTGCCCCCCAGGAAAGGACAGAGGAAGGCACCCAGAATGGAGAGACATGAATGCCTGGTTCCTTCCAGAGCGAGCCCTCTCACACGTGCTCCGTGGGAATGGAGCCTTTGTGTGTCCCTGGAAGAGGCCAGGCCTGGGGTTGGGGTGGACTCCAGACCCAATGAGTCATCTCAGCTTTGGCTCTGTTTCCTCCAGACCCAATGAGTCATCTCAGCTTTGGCTCTGTCTCCTCATCTGTTAGATGGGGATAACGGAGTGTGACAAGTGAGAGAGATCTGACTGGAAGAGCCAGAGGGCTGTTAGGAACAACTCTGACCACGTGTCCTCCGTCTCGCATGGCCATGCCTCGGAAACACTTTCACTCACTCTGTTCTGACGCCCGAGTCCACGTTCTTTCACCTCCCTTTGCTGGAAGGTGGGGAGCACGGGGATCCGGCTCTGTTTGAGAGCTCGGGGGAGTCACACATCCCCGTTTTACAATGAGAAAATGACGGGGAAGATAACTTTACATGTTTCCCACTGCTTGATCCATGGCAATTATTCACATCAACTGTTGTATTTCTCCACATCAAGGTGGAGGGGAGGGTGACAAGGCATCAGGGACCAGACTTCCCGGGCTGGAATGCTGGCTCTGCCACTTACTAGTTGTGAGGCCATGGGCAAGTTACTTAGCTGGTGAGTCCCTTTCCTCATCCGCCTAAGCTAACACAGGTAAAGCCCTTAGTGCCTCACATGTGTACGTAATACATATCAGTGGAGCTATTATTATTATTATTATTATTCGAACATGGTTTTCCTACAAAGCAATTCAAGAATGGGTTCCTTACGAAGAGAGGACCAGAACTTGGCACAATATAAGAAAAAGCCTGACTGTTCTCTGTTTCCCTCAGATTCGGACAATTTTCTTTTCGTTAAACCGTTTCAGAAAATATTTTTATCCTAGTGAGAAAATTCTATGTTTTTTAAAAAAAAATTTTTTTTTTTTTATTCTAAAGGAAATCAAATAAAAAATTCATCCTCAACTTCCCCGCTGGGCTTGTGCTTTGCCCTCTTGCTGTCAGTAAACCTGGCCAGAGTGGAAGACACCCAGTGCCTTGTAGCTCCTCACGAGGTCGCCACATCCCAATGCCACTGGGCCTGCAGGTGGGGCCGCCATGCCCCTGGCTCTATGCCACCCTCTCTGGCCCACTCCTGTCAGCACCCCCAATGCTTTCAACATTTCGTACTTTCTATCCAAGCCATAGCCTCCCCGCTCCTACCTCCTTATTCCAATGTCCTCTCTTTCCACTCAGGCACCCCTCTCTCTAGGTCGCAGCCTGGAACTGAGCCTTCTACAAACGGTTGGTTCTAGGTGTGCTGGGATACCTCCGCCCTTAGTGCAGGGTCTGGGGCAGCTGCTGACTGGTCAGAGCAACCCCATCCCAGACCCTTCCAGGTGCCAAACCAGTGCGGTCACATTCTGAGTGTTCTCTAGCAGGAGACTGGGAAGCCCTGCCCTGGAGCTTGTCTTTACCTATTACTACTCCCCCTTTGAAATCTGTTTTAGACATTCGTATCTTTACCCCATTCCTGAACTTCCAACACTCCTCTCTTGCCACTCTCTGCTGATCCAGATTTAAAAAAAAATAAAAATATTTTATTGATTTTTTACAGAAAGGAAGAGAGAGGGATAGAGAGTTAAAAACATTGATGAGAGAGAATCATCAATCAGCTGCCTCTTGCATACCCCCTACTGGGGATGTGCCCGCAACCAAGGTACATGCCCTTGACTAGAATCGAACCCGGGACCCTTCAGTCCGCAGGCCGGTGCTCTATCCACTGAGCCAAACTGGTTTTGGCTACTGATCCAGCTTTGACCATGAAAATAAAGCAAGGCCCAGAGGAGGGTAGAGCAATAGTTAGAAGGAACTAGGTCCCCAAATGACCCTGTGGGACAGAGGAACCCCACCAACCTGGACTTCTCACCTCCTAGAGCTGCTCCTTCTATGTTCTATGTTCCTCCACTTAGAGATCTTTGTTACAGCATCTTGGCCCCCCCACCCTAACTAACACAGTCTGCTTTCTGTGCTCTTTCCTTCTCCGCGTTTCTGACCTCAGAGAATCCCAGAAAGTGACAGTGGAAAGGCGCGTGGAGACTATTAACTTCCTTTTATTATTGTTGAGGGAACTGTGGCCTCAAGAGGTAGAGTGATGTGCCCAAGGTATCACAGATGTGGATAGGACTGGGGCTTTTTCCAAAGTCCCAGGCCTTTCCTGGGGTCTGACTCACGTAGCCAGTGAGAAAGCCAGCCCTGGCTCCGGGCCGATCCTTCTACTTAGGGCCCAAGCGGCAGCCCAGGTGGTGTGGGATTACTTACTCCTTTTCACCCGTCAGCTTGGCAATGTATTTGACCTGTTCACGGAGCTTGTTTCCTAGTTGCTCGTTGGCGACCCTGCAATAAAATCCGCGAGAAAAGAGTTCCCAGGCCCCTGTGAGCAGAGCATGGGCCGGCTACATGGGACACTGGGTGTTCTCAGCAAGGCTTCTGCGGGGCCCCAGTCCCCAGAGCTGAAGCCTTCCTGGCCCCTGGCAATGAAGAGGATTCTCCATACTCAACTCCTGTGCAGGTTCCCTGTGATCCCAGGCAAGTTCAGGGGGTCTAGACAGTGAAGCCGGACCCCAGGCTGGGGAGAGGAAATCTGACCCTCAGTGAAGCACTCATCAGAGCTGCTCCTCTTCTACATCAGCGGGTTCTTCTAGCTTACCCCCAAGACGTGGGTGTGGGCCGAGATGGGGTCAGCTTCCCAGAAGGACAGTGTGTGTGCGTGTGCGTGTGCGTGTGCGTGTGTGTGTGTGAGAGAGAGAGAGAGAGAGAAAGAGAGAAAGAGAGAGAGAGAGAGAAAGAGAGAGAGAGAGAGAGAGAGAGAGAGAGAGAGAGAGAGAGAGAGAGAGAGAGGGGAGAGACTATGTTGTGGCACATCTATAGGACCTCAGTTTAGCCCAGGCCGTGGGACCTGGCCTTATTTTTTTCTTACTTACTTCTGCTCTTTTGCCCATTGCTCCATGTTGGTCATGATCTGATCATTTTCTCGGTGCATCCTGCAGGGGTCTTTGAGCACAGACCGCTGGGGCAGGCAGCAGGGCTTTGTAGGAGAAGAAAATGAGATGGTAAGGGGTGGAAGCATGGGCCCCATCACCTCCCTGCTCCGAAGTCAGGCCTCTTCTCTCTTCCTGGGAGAAGAAACACTGCCTCTGCTGGCCAGAGTTGGAACTGCCACAGCAGGATGCCACCTCCAGCATGCAGGCTGCATCCACAGGAAGATGCCATCTCTGAGCAGCTACCGTTTACCAGTATAGTAGAGACAAAGTGGGCTTGTACCCTTATTTTCAGGCCAAAGGCATTATTATTCTAAAAAAAAAAATCAGTTAAGCTAATTTTTTAAATGGAAAGAAAAAATACCATGAGAAAGAAATGCTCCCCCCCCCCCCCCCCCCCAACTGCAGCCAAGGCCTTGTGGCCACCCCAAGGTATCCTACAGCTTCCTGCCATGAATTTCACTGCATGGGGCACATCCTAAGATCATAGCTGACTCCACTGCAGGGAAAATAAAAGCATCAGAATGGGTTCTGGGGGAAAACTGCCCAGTGGCACCTGACAGGGAAGGAGGTGGCATTCTTCCTCTCCTAGAATGGGGCTTTTGTTTTGCTCAATATCTCTGTCAGCAAAGCCACAGGAAGATGGTTAGGGCGACACAAACGCTATAGCAGCCAGACCCTGCTTTGCGCTGAATAGAGCGGGTGTCTTTCCTTGCTCCCAGGCACCTCCACCCCCGCCCACCAAGGGCTGTACGGTAGTCAGGTGGCTGTAGGCAGTGCTGGGAGGAAGTGGGAAGAAGTGACCAGAAGTCGAGGAGCACCTACATCCTTCTCGTCGGCGAGGAGGTTCTCCTTCAGGGTGGTCATTTCTTCCTGGAAGGACCGGAGCTGCTCTTCCTTGGCGGCCAGCATCTTGAGGTCACACTGGTGCTGCTTCTGCCACTGCAGCACTTGGTTGCTCATCTCCTCCAGCTTCTTGTCGAAGGCGTGTACCTGCTCAGGGGCGCAAAGTGAGGAGGAGACCCCGGTAAGCCCCCCTGGTCCCATGACCAGGCCGGAGGGCCCTTTCTCAGCTTTGTTAGGGGGCGTTTTATTGCCAGTGGCCAGCAGAGGGCGCTGCTGCTCCGATTGTTGCCTCCGGGCCTTAAAACTCACAGGACCAAACAAGGGGCGGGAACCCATTATGGCTCAGTGCTAAAAAGCTGTGGGTGCAAGAGGTGACCTTGGGGACCTGGAAGTGGAAGGCAGCCTGAGCCCCAGGCTGCTCCTCACCTCTATCTCACTCTCCTGATGGAAGCCTTGAAGTTTTTTTAATTCCATGTTGAGCTTTTTCATCCTCTCCTCATAAGCCATGATCTCCTCTTCCAGCTGAACTTTCCTATCTTGGGCCTGCATCAAGCTTCGGTGCAGGCTCTTGGTCTCTGAGATCGAGTGGTTGAGCTTTAGGTAAAGACAAAGGGGATGAGGTGACCCTCAGAGCCCTGTGGGCCTCTCTGCTGAGCTCTGAATGGAGAAGGGTTCCAACACTCCCCCTTCCCCCACTCCCTCACCTCTACCAAGGGCGGCAGACTCCCAATCACTTTCCTATCGTCCCACAGAAGGAGGGAAGTGACAGTAGTTGGTTTTCTGCATCCCTACATTCCCTCCTCTGTTACCTCTCTTTTTAGTCCGGTGAATGGATCAGTCAGACATGGTCAGCACAGGGATGGGGCATGGATTTACCTGATAACCCAGGTTTTGGGAAGACCTTGCCCTGGGTCGCCCATGGGCAGAAAGATCTGTCAGATTTGGCCTCCCTCCTGCTCCTCCCAGCCCCCCCCCAAAACCCGTACTCAGAAGAAGTGTGCCCTCTCTGGACAGACATCCCAGCTCGTGCCGTGCCGGGGCTGGCACGAGCCTCCGGGACGGTCAGTGGTGCAGGAAACCGGTTTCGATGCCTCTCCCGCTGCTGGGACATTTCTTTGTCCTAAGAGACCCAGGGTGTGGCCCACCTTCTCGAGAGCTTGCGTCAGGTCGTCTTGGCAGGCAGCTGACTTCCGGGATAGTTCCTCATAGACTTCTTTACTGACCATGGCTTGCTTAGACTGCTGCTCTTTCTGCTTCGCTTTCTCCAGCTGGGCCTGCAGACTCTCTATGGTCTCCTTCTGAGAGGCTACCTTTAGGGAGGGGGAATATCACTGTCAGGGGTCATGGCGACGGAGGCATTCTCTGTGTCCACTGGAGACAGGACGGGCGAACGCTGGGCTCTCCTCTCTCCGCACCAGCCCGTAGAGCAGTGTGTGAGAATGCCCCCATCTCCACCACCTTGTTGTAAAAGGAAGAGCTGCCATTCCAGGCTCGTCTGCACTCCTCTCCCCACTCTTTCTCTTCTAGCTAGCATGTGTCCCCCCCCCCCAGTACAAGGACTCCTGGAGGTTCTGGGCCATGATGTGTCAAGCACATGAAAATCCCTTTCCCAGACTTTGCAGCCTTTGATAAAGATCCAGTTCTAGGATGGGAGACACGATATAGTATCTGTTGTGTGCATTATGCCTCACTTTGTTCCTGACGTAATTCATTAGACTTACTGCCCCATGAAAATAGGGCTGCGCCTGCTTTCTTCATCGCTGTATCCCATCACTGACAGCTCAGGGCGTGGCACATAATAGGTGCTCAGTAAATATTAATCTTTTTTGACTGAGTGAAATATTGCATGGGGCAATGTTTGACATTAGAGATGCACTGAATACATAGTTCTGGCAGACGTATATTTAAAAACGAGAGTCTGTGTCTTACACGTAAGTCTTGAGTATTTGTGCTCATTAGAAGGGATTGAGACAGGAGTTAGAGGGTCTATGTTGAGACCCTGGCTCTGTCATTTACTTCATCTCTCTGAGTCTCAGTGTCTTCTGCAAATCGGGATTCTTTCAACTTTCTTGATGATCAAATGGGATGTAAAAAGTGCTTTGTAAGGTTATATATACTACATAGCAGTGAGCTATGATCATGAAGATGCTTAAGTTATTAGCCATTTTATTCTGCACTTTTAATTACAGGATCGACATCTAAGTCTGGAAGCAGGAGGGAGACCTCAGAAATTCGTGTGCCTGACTCCTGTGTTTTGGTATTCCCGCACACTGCATTCTCCATGTGGCCACACACACACACAGAGAAACACTCTTTTGGGTTTTCTTCAGTAACTGCTCAGGGCTCGAAGTTTACTGTTTTTTCAAGTGGAATTCTGAGAATCTCTGACCTTAGGAACTAGTGAATGGGAGAAGCGTTAGATTGTATTTTTGCCCCTCTATTTATATATCTGGGAGGGGGTGGTGAAGTTAATCCTAAAGGTGGAATAATTTGGTCTTCTGCAAATAAGAGTACAGTTTTGGTAGACTTTGGAAAGCCATGGGGTCGCCTGGGTCTGCACAGTAAACCAGGGGAGTTGCTGGAGAAATTACAGTTCACCATAGGATGCTCTGGGCCCAGCAGGTAGTCGAATTTCTCTGGTGGAGGAGAGCTAGGAGCCCATTTCAGGCCAACGGACACTGGGTCAGAGTTTCTTACTCCCTTGGGGTTTCTGTCTACTCACCTCATTGGTCAGTTCTTGGATGGTTTTCTGGGAGGCGTCCTGTTTGCTGAGAGCGGACTCCAGTTGTGTAGAAAATCTACGACCCTGTGCTTTGTTATTTTCATTTTCCTCCTCCAACTTCCGTAAAGCCTCCTTTGACTGTTCCCCAATTCAAGAACAAGCCCAGAAAAGAGGTGTTACCCTCAGACTCCTATGGAACCCCACTCCTCCTTTCCTTCCCTACAGCTCCATTCTTCACTCTGTGGTATCTCAGGCCTTCCTCTTCCCTTCACCTGCCTTTCCCACCCTCCCTCCCTCCCCCCTGAGGTCTGAGTACCCACAGCCTCCGTTTTGTTTCTAGTCTTCCAAGATTCCCCTTCTTACCGTCTTTTCTTTTTTTTTTAATTCCTGTCGGAGTGTCTCAATCTCCACCTCCACCGCCGTTTCCCGTTCTTTACTTCTTTTCAATTGTTCCCGTTTCTCCTCTAGTAACCTTGTTACCTCCTTCAGCTCCTCTTCTAGAGTGGTTTTGGCGCTGGTTAGCTCTCTGTGCTGAGAAAATGAAAACTGAACTGAAGGACAGTTTTAGACTGCATATTTTTGGAAAAGCACATAAACAAACTCAGACAATTGTACACAGGGAATGGCTGAAATAAATATGAGGACAACGTCTTGGTTATTTATCCTGTAAAAGTTTCCTCTGATGTTCAACAACATTTTACATTTTTTCCCCAAGTAGATATAACAACCTATTTTATTTATAGAACCAGCTCCCACTGTATCAACCTTCTCTCCCGATTACCAACTCTTTCCACATAAAACCTCTGCGAATAAAGTTTTAAAGAAATCCGAGAAAAGCACAAAAAGAATAATTCAGAGATCAAAGGTTTTAACTTAACTGACAAGGATAGCTTTTGAATCCTAGAAAAACAACAACACATTGTCCTTTGAGTATTTATCCTCACCCGAGGATATTTTCCCATTGCTTTTAGATAGAGTGGAAGGGAGGGAGGGAGGGAGAGGGGAGAGAGAGAGAAAGAGAGAGAAAGAGTTGAGAGAGACAGAGATGTATAAGAGACACATCAATTGGTTGCCTCCTGTATACAATTAACCAGGGCCAGGAACGAACCTGCAACCCAGGTAGGCGCCCTTGACCAGAAATTGAACCTGAGACCCTTTGGTGTGCAGGCTGGTGCTCTAACCCCTGATTAACACCAGCGAGGGCTGTCCTTTGACCATTTTTAAGCCTAGCACTTGAAAATACTTATTATTGGTCATGGGAACTGGAGCTGACTAGCCGGCTTAGCATTCTAACACAAATTCCAGACAATTCGTTTGCCATGGATTGGTGGTGGCATCTTCCCAAATAAAGACCCATCTATTTAACGTTAAACAGAGCAAATGCCTGAGCTGGCAGCCTACTTGTTTTTCATACCTGGTACTGTAGGGTTTTGATACGATCTATATGTTCATTTAGTTTCATTTCCTGCTCAGTCACTGTCTTCTGAAACTGCCTCTTTTCCTTCTCTGAAATTTCAAACTTCCTCACGGCCTCGGAGAGTTCGAATGTCAGCTCCTCTATCCGTTTCCTAAAGCAAAGTGGCAGGAAGTAGGAGGACGGGCTGTGGTCTGTGTGGGTGGACTGTGAGCTGGCTATCCCACTCCCGGGCAGTGGCCCGCTGGGTCCTGGCTGGCTCACTAGGGACAGAGCCTGTCTCCGGAGGTAAACCTGTGGTACCTGCTGGGTCCAAGTTCCTCCCCAGCTGCCTGGGAATTCTTCTGCAGCTTCTGGATCTCTCGCTGCAGCTCCTGGATGGTGTCGGCCTTCTGCTTCTCCATGAGAACGCAGTTCTGCAGTTTCCTCTGGCAATCCTCCAGGTTCGTCTTTGCCAGAGCGGCCTCCTCTTTGTACTGGGCTGCTTGCTGAGCTGCAAGGACAGGAGACAAGCCAGGGGCATGTCCTCGTGAGAGGGAAGGATGTGTGAAGATCACACTCTCAAATCAGACCAGTGAAACAGTCCATTCCTTCATGACCTACTTCAATTTCCCATCTGTCCTCATCTCTCTCCATTTCTTTATCACTCTTAAGGAGCGCTGTTACATCATCTGTCTTCAACTACCCTTCAGCTGTGGTCTCCTTCTTCACCAAAATGAAACAAATTGATAGGGATGGCTCAGTGCATCTTATGCAACTCATCCTGCCCTTGGGCACACGCCCTGACCCTCTAAGAGCTTAGAGTCTAGTGAGGAACCATAGCTGCCCCTCTCGATAAGAGCACGCTGCAACGTTACACTTGCCATGGTGTTAAGCCAGGAAGCACGTCAATGTGAGGACCGTTGGAGGTGGACTTACAGAGGAACAGGGGCAGGGTTCCACCTTAGAAGAAGGAAATCCCAGGTGAGAGGAATGTTAGCGTACATGCTTGGTGAAGGGAAGGGGAAGGCCTGAGGGAAGAGGATGGGCAGAGACTGGTGTGATTGGGAAGGAAACTGGGTAGGAGTTCTGGGAGACAGAGCTGAGGAAATGCATGAACTAGAGGGGGATTTGGAGGACTTTGAGAGAAAGTTTAGACTTGATATTTGTGTTCTTGGGCAGGAACCAGACATGAAGGAAAGAATGCTTTAGGAACATTGTGATGGATGTTTCTCTCCCCTTCTTTCTCTGTCCCTCCCTCCCTCCTCTATGCCTCTCTTTCAAAAATCAGTGGAAAAATGTCCTCAGGTGAAGACTGAAAACAAAAACAGGGAAGGAAGAGATGAATTGTGGGACAAAGGTTCTGGAGAAGATGGAGAGGAATGTGGTGCAAAGAAACAAAGTACAGCCCTGCCCTCCCTGGCAGAGAAAGGAGAGGGTCTTCATCTGAGCTGCTGAGCAAACAGCAGGCAGTTCACGGTCCCAAAGTGAACACCTGCTGTGTGGTGAAGGTTCCAGAGAGAAGGTGAGGCTGGAGGTGAATAAAGTAACTGCTGAGATGTGAGATGAGATCAAAGGAAGACTTGAAGTGAGAAAGTAAGGAAGCAGAGGGGGATGGCCATTGAGAGAGAGAAAGAGGCTCCAGCCCCATGTGTTGGGAGTGTGGTGGGCAGCACTTGCTGGGGCCTCACCAGCCATCCTCTGCTGCTGCTGGGCATTTTCAAGGAAGTCCTTCAGCTTCTCCACCTCGGCTTGCAGGGCCCCGCACTCCGCCTCGCATGTGTGCTGCTTCACCTCCCGGAGGGCCATTTCCAGTTCTGTCGTCATCAGCTGCTGCTTCTCAAACTCCATCTCTTTTTTCAGGAGGGTTGTCTGAACCTGTGTCAGTTCCTTCTCTAGCTCGTGCAGCATTTCGTCTTTCTCTTGGAGGAGCTGAGGAAAGCAACACGTTAATGCTAATGAAGGCCTGACAGTGGCAGGGCAAGGTCAACCAGAGACTGTCTGGAGCCCTCTTACAGCCACCATCTTCTCATGCCTGGATATTGCAATAGCCTCCTACCTTAGCTCCCTGCCACCCCTCGCTGCAGCAACCAGGGCGGGGGTGTGGGGGCGTGGGGGTGTGGGGGTGTGGTGACTCTAAAAATGCAAGTCAGCTCTTGTATACCTCTGATCAAAACTATACACTGGCTCCATCTCACTTAGAAAGAGGCCTCTCAGGATGATGCTATGCTCATGACCTGGTCCTTGGCTACTAGGTTGACCTCACCTCTTGCCACCCCAACCCTAACTGCAAGAGGTGGTCTCCTAGAGCCTGCCAGCGAAACTCCCACTTGAGAGCTTTTGCACTTGCTATTCTCTCAAGACCTTTGCCTGGGTGGCTCCCTCACTTCAACTCTCTTCCCAAATGTCACCTTGTTAGAGAGGCCTTCCCTGACACAGCCCCAAGCTATTTTAGGAATTTATCAGTATCTGACATCTTTCTACACTAGAATGTAAGCTCCATGAGAGTAAGGATGTTTTATTATTATTCTTTTTTAAAAGTTATTGTTTAAAGTTAAATCTATTGGGGTGACATTGGTTAATAAAATGTTATAGGGTTCAGGTGTACACTTATATAATATTTTTAGTTCCTAGAACAGTGCTTGGCACATCTTAGGAGCTCATAATATTTGTCGGATAAATATAGGAATGACTCAAAGCCTCCCCCACCCCACCCCACCAGATGCCTTGCTTCTTGCTGTCATCTCTCCACATGCCTCTATTTTGACTGACGGATCACCTCTGTGCCTTGAAATCGGAGGTGTGGATGACCAGTCAGTCAACCAGATGGATTATTTCTACTCGCTGGATAGTTTAGAGCTGGATAGTATTGACTGAGAAGCTTTTGTTCTTGGTTTCATTACTAGGCTTCTCCAGGGCCTTGATTTATGTCGGCAACTACAGATCCTTTAGGGCGGAGCTCCCTTAATATTTTCAAACTGCCTGATTTGCATATGCTAAGATATTTGTCATTTTACAAATGAAATCCACTTTATAGTTTTAATTAGGCTACTCATTATTTTATATTATTACTTCCCACTATCAAGCATGAACAAAAGCATAAAGGAACAATGCCAAGTGTGTTCCTAACTCTCTGCAGGGCTGGGGACAAATCTATTTCTTACTAGAGGCAATATCTCTATTAAGGTAATGCTATTTTATTTATTAATTATGTGCTATAAAAAGTACGAAAGAAGTCCTCAGAATCGTCTCTGGGCCCGAAGAGACAACTGGACACATTGTACATGTGTTGATGCCCCCAAGCATTCACAGGAGGTGCAGAATTGCTGAACGTGCTCTGTCTGGCCAAGGCCTGGCCTCGCACCCGCCCTATTGCTAGTTCCGACTAGAGAGCTCCTCGCCTCACCGTGTCTTTCTGTAAGCTGAGCTTTTGGGTCTCAGTGAACTGCGCCTGCAGCTCCTGCAGCCGGAGCTGCAGGATGATGACCTCCTTGTCTTTCCTCTCCATGTGGGCAGATGCCTCCTCTCGCAGCCCGTGCAGGTCCAGCTCCAACTTCATCATTTCTACAGCGGGGCCAGACAGAGGGCCTCTTGCTTAGAGGCGGGTTCTGCCTTCCTTCTGGGGCCCCGCCCTTTGGCCACAGCCCACCAGCCCACGCTGTACCCTTCATGATGTTTTTCTTTTGTTCTGACACGGTCTCGAGCTCCATGCGCAGGTCCTTCACGAGGTTCTGGTACTCTTCCACGTGCAGGCACTGGCTGTCTTTCTGCTCCTGCAAGTGCTTCAGTATCTGGAAAGATGGAAAAGAGCAGGGCAGGGTGAGAACATGGGGGAAGAACACTTTCTAAAATCCCGAATGTCCAGAACAGGTAAATCCGGAGGGTAGGAAGCAGAATAGTGGTTGCCAGGGGTTGGGGGTGGGGTGGGTGATGGGCAGTGACTCTTCATGGATACCAGTTTCTTTCTGGATTGATGAAAATGTGCTAGAACTTATTATGTGCTATGAGAAGTACTGAAGAAGTCCTCAGAATCGTCTCTGGGCCCGAAGAGACAATTGAACACATTGTACATGTGGCGACGTTGCCCTACTCTGTGAATATACTATAGGACACGGATTGAACACTTTCAATGGTGAATTTTATGGTCTGTTAATTACACATCCATTTAAAAATATAATATAAAAAAGGATATGGCAGACTTCTCACACTCACATTGAATGTGTACTAAAGAAGCCAATTCTTCCTCCCTATAACAATCAGTGTCATTGATGGAGCATGTACCAAGTGCCAGGCACTGTCCCAGGTACTGCAACACAGACACAAATCCTTACCCCCATGGAGCTGACCATCTGGGAGGGATGAGCATAATAGTAGTGACTTATAGAAAACAGAAATGGGTAAGTGCTATGGAGGAAGAAATAGAACAACAAAGGGGAATGGAGGTAAGGGGGCAGAGACAGGTATGTGGGGTTGCAATATTAAGTAGCATGGGTTGGTTGGCCTCACTGTGCAGTGACTTGCTGGAGGTAAGAGTGTGAGCATGTTGTAGGTATCTGAGGGAAGAGCTTTGTAGCCAGTGACAAGACCCCGGAGAAGGAACATGGAAGAGGCCATGTGGTTACAGTGGAGTGAGTGATGGGGAAAGTGGCAAGAGATAAGGTGAGGGAGTTAGGGGGCAGTCACATCACGTGGGACTGTAGTCCCTTGGCAGGGACATTGGCTTTTATCCTGAAGGAGAGGAAGATGGGCTGTAACCAAGAGAAGGCAGGGGCATATACACTTGGCAGAGGAGGAACAATGAGAATGTCTGGGCATCAAGGGAGGTGGGAAGAGATAGTCATGTGACTTCAGAGTTGACAGTGCGGGAGGCCTGCAGTAGGAAGGCAGGGGACAGCTGGAGAAATACAGGCCAGTCACCATTTGACTCAGGTGGGCACTGCAGGGACTCCAAGGTCCAGTCTATGTCAGGCCGGTGGAGGGGGAGAGGGCTGCTGGCATTAACTGAGATGTGGATGGTTCGCTTCCCAGTAGAATATCCAGGCAACATGAAGGCTTTGGATAAGATATATAAAATGGTGGGGGAAGGTACAATATATCCTGTTTCTTGGGAAAGTCTGTATTATTAAAAAAAAAAAAAAAGGAATGTTAAAAGAGGAATTAGTGTCTAATGGATATAGAATTTCAGTTTTGCAAGATGAAAAAGTTCTAGAGATTTGTTGCACACCAATGTGAACATACTTAATGTGGATGAACTGTACACTTCAAAGTGGCTAAGATGGAAAATTTAATCCACCTTTTTTACCGCTATAAAAAAATGAAGAGTAAGGGAGAAATGAAGACACTTTTCAGAAAAAAAAAGAAAAAAAGAAAAAGAAAAAAAAAGAGTTCTATCCTTACTGCAGGTCAGGATGTGAATAACAAGGAACTGACCTTTAAAATAAATATTGACAGATATCCAAGGAGGAAACTCCAAAGTTCAATACTGATCCCTCATTCACTCAAACTTTCTGGAATCACAAAGTCCTGGAAAGAGGAGTCCCTGCTCCCTGATTGGGGACCCCTTGAAGAACTTATATATGTGTCTACTCTCTCTGCTGCCCCTCGCTGCCCCTATTTCAGCCTCAGCAGGCTGCCCTGCCATGCCCCAGCATGGCCGCGAGTGCCTGGCTTTGTCTTGTACCACAGGTTCAGGCATGACTCACCTAGGAGGAGACCTGACTTAGTTTTGACTGTATGTTTGGTCAAATCTTGCCATTTGTTTACATGGTTTAAATGCTTATTCATTATGAGAATCAACTTTTGAGATGCCATTGAGTTTCTAAAATATCAGGTTTTCAAAAAGAGAGTGAATTTGAATTAATAATCTTCCCTAAATTTGCTACTTTTCAACTCCAACCAGACGCTAGAAGGCTGGAATGGTCCTTATGAATCTGACAAGCCAACAGGACTCTATCTAGTTTAGGTGGACTGATGGAAGCACATTAAGAGACAGGTACAATTAACAAAAACCAGTCCCAAAATCTAATGCTGGCAGACACACTTGCTAGGGCATGGCAGTATCCATGTGGCAGGGCCAACCAAAGTCACACAAATACAAAATGCAATATAATGTGATATAGAAATTAAAAATAAGCAGGAAAACTCAGAATCACACCCCATTTGACAGGACCCACCCGGCACAAATAAGCAAAAGTTGTCCCACCTTTTTGATGTCTTCACAATCCTCCGAGGAGCTAGGAGGATGTCGGTGGGTGGCTGTATAAGAAGCAAAGTCCGCTTGTAATTTTATCAACGCCTCCTCACGCTCCAGAACCTGCAAAGAGCCCAAGTAGGTTAGGCTGCAAAATCAATGTATCGTGTTTATACTGTTTTAGCACGGTGTTCATTTTAATAGCCCAAGTTTCTTGTAACATTATATAATTCATTACACACTTCCTGTGGGGTGGATCTGGGGCAGGAGTTATGGTCTCAATTTTACATCAAGGTTCACTAAGGCATAGACAGTGATTTGTCTTGAGTTTGTCAGTGGACACCTTTTGGACTCTCTCCTGAACCTCTGTGTGGTCCAGTTTGTTAGGCAGATGAAAGTTCTTTGGAGGCTGTGAATTAGGGAAGATGCACTTAATCTATCAGAAGATGGGATTCAAAGTTCAAGAATTAAAGAAGGAAAAATTTTTTAATGGAATGGGTAAATGTGTATGTACTTTTTAAAAATAAAGAAAACATGCCGAAACCAGTTTGGCTCAGTGGACAGAGCGTCGGCCTGCGGACTGACAGGTCCCAGGTTCAATCCGGTCAAGGCATGTACCTTGGTTGCGGGCACATCCCCAGTGGGGAGTGTGCAGGAGGCAGCTGATCAACGTTTCTCTCTCATCGATGTTTCTAACTCTCTACCCCTCTCCATTTCTCTCTGTAAAAAATTAATTATATATATATATTTTAAATAAAATAAAAACATGAAATATTTGTTCCCCTATATACAGGAAATTGACAATACTTCTATATCATGTTCAGAGACATTGATAAACAACAGTGGAACCATACGTAAGATTCTGTAACTTATTCTCCACAATTTATCACAAACATCCCTCTATATAGCCCTTACAGATATGCGTAATCCATTTTCTTGGCTGTACAGTATTCTCTAATGTGGATATCTCTTTATTTTTATTTATTTATTTTTTAAATTTCTTTATTGATTAAGGTATCATATATTTGTCCTCAACCCCCCATTCCAATCCCCCACTGGATATCTCTTTAATCATTATTGATGAGCACTTAAATTGCTGTGTGAAAGATTTTAAGAGTCTTTACAATCTTGGACTTAGTGTGAATGGGGAGAATGCATACTAGGGAGAATTTGAATAAAAACTTGCAGAGGCAAGTTTATTTAAGACATTTGAGGAGTCTTGGTGGAAAAGATTACTTTAGGTGACTCTCTCTCCCTCCTTTCTTTTCTCATGGCTTTGTTTTGGGTCTCAGAAAGTGTTCTAGAAAAAGGCTCTTACCAAAGCATTACTGCAGGCTAGCTTATTTCGAAGTTCCTGGATTAGATCATCCTGATCAGAGACCTTTTGCCAGACTTCAGAGAGTCGTTTCAGGGTCTCCTGATGTTCTTGAATCATGCAGGGAGAAGTGTATATCCGAACCTTTGAATGATCGCCCTTGTTCTCAGGTTCCTGGGATATTTAAAAACAAGGGGTGTTTTTGTTTATAATTTTTAAGAATGCTGTGAGCATGAATAAAAACACTCTGGACTTATATTCTAAAAGTTTATGTTCATTCATGTGAATCATAACTTTCTTAACAAAGGAAAAAATTAACAAGTGTATAAATATGGTATAAAGTTCAAACAGTTCAGGAGAGAATATACTGAAAAGTCAGTTCTTCCACCTTGGCCTTCTATAATATGACTCAGTTCCCCTCCTGCAATACAGTCCTTGTTACCAGTTTTTTGGGTATCTTTTCAGAAATTTTTATGCATATATGTATATGTATAAAACCCCCTAGTTTTTTTGTCTTTACAAATGAAAAGTCTTCTATACACTAATGTAAATTGTGTCTTTACTTGACAATTTATTGAGGACATTTTTCATTTTGTTACTTGTACATCTACTTTTAAAATTAATTTCAAATTGCACAAGTAATGCATATGTATCCTATCTTTCTAAAACATTGGAATATTAAAATTTCTCTGATCACTTCCACTAATCCTTTACTCATTGCATTCTCTAAAGATGACCATTTTTGCATAGCCTTCTAAAACGTTATCTGTACATTTACATACATACAAACAAACCTGTAGAATGCAAATAATATGTTGTCTTTTTAAAACATAAAGATAGATTTTTTTCACTTAACAAAAAATCTTAGAAATTTATCACGTTAGTACATGTGCCTTTATCTTGTTCTTTTAAATTCCTTTTAGGTGTATTTATCTAGACTCCTATTGATGAGACTATAAATTGTTTTCCAAGTTTTGTTTCCCCCTAAACTGAACTTGAATATTTTTGCATAGAAATCTTTGAGTACATTTTCTGGTATATGTGTAAATTAAATTCATAGAAGTAGGACTGATAGGATATATTTAAGACTTTGATAGATATCACACAATTGCTCTTCAAAGACATTGTATCAATTAACATCCTCATCAGTATTAGTATGCCTGTATTACTTGTGTAATGAAAAAAAAAAAAGCAAATGAAAAACAAATACAAATTCATGCATTTTGGCTCTTTGTTCACGGTTCGTGGCTTTCTCTTCCTGTTTGACCCTGAAGTCATGCTTTGCATGAGTCCTATGACCTAAAAGAGCCCTTCACCAGATCCCCATGAGAACATGGCAGATTTGAGGACACATTTGGTAATTCGCTTTCTGCCTTATTTGAAATGGTGGCTTTTTATATTGATTAAGGGCCTCAAAATTCCTAAGGAACAATCTTAAAGGGGATGTGAAGGCTGGACGTTCAAAGCTGAGGGCTGCGCAATTCAAGGGGAGGAATGACATCTGGTTGAAGGTCTGGCTTTCTGGCAGCGGAGGCTGGGGCTGGTACAGGGGACCACTTGGAAGCTTGTCCACTCTTTGGAGCTCCTGGTTTGAGAGGCCTAGGTTAGGTCCTACCTGACTGACAATCCCGCTGAGTTCCCCCTCCAACATCTTCACTTGACATTCCAGTAACTCAATGTTGCTTAGGGAAGTCTGGTATTTATCCCTGTAGAGGTTTAAGCTTCTTTCTAGGGAGACAATCTTGTCCCCGGCCAAGGCGAGTTTCTCCTGTGCCAAATGGAGCTTCTTCCCTGTGTTTACAGTATGCGTTCCAATTTCCTCCTCATACAGAATCACCTGTTGGTGTAGGAATGAAACCACACTGAACCCATAGAAGCATTAATGAGAAAGAAATATGGCTATGAGACTCCATGCAGAGTTTAACGCATCTTAAGAAACACAGGCCCCAGTACAGATCTAAAAGCTACAATATAATATCAGAACGTTATGGTTAGAAATAAAAAAGGTTGTCTTATTTAGGTGCTAAGCTTCTTAAAGACAAAGGCCATATTTATTTCCCATTTTGCTGGGTGTGTAGTAAGAATTCCATAAAGACTTGTTAGTTTACTAATAGGAATCAATTTGTATAGCTCCATTAAAAAAGTTTTTTTTAAGGGCTTGAAATGCCAGTTTTCTCTCTTCCCTAGACATTCTCTAGGGGTCTAATTTAGAAGATGTGGAGCACCTTGGGCACACAGGTCCATGTCAGCAAAGTTCCCTGGAGACAGTGGGGCAACATGACCCCACGTTCCTCTGAGATTTGTACAATCCTTATTTAGATTTCTTTTCTTCCTAATCAATTAATTAGCCAACCAATGGACACATTCACTGAATGCTCATGAGCGATGTCTTGGGTGCTGAGGGGATACATATCTATACGACACAGGATCCTCACTCAGAGTTTATAAATTCTGACAATTTTGGGGAGATATAATTTAAAACGAACAAACAGATGTACATAGTGGAGAGTGCTAAATTGCATGACTTGACTGACACATATGTATGGAAGGAGTTAAGAGCAGACAAGTCACCAAGGAAGGCTTAAGTTTGGTTCAAATAATTCAGTGTAGAATTTGAATAGAACACAATCTATTGGTCTAAGCTAATTACACGTGTTGCCTGCCACTTCAGATTCTTCCTAGAAAAGAATCATTTAGTTTGAGGTGTTTATTAGGGAAGGAGAAAGAGGAAAGGGCATATTTCATATTCAAATGTTTGTAACTGAAGCTGTCAGTGGCCTGCTGATAGTCTGTTGACACTCACCATTCCTTTGCATGTTACATTCCTTCCAACCACTAGCATCTTCAACTCTTTGCTTAAGAGCTGTTCATGCCCCAGGGGCCACCCCGGCAGAGGAGCAAGACAAGGCAGGTTACAAGTATTGGGGAGTTAGTACTCGCAGTGCAGTCCTCGACCAATGACGGGGGAGTATACTACACCATCTCCTGGAGTTCTCCAGGGACCGAACCCCAGCTGTCTACAACAGTGATCTGAATAGTTTTTCTTTATGGGCTTCCTGCTCTTCTCTGACTTACTTCCCTACACTCTCACCATACTCCTAGATTCACCTCCTGAATTAACTACTTACACTCATCTCTTTGTTTTAGGGGCTGCTATTGGGAAACCCAACCTTAGACAGAAGCTTGATGTCTTTGTGTTTTAAAGTATTGAGGGAATCTAGCACAATGCCTAAAGTAATTTTTCCAATACTTTCCTGATTTGGGATCTTTATCAGTGACTGCTGCCTGCCGCATCAATGCTTCCCCTCCTCATTTGTGGTAGAACCTTGACTTTATTTGGGACAGCAGTGCACCTCACTAAAACAGTGCATTTCCTAGGCTCCCTAGCAGTACCATGTGACTAACTCTGGCCACTGATATAAAAGTGAACGTGTATGGGGCTTTTAAAGTATCCTTAAAAGGGAGCAGCGTGCCTTTCTCTCCACATCCCCAAATTCTATCCTGATTATTTGGATCAAGGATGTGAATGTTGGAGCGCCAGCAGCCACCTTGAAATGGAAGCCTTGAGCCGATGATGATGGAGTTGAAAGATAGGACCCTAGGTACCCGATGACACACGCAGTTACCATAACATTCCTAGACCTTATTTTATATGTCATAGAAATAAACTATCTTGCTGGGACCGGTTTGGCTCAATGGATAGAGCGTCGGCTTGGGGACTGAAAGGTCCCAGGTTCAATTCCGGTCAAGGGCATGTACCTTGGTTGCGGGCACATCCCCAGTAGGGGGTGTGCAAGAGGCAGCTGATCGATGACTCTCTCTCATCGATGTTTCTAACTCTATCTCTTTCCCTTCCTCTCTGTACAAAATCAATAAAATATATTTAAAAAAAAAGAAATAAACTATCTTATTTAAGCACGATTACTTGGGGGTTTTCTGTTATACTCAGCCAAACAGAATCATAATTCAGGGTCACTTTATCCAGGCTGAACTATTGTTTAAATTATACTGAGTTTTACTAGTAACAACAGTCCTGCATTAGCATTATTAAATCACAATTCATGCTCACCAGCTTTGTTCCAGATTATATTTTGTAGGATAATCTTTCTTTGTTCTTTTCCCACCTAATTCTTTCTAAGAAATTCTTATTGGCCATAATACTTCCTTTTTAAAAAAGTCTGTTCTTTAAGCCCTTCATAAAACCTCTAGAGTTAGTCTTTAAGCAACAGCACACACAGACAGACACACACACCACCACCACCACCACCACCACCACCACCACCACCACCACCACCACCATCGCCACCCAAGACAGTCATTGGAATTTTACCTTTAAAGGCAAAGGAAGAAATGCCAGGGAGGCTGCCTGTCTTTTTACTTAGAACCCACAGTTTTACTGTTGCTAGTGCTACCATTGCTCAACCAGGCTAGGCTCGATAGCTTTGGTCTTTAGAATTTACCTGGGATTCCACAAGGATTCTCTCTCTGGTTTAAAAAGTACAATCCTGCCTGGCTGACATGGCTTAGTGTTTGAGCATCGACCTATGAACCAGAAGCTCAAGGTTCTATTCCTGGTCAGGGCACATGTCTGTGTTATGGGCTCAACCCCCATTGGGGGGTGGATAGGAGGCAGCTGATCAACGATTTTTTTTCTCAAAATTGATGTTTCTCTCTCTCTCTCCCTCTCCCTTCCTCTCTGAAATCAATAAAAATATTTAGAAAATAGAATTCGGGGACATGAATAGAAATGAATGTCCCGAATATAGTTCGGGAAAGTCTAGATGATCTCAAACTCCAGTCTGCAAAAAGGTCTGATCTGGTATTCTCAGTTTTGAATTAGATCCAATGTCTGATGCCCTTATCAACTGTGCCAGTGTCAGGAATTTATATATTATCAAAACTTGATAAGTTTTTTCTAAAATGGTTCATTTAATGGGCCTTATGCTTTTTTTTTTCTTTTCTTTTTTTTTTTAATAACCCTCAGAGACCTAGAGTCTTTTGCATTTAAATTGCAATGGTAATAAAATGGAATTCTCTCTCTCTCTCTCTCTCTCTCTCTCTCTCTCTCTCTCTCTCTCTCACACACACACACACACACACACACACACACACACACACGGAGCACATACCCCACATGCATCAGTACTGGAGCTCTCACCCAATTATGCCATTCCGTTTAGTTCCCTCTGCTCAGCTTTGAAAAGATCAAGACTTAAAGAAGGAGAGCTGATAAAACTCGCTCAAGATGTCGCGAAGCTCTCCTCTGTAAGTCCAATGTTTGCTTTTTAGAAAACAGTTTGGCCTGTTTTCTGTTCGTACATGAGCCTATGAGACACTTCCATAGTAACTCTAGCTATACCTCATCTTCTTTCAGTTTGCAGTGATGGTGAAGAAGAACCAGGTCGGAAGTCTGCTTCTCCAGGACAGACTGATACTGAAGGAGGGAACAGTAAGACGTCTGCAACTCCTCCGTGCGAAACTCCAGTTCTTGCTGAAGGGCCAGCAATTTTTTCTTGAGTTGCTGGAGTTGTCTCAGGTGACACTGTTTACTGGCCCCAAACTCCATCTGTGATTCCTGGAATGTTAATACATGCTTCTTATTCTGTAGTTGAGGTAAAACATACAGAAAAGGCTTTAGAGTGTTACTAAGCATGCATTTATACTTTGATTTTTTAATAAAATTGTTCAACAGTTCACATCCATTTACCCGTCCTTTTATCTTTTCATCTACAGAGCACTTATTAAACATTTCACTCTCTTCACAATGAAACATCACTTTGTATTTCTACTGTATAAAAGGATTTAAAAGAAGAAAAAACCATAGTTCTTTCTTGCTACTTAGACCTACCATTCTTCTTATGTTAGAAGAAAAAAACACACATAAAGGATTGAACTAGAGAGTAGTATAAAGATATATGTGATAATATGCTTATGTTTTATCTTCACATATAAAAATAACACAGTTGACCTGGTCACGGTCCTTGGGCTAATCTTGAGCATTAAAAATGCCTAGATAAAAGGGTAAACTCTTGGAGGGGTTTTGAGGAAACAGGTTTCTGGATGGTGGGAAATGGGAGGCAGAGATATTGTTCAGGCATGTCTGGCCACTGACTCTGTTTCCTTTTGCTGATAGAAGATGTGACCTTGCAGAGGCTGTGTGTGTGTGTGTGTGTGTGTGTGTGTGTGTGTGTGTGTGTGTTAGATATATAGGTAGGTAGGTAGTTCTCTGTGCCAATCCACAATTTACCTGAAATGCTGCTAGACCATCATACATTTTCAGTCATTCATTCAATAAACATATGTTGAACACCTACTTTGTATCGAGTATTTTGCTGGCAGGACATAGTCCTGAGTTGTTTATCTAGTACAACTGAGGTTTTTGTACTAATGTGTCTATATTTTCTCACCCAACATGCCCGATGACATGTGAAAGAGGTGGATGAAGAGAGTGTCCCTTAGCTCATGTGTCTGCTTCTTATCCTCCTTTTCGTTCTTTAAAACCCTGTGCAAATCCTGCTCTTCTTCCTATTTTCCCTGCAAATATTATGGTATTGAAGTCTATTGCTTCAATACCATAGTCTTTACTGGCATGTCCTTAACAAGGCACTGTACATTCTGCTTTGCATTGTCATGATTTCAGAGCATCTCATATTGTCAATAGATGATAAACTCCTGGAAGGCAGTGGCCATGTCTGCTCCTATGGAATCCAGATGGGAGATTTATACAAAGCAAAGTATTGAAAGAGAGAAGGAAATAAAATGGAGAATGAGCACTCTTATTGGTTCCTAAGAATTTGAACTTCCGGCCTTGGTTTCATTAACAGAGTACATTTAAGCATTTAAAAAATGAACTATTTTTCTTAACAGTTTTAATGAGGTATACTTTAGATATCATTAAATCCAACCATTGTAAGTGTACAGCTTAATGATTTGTGGCAACCTGGAGTTGTGTGATTGTGAGCACAATCTAGCCATAGGACATTTATGTTACTTCAAATAGTTCCCTCATGCCCATTTGTTACTCCTGTTCCTCCCTCAGCTGCAGGCCACTACTAATCCGCTTTCTGCCTCTACAGATTTACCCTTTCCAGACATTTCATATCAATGGAATTATATAGAATGTCATCTTTTTGTCTGGTTTCTTTCACTCAGGAAAATGTTTTTGAGGTTCATCCAGACTCTACCAAGCATCACTATTCTGACCTTTTTATATTGATGAATAGTACGAATACACCATATTTTGTTCGTCTGTTTACCAGTTAATGAATAGTTGGATTTTTTTGGATTTTGGTTATTATAAATAACTACAGGCCCAATGCACAAAAATTCATGCAAGTGTAGGCCTTCCTTCCCCCAGCTGCTGGCACCAACTTCCCTTTAGCACCCGGGACCCAGGCTGGCTTTCCTCCAGCCGCCCACAGGCTTTTGGGACCTGGGCTGGCTTCCCACTGGCTCTAGTTTTATCAAGAAGGACATCTGGAATGATGTCTGGTCTAATTAGCATATTACTCTTTTATTATTATAGACGTTGCTAGAAATAATAATAGCTGTTGTGTTAATATTATATTTTCATTTAATGAATTTGTTCAGCAAATATTATGGTGCACCTACTATATGCTAAGCACTAGATAATGGGGATACAGAAGCTTATAAAACATACAGGTTCTCTGCCGTCCAGTAAATTATGTAGCGCATTGAAGGGAAAGAGTGCTACGGAAGAGAGTGAAGCAGGGGAGGGATGAGGAATGCCAGGATGGAGGCAACTGTAATTTTGAATTAATTGTTTTCACGGAGGATCACGTTGAGAAGATGACATTTGAGCCAAGAGTTGAAGGAGACAGGGAAGGAGCCTGGTGGGAATCTAAGCAGGAATACTTCAGGAGAAATAACATCAAGTGCAAGGCCTGGAGGTGAGAGGAGCCCAGTGGTGTTTGAGCAGTAACTGTTCTGGCTGGAGCAGAGAGAGGAAAAGGGAGAGTGGTACCAGGTGAGGTGAAAGGAAAGAGAGGTGAGGTTCTTTAGGGACATATATGCCATTCTAAAGACTAACTTTTTCTTCCAGGAAAGACCATTGGAGTGGTACTGAGCAGGGGGGATTGATGGGATCTCCTATAGATATTACAAAGACATGCTGGCTGTCCTATTGAAAATCAACTACAGGGTGCCAAGCTAGTGTAGCTCAGTGGTTGAGTGTTGACGTATGAACCAGGAGGTCACAGTTTGATTCCTGGTCAGGGCACATGCTCAGATTGCGGGCTTGATCCTCAGTGTGAGGCGTGTAGGAGGCAGCTGATCATTGATTCTCTTTCATCACTGATGTTTCTCTATCTTTCTCTCTCTCTTCATTCTCTCTGAAATCAATAAAAATATATTTAAAAAAAAGAAAATCAACTATAGGAAGGCAGAAGCAGGGAGACCAGCCAGGAGGCTACATCAAGGATGTGGATGAGAAAGGATGATGGCTTGGATGAGCGTGGTAGCAGTAGGTGGGAGAAATGGCTGGATTCTAGATATATTTTGAAAATAGAGCCCACAGGATTTGCTGCTGTGTTAGATGTCAGGTGGTGGGGAATGATGGTCATCCAAACAGGATGACTCCAGGTTTTGGTCTGAGTAACTGGAGAGATGGAGTTTTAATGAGATTGATTAAGTAAGAGCTGGGAGCCAGGAGAAAATCATCTCTAGTGAGAGTGGCTGGGGCAGCGCAGATAAGGGAGGCTTAGTCCAGCTAAGAACCAGAAAGTCCATAGCTGATTGTGTCGTTCAATCTGATTTACTCTCTCTGGCTCTCATAGGAGTTCATTTCATCCTTAATGGCTCAGAATAGAGAAGGCAGACAGAGAAAACTGACCACAATAGTAACCAGGCAAAAGAAACCCTAGGTCAAGACCAGCTGAACTCTGGGCCTGAATATCCGGTTTCTTGGGGGAAAGTTGATGAGACTTCTTTCCTGAGCCAAACAAAGCCAAATTTTGTATTTACTTTGTGTAGCTATAATTTCCAGTATTTATATGAAATGTTTCCAGTTAAGTGTTTTCATTCTTTTCAAAAGAATTCTCACCCCTTGCCTGTAAATGAGATTCAGGGAGAAGGGACTTGGAAATTATATATATATATATATGTTTATATATATATATATATATATATATATGTGTGTGTGTGTGTGTGTGTGTGTGTGTGTATGTATATACATGTGCACACGTACACACAAACATGTATGGGGATGTTCTCAAAAGCCCAAATCCTCTGTCTATACAGCTAAGCTGGGATGAAGAACTGCTTAGAAAAAGACATAGTAAGTACTTAATGCAGATAGAACTAAAACAAAGGAGTGAACATTCAGGGTAGGCATAAGTCAGAAGGCTGTATTTTAGTGAAGCAATACCCAATAAAATCCTTAACAAAGTTTGCCAAAATTCTGTTTCTCTTAGCTTTGTGGAAACACAGTAGACCAACTAGGTGATAAGATTTCACTCAAGTCCTTCAGTATAGGGCAAACGTAAGACTTACCCTAATGTGTCTGGTTATAAAGACCCCCAAATGGCTCATATATAGAGAGAAACAATAGTTTTCTTGGATAAGAACTTTAGATATTTGCATGCTATAGACACCTATGAGTTTGGAGGAATCAAATTTCAAAGACTTGGAGAAATGCCTAGGCTTATTAGAGACCTATTGATTTTCTACTTATTTATCCTTAAGTATTCAAAAGATTATTTTTCTTAATTCTAAATGAGTAGACAATGACATGCTATGGATTAAGCCTACATTTCACTTGTATGTGCTAAAGAGCAGTATCATTAAAGCATTAATGCATTTCCTATTGCTTTCTGGTTGTCTTTTTAAAAAGTTTTCTTTCTAATGAAAGATATTTTATTAGACTCTTCTTTGACCTTTAAACTGAGGTCTGGAGGAAATGAGCAACTTGGAAATGATTCTATGGAACTAAGACTAGTTCTTAGAATGACTATCGAGAATTGGACATGATTCTGGAAGCCATGTGGTCCACTATGCTTCTCAAGTTGATTTCTATCCATGCCTCAACTATTTTAAAAAATGAAGAGCCCTGGCCACCTGTAGGAACCTGTTCCCATATTTAGTCCTACTTATGGCCAAAGAGATTATAGCTATTGTTCCCTTCTTGCCTCCATGGCCATTTGATCACAAAAGGAAATTAATTGGCCTGGCATGATTTGCCTTTTGAAAAGTCACAATGGTTTCCACCCCATACTCTGTGCTTTTCAAGTTGAGGCTAATTGATTGATGTTAAGTTCTACATTTTCCCTGATATTGAAGTTAAGCTGACAGGTCTATAATTACCAAGATTGTCCTTTTTCCCTTTTTAAAAAGATGAGCACTTCATTTACCCTTTCACCCTACAGGGACTTTCTTTATCCTCTTGAGTTCTCAAAAATAATCGCTAGCAGCTATGTAATAACACCTGCCAATTCCTTAAGTACTCCTCGAAATATGTCATAAGGCCCTGCTGATTTGCCTAAAGCTGGCTGTTCAAAATACCTTTTAATTATTTTATTCCCTGTTCTAGTTTTCATTGACTCTCTTCTGTCTCAGATTGGCATTGCTCTGATAATAGATCCCTGCTGATATTTTGTCATCCTTTAAGAACTGAAAGTCTCATGTATTTCCAGCCATTTTCAAGAACATCTTGCCCCCTTTCTTAAGGTGTTGAGATATTTCTCTTATAACTCTAGTTTAGCATTAGATCACTAGGTAAGTTTATCTGTTGCATTTTATATCTTCTACAAATTACATTTCTTGCCTGACTGGGGAGCTAACCTGCAACCTTGACATATCAGGATGATGCTCTAACCAATTGACCTACCCTGACAGAGACTTAAACTTTCTTGAATATAGAACTATATGTTTAAGTTACATGCATTTCTTTGGCATGTACCTTCATGGCTTACATGTTCTTCTCATCAGTGATCTCTGCTTATTAGAGATTTACATTAAAAAAACTATTTCAAAATAATTTTAGATTTCTAAAAAATTGAAAAAGTAGTATAGACAGTTCTCATACACTCTTCATCCAGCTTTCCCTAATGTTAAGAGAATTCACAATGTTATCTACGACAAGAGTTTAATTTCCAACATTTACAGGGAACTCATACAACTTAACAAAAGGAAGATAAACAACCCAATCAAACAATGGGCAACGGACCTAAATAGATACTTTTTGAAAGAGGACATAAGGAAGGCCAAGAGACATATGAAAACATGCTCAAAGTCACTAATCATCTGAGAGATGCAAATCAAAATGATAATGAGGTACCATCTCACACCTGTCAGAATGGCTATCATCAACAAATGACAAGTGCTGGTGAGGATGCGGAGAAAAAGGAACCCTCTTGCACTGCTGGTGGGAATGCAGACTGGTGCAGCCAATGTGAAAAACAGTATGGAGTTTCCTAACAAAACTAAAAATGGAACTCCCATTTGACCCAGTGATCCCACTTCTAGGAATATATCTCAAGAAAACAGAAATAGCAATCAGAAAGGATATATCCACCCCTATGTTCATAGCAGCACAATTCACCATAGCTAAGATTTGGATACAGCCTAAGTGCCCATCAGCTGATGAGTGGATTAAAAAGCTGTGGTACATCTACACAATGGAATACTATGCTGCTGTAAAAAGGAAGGAACTCCTACCATTTGCAACAGCATAGATGGAACTGGAGAGTATTATGCTAAGCAAAATAAGTCAGTCAGAGAAAGATAAATATCACATGATCTCACTCTTCTGTGGAATATAATGGACAACATAAACTGATGAAAAAAGACAGATCCAGAGAAAGAGAAGCATCTATCAGACTGCCAAACCTCAGAGGGAAGGCAGGGGAGGATTGGGGGAAAGGGGAGAGATCAACCAAAGGACTTGTATGCATGCATATAAGCAAACCAATGGACACAGACACCAGAAGGGTGAGGGCATGATAGGGAGGGTGGGGGAACAAGGAGGGATAAGGGCACATATGTAATGCCTTAATAAATGGAGAGGAAAAAAAGGAATTCACATAACTATAGTACATTTGTCCAAATTAAGAAATTAACATGGGTGGATTGCTATTACCTAAACTAATACTTTATGTGAATTTTATGAAATTTTAAACTAATGTGGGTTTTTTTTTTTTTTTCTGTTCCAGGATCAATCCCAGATCCCACATTGCAATTAGTATATTTACTTTTTTATTCCGAATGATTCAAAATGTTATTTATGTTTGATAATTTTCATTGAGAGTCTATCAATCTTTATATATTCAACTAATTACTTTTATTTGCAAAAATCAATTTTCTTACTGAGTTTTATGCTAAAAATAATGTCCTCCATACACTTCAAAGATGAGTTTCACAATTTGAATTCTACTGAATATCAGGCTATTCTCCCCATGTCACCACCAGGGCCAAAGGAGTCTGGGAAATTGTTTAGAGACCCTTCCTTTTTTGGTTTGATCATCATAGTATCTCTATTGTTCTTTTCTCCTTTCACTTTGAGGCAGTATTTTTGTTATTATTAATCCTCACCTGAGGATATTTTTTCCATTGCTTTTTAGAGAGAATAGAAGGGAGGAAGGAAGGGAGAGAGAGGGAGAAAAACATCAATGTGAGTGAGACACACTGATTGGTTGTCACCTGCATATGCCTTGACTGGGGGCGGGGATAAACCTGCAACCCAGGTAGGTGCTGTTGACCAGAATTGAACCCGGACCCTCTGATGTATAGGGTGACATGCTAACCACTGAGAAACACTGGTCAGGGCAATTGAGGCAGTCTTTTGATTTTGGGGGATTAGAGTGAAGCAACTGACATGCAAATATCCAGGAGACTCTTACTCTCTAGGTCGGGAGTTGGGAGTCGAGTAAGCGAAGGGATGGCACC